>NC_055682.1:29385155-29707655 GCF_017639745.1 Melanotaenia boesemani
ACTGCATTGATACATACATAATTCTGTGTACTGTTCGTGTGTGTTTATGCTATAAATCATTTGCTGCACTGTGTCTGTTTGTGCCCATATGTCCCCTTTTGAGCTTGTATGTGTTTGTTGTTCTATATTAAAACAGCCCGCTATCATATCAGCATGGGACTCAGGATGACAAATCTCCTCTCACTATCTACAGCCATGCAGCTCTCCACTGCATGACTGGGGCCATGTTTCCCAGCCTCTGTGACACACAGGCAAGCGGCCTGCCTGCTAAACTACCCCTGCACCACAAATGGAGTTCTCATTTTCAAGGGGAACGGCTGCATGGCATAACGCACTTTGTCTTTGGAATTACTTTTTCTCTGCCTGTGTGGCGTTCTGTGATGGACATGGCTGGCTGGCTCTAGGGGAGACAGATGGAGGCCGCTGGCTAGGCTGACACATGTTGAGCGGCTGTTGATGAGTCAGTGAAGAGGGGTGGGTGAGAAAGAGGGCTACAGCTCTCCGTCTGTGTGATGTATTGGTGAGAGTAGCTTAAAATGGAGGGTGGAGACCCCTCTAGGTCTGAGATCTGTTGTACTCAGACCTGGAGGGTGGAGATCTGTTGTACTCAGACTTTTTCAGCGTTTCACAAACCCGTACAGTAATGTTTTATTGGCTATACTGCAACACATCACAACTATGAAGAAAAACCGACACTTAGGCAAATCATAAACGTTTGTCTTGTGATGAAAATACTTAGAATATATATATATATATATATATATATATATATATATATATTAAATTTTTAGTACGATTGTTGATCCAAAATTGCATGGCACGTGTATTATGAAACAGGTTTAACATTCTACAGTCATTTAGCAGACACATTTCTCCAAAGCAAAGGTGGTTAGGCAGAAGTGTAAAGGGTCTTGCCTAAGGACCCAACTGGAAGGTGTTAAAATTCATCTCCTGTTGAATTGAAATGCATGTCACCTGCATGGGAGTCAGATGCCCTGCCAACTGAGCTATCCAGCCACTGAATACATGTATTCACAGTGGCAGAGTATCTTATAGTTAACTGGTTTATGTAACCCTGACCATTACAATCTTACTTAGAATTAAGAGAGTTCTGATTAACAACTGGGAAAGTTGACAAAGGCTTTTCCAAAGATGCAGTGCAGGTGTAACATCCTGAGAGCAAAAGATGTGAAGTGCGGTTTCTCAGCCTTAGGACGCTGCTGGTAACTCCAGAAATGTGCATTATAAATATTGCTGTCATCTAACATGTAACATTTAGTAATTTACTTTTTTAAAAAAGATTTTTGAAGCATGTTCTGAGAAATATTCTTAATATTGAGAAACTAGCTTCCTGGTAGTTGGGTAATTGTTTGTAGCTAGAAGTTAGAAAAGGAAAATTACATTTTTCCTTGTTTACAATCACAGGGCTACTTAATTCGGTCCTACGAGAGCTGGAGTTCTGCAGGTTTTTAGAGTATTCCTGCACCAACACACCTGAATTAAATCAGATGGATCCAACAGCCTATGGAGTTATGTACAATGACTCATTAGGCAAGACAAGACAAGGCAAGGCAAGCGTATAGCACAATTCAATGACAAAGTGCTTTACAGAAACATTGAATCATGAAAAAATAGGAAGCATAATTTAAAAAGGAAAAATATGAAAAAAGGACAAATACCGAACATTAGATGAGAACAGCATTAAAATATGATCACGTTTAAAAATTCAAGCTTAAAAGAAACAGTGGAGATTTGGACATTTTTAAATAAAAACAATTTAAATGCAGCAGAGAACAGGTGGGTCTTAAACCTGAATTTAAACAAACTCCCAGAAAGCCTTAGATCACTTATCAATAATTTGTGGAGCATAGAATGTGAATGCAGCTTCTCCATGTCTAGTTCTGGGAACATATAAGAGACAGAATCCAAATGACCTGAGGGTCCTGGTAGGCTCATACTGGGTCCAGAGGTCACTGAAGTATTTGGTCCTAAACCATTCAGAGATTTATAGACCAGCATCAGAACATTAGATTCTATCCACTGACGTACAGGCAGCCAGTGTTAAGACCTCAAAACAGGACTGATGTGGTCCACTTTCTTGGTTGTTAATTTGAGTCAGGTGTGTTGGAGTAGGGCCACATTGAAAACCGAATGGACAGGGGCCCTCATAAGACCAAATTGTGTAGCCCTGGTCTAGCATTTTATTTTCTCAGTGGTTTTGTTTAGGAACAGGGTCTAAAATAGCCCATAAGGGCAATATGAAGATGCTATAATTTAAAGGTGAAATAAGTAACAATGACACCTAGTGTTTCAAATCAGAACCGCAGTCGAAAAAGAAAAGCATGGAGAACATCCGTCGTCGTAACTTAAGTCTCACTTAATAAATTTATTTGATAGTAATTTTATAAGTTTATCAAGACAAACACACTATTCACTTGGCCAAAACATCATTAAATTTGTTGTTGTAAACTAACAGGCCACCATAACAGGCCATATACTCAAGCTAATATATCCATACAGTCACACAAATTAATTTAATGAGTGCCAAGAAATAAATTTCACTAAAATCTTTGTAAATTCCGGTGCTTACCTGTCGAGGATAAACTTTGCCAGCTCTGCATCCATCCTAAAATAATTTAGTCTCTCAGACTTCTCCACCTTTCAAAAGATTCTCCAATACTGATCCTCAATTTATTCCATTTTTGGTGGTTTGCTTTTTAGCAGGATGCCGAGGCTTTTTAGGTTTTTCTGAAACTATTTCTGGTCCGCTTCTTTTACCAACTTCCATACCTGCATGCTGCTGCTCTTTTCCCGACATAAAATACCAAATGCTGTGCTGTTGTTTGGCAACCTTAGGGAATCGCATATGATTGGTTAAGGAACCAGGAAGTAGAGCTACACAGTGCACCGAAGTTATTCTAAAAGTACAGAAAATAAATATTAATACTTTCAACTGATCTATGTTAAAAATGCATTTTCAGTATAACTTTACACATTTTTGACATTTTAAAGTAAAAATCGCCAAATTTGAGTATTTCCCAATCAAATACAGGGCACAAACCACAGGTGAGGCACTGGCGAGCTGTGCCTCTCCTCTGACTCAGAGATCCAATAGAAACTAGGTTGCATGAGGGATGGAAGAACAACACTGGACATCTACTGTGTTTTCTGGCTTGTTAAACAGGATACAGAATGATTTAATTGAAGCAGTCCGTGATGTTATCAGAAAGAAAATTAAAAAGGAGGTTAATGCTGCCTCATTTGTTGCAGTAGAAGTAGATGAGACTACTGATGTCACAAACAAAGCCCAGATTTCTGTCATTGTGCACTATGTGGCTTTAAAAAGTGATGGATGTGAAGTGAAGGAGGCGTTTTTGTGCTTTGATGACGTAAGCGACGATAGGCGAGCCCCTGATATAGCTGCTTATGTTCTGGGAGTGTTGGAGAAATACAACTGTTTTGAAAAGTTAGTGGCTCAAACTTATGATGGGGCTGCCGTGATGGCATCAGAGCTTAACGGAGTGCAGGCTCCAATATTAAAGAGAAGGTGCCCAAGGCCATGTTTACTCACTGCTATGCACACAAACTAAACCTAGTGCTGATGCATTCAGCAAAGTGTATGCCTGAAAGTAGAACATTTTTCAGAACAGCTGAGGAACTAGGTACATTTTTCAGCAAGTCCACAAAACGTACCCATGTACTGGATGATGTTGTGAAGCGACGTTTACCAAAAGAACTCCCGGATGTTGCAGACAAATAGCATGTATCTATCAGATTTGCATGCTGTATTTAGCATTATAAGTGAAAATCCTGACAGCTGGGACAATGAAACTCTAATGATGGCTGCAAGATATGATCAGTGGCTGTCAAAAACATCAACGTGCTTCTTCCTTATGGCATATGAGGGCATTTTCATGGAAACTGATGCCCTTTTTAAAGTGCTGCAACACAAAGTCATGGACATTGGATATTGTTGCACGGATCCGCGACACAGTTTTAGTTATTGAAAGCATGAGACAGGAGTTTGACCTGTTCTATGAGAAGTATGAGCAGAAATCCACCACTCTTGGCCTGACAGATAGTGGCAGTAAACAGCCAGTCAGAGATAAGAAGAAAAGAATGCATTATAACATCCTCGACAATGTCAGTGTTCAAATAAAAGCTAGGTTGGACCACTTTGGTGAGCTAGCTTTCCTTAGCTTGGTTGACTGTACCAAATTTCATGAAATGTCACAACATTTTGATGACACCAAACTGTAGAGCCTGTCAAAGTATGCAAGATTTTTTGACTTTGTAAGACTAAAGGCTGATCTTGTCATACTGTACAGCTCACAAGCAGTAAGGAATGCATGTCAATCACCTGGACAGCTTCTCAGCGTTTTGGCTCAGAAGGATCTAATCCAGACTGTTCCAGAGGCGACAAAGTTCCAGCTGGCTCTCACTCTACCAGCTACAATAGCATCAGTGGAAAGATCATTCTCTGCATTAAAGGTCCCATATTATGCAAAATTCACTTTTTAATGGTTTTGGAACAGTCATACTGGTCCCCCCGCATGTGTAGGAGACCCGTAAGTGTGAAACTCTTTCAGGCGCTCTCTCTCCCCCCTGCTCCACCTCTAGGGAAGTAAGCGCTGAAATGAGCTTGTTTGAAAGCGTGTACGTTATGACGTCATAAGGGACAATAACCACTCCCCACAGAGCGATGGACCCGTCTACCGGCTCTCAAAGCCCGCCCTCTAAAAATCACCTAGCGCCCAGTGTTTTTCCCTCTTCGGCAACCCTCGTTAGCGGACATGGCTAAGCGACAGAAGCACTGTTCTGTTTGTGGCTGCATAAATGAACACGAAAACGTGTTTTTTACTTCCATCCACTGAACCCACGAGGACTGAGTGGATTAATTTTATTTTTGGAGGAAATGTACCCGGAAAACTTCCAAAGGTTTTGCATGTCTGTGGCCAGCATTTCAAAGAGGACTGTTTCCACAACATGGGGGCATGGAAAGCAGGCTTCGCCAACCGTTTGAAGCTGAAGCCAGGTTCAATACCAACTATCCGTGACACAGCTGGAGAGGTAAGAGCTGGCAGTTATTTTATCGTTTCGGCCTTATTAGTCTGATAGCTTGAAAATATATTAACCTGTCAATCACCTCATGACGGGCGATGCGATGGGCGGAGCCAACAGCTGAGCTGCTCCACCAGGGTTCCGCCCACCATAAACGGCACATTTCTGAAGCTGCTAAAAAGAGGGAGGTGAAGAGAAGCCGCTGCACTCAAACTGAGGGTCGATTTGTCCATACCATGGCGGAAATATTTCATTTAGATATTAATGAATGGTCTCAGATTGGGAATAAAGTGTATAATATGGGACCTTTAAGACTGAAAACATACAGTTGGAACAGAACTGATCAAGGACGTCTTTCTTCTTTGGCCATAATCTCCATTGAGATGGAGAGACTCTTAAAACTAAGAGAAAATAAGGAACACTTTAACAACCACGTTGTAGAGCTTTTCGTGGAGAAGGATTGGCGCCTGGACTTCATCTATAAGTAAAGGTAAGGTCACAAATAGTTTTAAGTTTTTGTTTCTTAAAAAGAAAGATGGGAGTAAGTAGAAAAATATTCAAGTATTTGATAACTAAATTCTTGGCCTACAAGAATTATTATTTTATTCTTATCCTTTATTAAAATTGATTAAAGCACCAGAATTTAAAGTTTGAAAAAAAACTGAAATTTTTACTGAAGATCTAAATTAAATTTGTGCTGCACACATCTATATGCTTTAATTTGTTTACAGTAAATATGAATTGCTTAGACACAAGAAGGGTGCACTATCCATTGCTATAACAGAAACACAAATAGGTTCCTGTGTATATCTTTGTGTTAGTGTGTGAGTGTAATTGAAAGTGGAATGCTGATGGGATTGGCAATACCAGTAGTTGCACGCTGTTGGAGGAATAGTGAAATTAGTGCTGTCACGTAACTATTATCTCCTCCATGAGCCGCCACCTTATCGTGGTGGAGGAGTTTGTGTGTCCTGACGATCCTAGCGCCTATGCTGTCAGGGGCTCGTGCCCCTGGTAGGGTCACCCATGGCAAACAGGAGTCTAGGGGAGGGACCAGACGAAGTGTGGCTCAAATCACCCCTATGATGATGACAAAGCAAGAACCAAGGTTTCCCTTGCCCCGACTTGGATCACCGGGGCCCCCCTCTGGAGCCAGGCCTGGAGGTGGGGCAAGGAGGCGAGCCCCTGGTTGCCGGGCCTTTGCCTATGGGGCCCAGTCGGGCTCAGCCCGAAAGGGTGACATGGGCCTCTCCTCCCGTTGGCTCACCACCTGCAGGAGGGGCCATAGGGGTCGGGTGCATTGTGAGCTGGGATGCTGCCAGAGGCGGGGACCCTGGCGGTCTGACCCTCAGCTGCAAAAGCTAGCTCTAAGGACATGGAATGTCACCTCTCTGGCGGGGAAGGAGCCTGAACTGGCGAGCGAGGTTGAGCGGTTCCGGCTAGAAATAGTTGGACTCACCTCTACGCACGGCTTGGGCTCTGGAACCACTGTCCTTGAGAGGGGCTGGACCCTCTTCCATTCTGGAGTTGCTCCTGGTGAGAGGTGCCGAGCAGGTGTGGGCATGCTCATTGCCCCCCGACTTGGTGCCTGTATGTTGGGGTTTACGGCGGTGGACGAAATGGTTGCCTCCCTCCGCCTTCAGGTGGGGAAACAGGTCCTGACTGTTGTTAGTGCTTATGCACCAAACAGCAGTTCAGAGTACCCACCCTTTTTGGACTCCGTGGAGGGGGTGTTGGAGAGCACTCCTTCGGGGGACTTCCTCGTTCTGCTGGGGGACTTCAATGCTCACATGGCAATGACAGTGAGACCTGGAGGGGCGTGATTGGGAGGAACGGCCCCCCTGATATCACTTCGAGTGGTGTTTTGTTGCTGGACTTCTGTGCTCGTCATGGACTGTCCATAACGAACACCTTGTTCAGACATAAGAGTGTCCACATGTGCACTTGGCACCAGGACACTCTAGGCTTCAGTTCGATGATCGACTTTGTAGTCGTGTCATCGGACTTGCGGCCGCATGTCCTGGACACTCGGGTGAAGAGAGGGGCGGAGCTGTCAACTGATCACAACCTGGTGGTGAGTTGGCTCAGATGGTGGGGGAGGATGCCGGTCAGGCCTGGCAGACCCAAGCGTGTTGTGAGGGTTTGCTCGGAACGTCTGGCAGAGTCCACTGTCAGAAAGAGTTTCAACTCCCATCTCTGGCAGAGCTTCAACCATGCCCCAGGTGAGGCGGGGGGCATTGAGTCCGAGTGGGCTGTGTTCCGTGCCTCTATTGTCAAGGCGGCCAGCTGCAGCTGTGGCCGTAAGGTCGTTGGTGCCTGTCGTGGCGGTAACCCCTGAACTCGTTAGTGGACACCGGCAGTAAGGGATGCCGTCAATCTGAAGAAGGAGTCCTATCGGGCCTTTTTGGCCTGTGGGACTCCAGAGGCAGCTGATGGGTATCGGTGGGCTAAGCGGAGCGCAGCGCAGCTTTGGCAGGCGCTAAGGTAGAAACTCTTCCGGACGGCTTCAAGGAGATTCTGGTCCACCATCTGGCGGCTCAGGAGGGGAAAGCAGTGCTCTGTCAACACTGTGTACAGTGGGGATGGGGGGGCTGCTGACCTCGACTCGGGACGTTGTAAGGCGGTGGAGGGAATACTTCGAAGACCTTCTCAAACCCACCAACACGTCTTCCGATGAGGAAGCAGAGTCTGGGGTAGCTGGTGCTGGCTCTCCTATCTCTGGGGCTGAGGTCGCCGAGGTGGTTAAAAAGCTGGACTGGCAGGCTGGGGTGGTGGTCCCCCTCTTCGAAAAGGGGGACCGAAGGGGGACCACACTCCTCAGCCTCCCTGGTAAGGTCTATTCAGGGGTGCTTGAGAGGAGGGTCCGTCGGAAAGTCGAACCTTGGATTGAGGAGGAGCAGTGTGGTTTTCGTCCCGTTCGTGGAACAGTGGACCAGCTCTACACCCTCTTCAGGGTCTTTGAGGGGGCATGGGAGTTCTACATGTGTTTTGTGGACTTGGAGAAGGCATTCGACCGTGTCCCCTGGGGATTCCTGTGGCGGGTACTCCGGGAGTATGGAGTGCCAGACTCACTTGTATGAGCTGTCTGGTCCCTGTATGACTGGTGTCAGAGCTTGGTTCGCATTGCCAGCAGCAAATCAAAATTGTTTCCAGTGTGGGTTGGACTCCGCCAAGGCTGCCCTTTGTCACCAATTCTGTTCATAACCTTTATGGACAGAATTTCTAGGCGCAGCCGAGTTGTTGAGGGGATCCGGTTCAGTGGCCTCAGGATTGGGTCTCTGCTCTTTGCGGAGGATGCAGTTCTGTTGGCTTCATCAGGCCGTGATCTTCAGCTCTCACTGGAGCAATTCGCAGCCGAGTGTGAAGCGGCTGGGATGAGAATCAACACCTCCAAGTCCGAGATCATGGTCCTTAGCTGGAAAAGGGTGGAGTGCTCTCTCCAGGTCTGCAATAGGGTCCTGCCCCAAGTGGAGGAGTTCACGTATCTCGGGGTCTTGTTCACGAGTGAGGGAAGGATGGAGCGGGAGATCAACAGGCGGATCGGTGTGGTGTCTGCAGTGATGCGGACTCTGCATCGGTCTGTCGTGGTGAAGAAGGAGCTGAGCCAAAAAGCAAAGCTCTTGATTTACCCGTCGATCTATGTTCCTACCCTCACCTATGATCATGAAATGTGGGTAGTGACCGAAAGAAAAAGATTGCGAATACAAGCGGCCAAAATTAGTTTTCTCCGCAGGGTGGCCGGGCTCTCCCTTAGAGATAGGGTGAGAAGCTCGGTGATCCGGAAGGGGCTCAGAGTAGAGCCGCTGCTCCTCCACATCGAGAGGAGCCAGATGAGGTGGCTCGGGCATCTGGTTAGAATGCCTCCTGGACGCCTCCCTGGTGAGGTGTTCCGGGCACGTCCCACCGGAAAGAGGCCCGGGGAAGACCTAGGACGCGCTGGACAGACTACATCTCTCGGCTGGCCTGGGAACGCCTCGCGATCCCTCCGGATGAGCTGGTGAATGTGACTGTGGAGAGGGAAGTCTGGGTTTTCCTGCTTAGGCAGCTGCCCCCGCGACCCAACTCGGATAAGCGGCAGAAAATGGATGGATGGATGGATGGATGGACGTAACTATTATTTTGAAAGGAGAAAAGCTTGACAAAGACACTAGCTGTGTTTCCATTACAGTATTTCGCAAAATAAAAGTGATATTTCTAACATTTTGATAAAGTGCAAAAGCGATTTGCAGGTGTTTCCACTGAATGGTATTTAGCGCATTAGTTGTTATTCTCGTGAAACCTCGTCCCGCAAGACTCCACTTTAAAGAGGATAGAGATTTCTAAATCTTTGTAAAACTCAAGGATGACAATTATATTTTTTTCTTTAATTATTTGTAAAAAGATTTCCGTCTCCTCCTCTGTCTACTCAGACTGCGCAATCTCTATTTGAAATTAATTGGTCATGTGATCCACTACATCACATCAGGTGAAGCGTAAATGCAAGAAAAGTGTTTCCATTACACTTTTGCGATATACTTCTATATCGACACGTCTGAAAAACCACCTCATAAGAGCATAAAAACTTTTTAGCGATATTTGGGAGTTTTTTCGAAATGTCGGTGTTTCCATTACCGTTTTTTTGTTGCAATATTTAGCTTTTGCGCAGTTCTAGGGGTAATGAAAACGCACCTACTGTTAATGTAGAGAGACAGATTGTTTAGGGATACTTCCTTTTATCCCTCACAACAAATGAGAACATTTTAAATTATTTTTACACAAAAAAATGCTACTTATTTAGCATTTAAATTTGGACAAACAGTGGACAACAGAGGAACAGGTCAGGAGTGAGGGTTAGGAGGTGCCTCTCAGTCATATCACTTATTTTCACACAAAATCATGCCCTGTTAATTCATAACATCAAATATCCAGTGCCTGAAACCTAGTCCAAATGTACATGGATGTTTTGACAGCTTTTTTCTTTTTTGCTCTCAAAACAAAGTCACATTGTACAACACCATTTCATTTGAAAATAAAAAAAAAATGAATAAAATATGAATATCTTCCATATAGCAGCAAAAAGCACAGTGAGAATAACACTATTTCCACAGTGACAGCTGTACATGGAACAAGTGGTACATACTTGCCTAATTACTTTCCAAAACACTTGTACTGACAATCCAAATGTGTCATGCGTGATCTGCCCTCACCTGCTAAATAGTTCAATATGCAGTTTTTCTGACAACACTGACAGGTGATCTCATTATGGCTGTCTTCCCCTCAATGTGCAGGAGAAGCAGCTCACTAAAAGACAATTGAGAAAATCCTCTTACTATTCTGCAGCAACAACCGCATCATTCTCAAAGCAGCAATCCAGAAACTAAAGTCTGATTGGGTCTTGTCCACAAGGCCACAAGGTCAGGTTGACTCTGTGTTGCTGGATTAATGTTGGCAGCCGTGACCTTTATTGATCTTTAAAATGATCTATTATTACCAAGTGAAGCTTTAGTAAATGAGGCTCAAATCAGACAACTGTCTTTCTGGGTTTTATTATAAAACTGGTAGTTCAGAGACCATGTAAGGCAGAAGACAGTTCAGGATTGCTGGTGTACAGGCTCAAAGAATCTTCTCTATTACATGATTTATAGCACAAGAAGTGAAGGTCTCATCATACGCACAACCAGATATCAGTAACCATGTCATCAGCTGTTTTATGCATTATTCTTCTATCTGGTATGCACTGGCCTGGTTCTTTATAATCCTGAGTCAGGGTGAGAAAACTTTGCAATAATGACAACAGTCCTAGTGCATGTCATATGTACAGAGTAGAAAGTATTGTTCACATCATATCTAAGTAATGCATATTGTATGAAATGAGAATAAGATCAACCAACATAGGACAATGAATCATTTAAACCTCTGAAATTACTCATAGGACACTTCAGTGAATGTTAACACCAACCAGTAACACCAACAGTACAAAATAAAAACAAAAACCGATGGATCTCAAATATTGCAGAATTTTAATGTCACCATTTAACAAACATGTTTTTAATGTATTTGGTTTTGTGACGTTTCTACTGAAGTGTAGTTAAAAAAACAAAAAACAAAAACATACTTCTTTTTTTTTTTAACAAAACTTTATTGAATCTTAAAATGTACTCTTCTGAGCTCGGTTGCGCATTCCCCACTGTCTTGTGCACAACAAATTCTGGGAGCAAAGAGGCAGTGAAGGATGCATCACCAGCAGCCTATGTTTGAAGCCAAACGAAGTGTGGATTTGTAGGATGGATTATTCTTTGAATTCTGCGAATTGGGACCGTGCTTGGAGCACCACGATGACGTATGTAGCCGACGAATCCGCACTTCGAAGTGTGCAGACCCTGAATTGGGTCACACTAATAGATAAAAAGTTAGCTCTGGCACTTTCTTGTGAGCCCTTTCTTCCATGTACATAAAGGAGAAAATAGTGCATATTCTGGCATCAAGCAATGGAGATGATGGTGCAGAATCTCACATGAGGAGTCAAACACTCCAGATGTCCAGTCCAGGGATAAACATCACAGTCTGAGAACAACAAAATGTTCTTCCTTGGAAACATTTTCTTAAAAGTTAGTTTTATGGCCATAAAACCGTGTTTGCATGTCAATAATAGGCACATTCATAGTTAATCTTCATTATGTGAATGAGGATCTGTGATTAGTTTGAAAGTGGTTTAAAGTGGTCACTATCTGCGCTTAAAATAGGTTTTCCATCATTATCTTTGCAGGGTAAAGAATGAACATCCAATTCTCATTTTATTATTTTTAGAGCTTTTATCTAAAACACAAATATGATCCTTCGTGGTAGCAATTTAAGTTAACATATGTGAGTTTTTTTAAGTAATTGTTGAAGTTATCCAGTTAAAGCCACTCCACACTAAAAATTCAACCTGCCTGTGGTTCTTTGTGGTGATAAAAATTAAATACAACACGATGCCAAAGACCTTGACCCACAAATGTCTGAAGATATTCCAGTCATGAGTGAATTAACCATCTATGGCTGGTTCAGGTGTGAAAATGGTGGTACTGTACGCACAGTACCGCAGACAGTAGAGGACTCAAACCTATCCACTTTGGTACCTAGCTTCAGACATGGTCGGTTTCATGGAGGCTAATCCCTGGCTTCGTGGGGATAAAAAGGTGGTTTGCTAAAATACTTTTGCAATTTATTGCAAGCCGGCGTCGTAGGAACGGTCCCTAAATCGCAAGACATTTTATGGAACTGGCATAACTGAAATTAACATCTGAGTACCATGACCAAAGTTAATTATTTCAACTTATTGGTGCAAACTTAACAAAACTGCAACTAAAGCCAAAGGCTGAATAATACACTAATAGTAACCAAATATACTGGGATGTGTTCAAGTTCACTTGTTCACTAACCTTTTTTATGTTGAAGACCAGCCTTTAGTTGATTACAGCAGCATTCTCTGTGGCATTGTTTCAGTTAGCTTCTGCAGTGTCCCAACATTTATTTCCATCCAGTTTTGTATTAATATTTGACCAAAATCTAGTATTGATGATTGGAGAGTCACTGCACAAAGTCTACTCTAGCACATCCCAAAGATTGCTTCAGGTTTGGACTCTGTAGTGGCCAATCCATGTGTAAAAAGGATGTTTTGATGCTCCCTGAATCTCTCATAATCTGAGGATTTGAATCCTGGTATTCTCACTATGGAATATGCCTATGTCATCAAGGAACTGTTTCATCAGCAATGGACACTGTTGTTACTGCTTCCACAACTCTGTAATCCAGTTTGTGGAATCAAAAGTTGAGAACTTTGCACTGGAGAATGTGTGATTCTGGACCTTGACTCCAATTGTTTGTCTCATTGTAGACTACAAATGTTTCTGCAAGGTATGCTGTTTCAATTCAAAAAGCATCGGTCAGCTGCCCACCCAGTTGTAGATTGTACACTTGAATCCTGTCTTGTCTTTCAATAAAACCAAAGTTAAGCTAACTAGCATGAGGGTGACCAAACATCGTCTTTTACCTGGACATGTCCTCTTTTCAAGATCTAAAAAATGTGTCCAGTTGAAATTTCAAAATCATCCGGTGTATCTCAACTTTAAATGTGCCTACATTGGATGTGCCTTGTGTTCTGCTGCCTTAACACGCTCATTATTGTTATCCACTTTCTCAGACAATGGGCAACACGAGAGAAAGGGCTAGAGAAAGGAAGCCGGAGATACCTGGTAATGACGTCATCTACTCTCAGGCGCTCAGAATAATGACAGCTGGAACACACACACAACATACTGCAGTAGCCTCAAATGAGGACACATTTGTATCAATACACACATTCATGATGCAAAAATAATATTTTATCATTGACTAATCTTAGTATTAGTACATTATGTTAGTACAGGAGATTTTGTTTCTGCAGTCAGTAAGAAGTTCTTATGATTTTATTTAGCGAGTGATCATTTAGTTTCATTAATCACACCCCTCTGTCCCCCTCCCCCCGAAAACACACACACACACACACACTGACACACACTCATAGCTTTATAACAATAGTCCCTTCACTATATTTGTAAGAATGTAAACAATATAGTGACACTGCTGTGTGAGAGGATATGGGAGTAGTTTAATTAATAGTGATGTAATGTGATTAAAATAATCATTTAATTACTTTGTTACATAAACATCAGAAGATAAGGCAGTTTGTTTACTTTGAATTTGACATAATACACGATTGTACTGTTTTTGTAATATGCCTGTATTTTACCAACTGATTAGGATTTCCACTGTACAAATGCTAAGTAAAGGATGTGCATCTGGTGTCTCCTGATACATTATAGGCCATGGCAATGAGAGAGAAACTTGGGCTGCCTTAGGCAATGAAACTAGAGTGGCAGTAGGCATGAGGGTCAAACTGAATAATTCAATCGCTGGATCAGAGTACATTTTCATATTCATATTTTCATGGCACATTTATCTGAACGACCCCCCCTCTTCCTCTTTCTGGCTGCAGCTTTCTTTTTAGGCCCCATAAATATCTGAATCGGCTAATGACTCCTCGTGAGGAATTAAAAAGGCATCATTAGCTGGCACCTGAAGGTTGGGTCTGATGCACAGTGAGGACTTTGTCAATGCTGATTAGAAAAGCAGTCTCAAGGGTTGATGTGCAACAGCAGTCATATGTAATAAGAATGCTGTGCAGATAACATTGCCATTTTTAATATTGTCAACAAGAAAAAGGGTTATTTATTTTTTATTTCGAAATAGCAAATAATGGATTGTTCATGTCATATATAACACTGTCAAAGTGTAAAATGCTGGAATTGCATATAATGCCTAGTCATTCTGTAGAATGCTGGGTGAAGTATAATAAGTAAGCTTATTGCTACACACTTTGCCTAGGCATTCAACAAAATGGTATAAAGAATAACAAATACAATTAGGCAAAGTGTAAAATGTGCACATTGGACAGGTCTAGATGGGCCATTGTGGTTATTCTAAATACACAGAATCTTGCAGGTGTTCGATTTTTAATTTCTTGACATTCTGGATGAAATAGCAATGAAGTGTTCTGTAAAGCGTGAGCGAAGATGGCTTGTTGCTCTCTTTTACAACATTATAGGCAATGCAGGACTAAATGCTGAAATTGTAATGGTCCTTATTAAGCACTGTGTACTAGGAGAAGTGAGAAGCTCTTACATGTCTTTATTTCTCAGCTTGTTCTATACATATACACAGTCCATCATCCATATATGTCCTACCTAAACCAAAGCACATTGGTTCCTATCAGGGCTGCAGAATTAATCAGATTTTGAGCGTGATCATGATCTTGGAGGCCACAATTAAATGAACCTGATCGTCAACAGTATTTACATTCAGAATGTAAGCTTTGCTGCATGCATCTCTGATCACATACATTCTCAACCAGTAGTCTGCCAACCACCAGGGGACGAACCATAGACTGTATATAAATTCCCACCGTCGCCATCTTGGTAGCATCACGCTTGTTGTTAGTCTCAAAAAATCCAAAAATGGGCAAAGAGGTCGAGCTGAGAAGGGGACTGTGAAGGTGGGGTTGGATGATTGACAACCATCAAACTTCGAGCTGCCTGTAGCTAAGAGCTAACCGAGCTAACACCCAAGAAACGGTAGCTAACCAGCTAACAGAGGTAGGCTAAGGCACGTTGTTAGCCGCCTAAAAACAGTGATTGTGCTGCACTCTCCTTTCTTGCCGGATATTGGATACATGTCAATCAAAAGGACACGCCCCTAATTACTCAGAATTTCAAAATTAAATAACATCCAAATGGATGAGTAAGAAAAAAAATTCGCCCCCCTCACAGTTGTCATGAAGGTAATCTTGACCTATTAATCCTAAAATGGATTTTTGTACCAGGCTTTAAACATGTTTATTTCTGCTGTAAATTTGGTCTTTTTGACATGGGAGTCTATGGGGATTTGCTCTGTTGTGGAGCCAGCCCTACAGGCGTTGTGACTTGTTGCACTTAAGAAAATATTGACTGAAGAATTTAATTTTATTATGTTTTTGCTATTCTAAACATTTCTACGCAGTCTTTTAATCAATTTTTGCCTTTCTCACGACATCCCTATTGACGGTAGCTTCCATTACAGCTATATATACTAGTCATGGGATGTTTGGCTCTTTTCAGAGAGCCGGCTCTTTTGGCTCCCGATCAGCTCTTAATTTAGCGTCTTTTGGAGCCCCATAATTTACATTAACTTCTCAAAAATTAATGGTAAATGTATTTTTTTTTACATTATTTATCATCTATTTTAATTTAAACTTTAATTACTATGTGGCTACAAGCTGTTGCCACATAGTTTGTTTATAATTGTTGCAATGAAAATACATGTTTTTTAAATAACCGTGATTACAATATTGATCAAAATAATCATGATTATTATTGTTATTATTGTCATAATCGTGCAGTCCTAGTTCCTACTACAAATTCACTCCTGTTACATTTGTTTATATATATATATATATATATATATATATATATATATAAACAAATGGAGTTCTTGACTTGTCTTTGTCTTGTTTCTCTTTTATGTCCTGATCTTTTTTTGGAAAGCCTGAAGGTCAGGCCATCCAGGCCTAAGCTTCTCCTGATTGCAGGGGTGTCCTGATGTTTTCGTAGCATCAGCAGCTGTGCAGGAGATAATCCATGTGACAAGGGAGTGGCCATGTAAGCCATGAGAGCCTTGTATGGATCCTCCCCCTTCTTCAGGAGAGATTTTACCATTCTAACAGCCCTTTCAGCCTCCCCATTGCTTTATGGATATCAGGGACTGCTGGTGGTGTGTACGAAGTCATAATCTTTGGCAAAAGTTGCAAATTCTGCTGAAGAGAACTGGGACCATTGTCTGTGACAACAGTCCCTGGGACCCCGTGCCGTGCAAAGATGGACTTGAATCTGTCCATCACTTGAGTTGTGGTGGTGGAGGTGAGCTTAGCTACCTCAATGAAGCATGAAACCATCAGATACACAGCATTGGTCCACTGAAACAGATCTGTTGCCAAACGCTGCCATGGACCCTCCAATAGTGGTGTTGTCATCAGTGGTTCTGTTGAATTGTGAGTCTCTTTTGCACAAATCGTGCAGCTTTCCACTTTCTGTTTTATTGGTTTAGTCAATTCTGGCCACCATACAGACTGCTGTGCTCTGGCACCACATTTTATTATGCCTTAGTGACCTTTATGTGATATGTATGTAATATCTCTTCTTGAATCATGATCGGGTTGACATGAGGATCACAGTCCATCTGCCACCAGCAGATCTTGGTGGTACTGCCAGTAGGGTTGGAGCTGAGATGGAAGAGCTTTCCTGCTTTCGGGTCAGCCTCTTTCCACCATGTGTTTCAGCCTGTTGCAGACATCATCAGTGTTTTGTGCAACCTCAGTCTTTGCTCTGATGTTGTCACATGCCCCATCAAGGCTGATGGATGCATCCACATCCTGTGCTGGACTTGTAAACAAAGCTGGACAGTGATCAGTTTCTTTCCAGGTACACGCTCAGTCTTGTATGTGAAGCGAAGCAGACGCAGCCTGAATCTCAACATGCGAGGTAGCAGATTGTCCAGTGCCCTGCTCACTAGAAAGGATAGAGGCTTGTGATCTGTTTCTATCAGAAAGTCCACGCCCACCAAGTATCACTGAAAACGCTCACATGCCCATGTCAGTGAAAGTGGCAGGGCGCCATTTCCCCGATGGCTGCTTCTGAGACAAAACACCTCCTAGCTCAAAGGAGAAAGCATCTGCAACAACCTTTGTCACTCTGTTCACACAACATTGTACCAAGATTATGGGTGAACTCAGTTCCTAACACAGTTCATCAAACACTCTGTTGTGCACTCCCCCATACCCAGTTGTTTTCTGTCTTTAGTAGGTCTCAGAGTGGTTGTGTGAGCTCTGCGGTGCATGGTGAGAACTTTCTCACATAGTTCACCATGACCACATATCTTTTGACATCTGCTGCATCCTTGGGCACAAACATCTCTCTGATTGCCCTGATTTTCTCTGGGTCTGCTTCAATCCTCTGGGCACTGACAACATGGCCCAGGAACTTGACTTTGTCAAGAGCAAAATTACATTTGTCATTATTAAGTGTTAGGCCCTATTCCTGGAGCCCATATAAGACTTTGTGTAAGATCTGTCGTGCTGTTTTCTGGTTGCCCCGAAGACTTGGATGCATGACACACAGTTTCTTCCAGTCCTATCAGCATCTGCGTTAGCTGCCTTTAAAAGTGTCATGGTGCAGAGGAAATCCCAAACGAGAGCCTTTTGTAACAATATTTCCCAAAAGGGGTGATAATTGTAGTCAATGGGACTGAATCTAAGTGCAGGGGTGTCTGCCAGAATCCAGCTGTGGCATCCAGCTTTGTCAAGATGGTTGGCCCTGTGAGTTTGGCCAGAGTTTCATCTGGTAGAATGTGTCTTTCACAGGAGATGAACTCATTTAGATAGATCATATTAGAGCATATTTTGATTTTCCCACTTGGCTTCAGTGCCACCACCATTCCTGCACACCAATCTGTGGGCTCCTCTATCAGTATAATTACCCCTATGTTTACCATTCTGTCAAGCGCTTCTTTTACTTTGTGATACAATGGGAGAGGTACCTGTCTTGGCAGCAACAATGCATATGGCTTGGCGTTCTCCCTCAGCTTGATTTTGTATTCTCCTCTTAGGCAGCCCAGTCCCTTAAAAACATTGTGGTACAGTTTTGTCATTTCAACTTGCAGGTCTCTACTGACAGTGTCAACAAGACACATTAGCTGCAGGTCTGTGATTGCTGGAAACCCAAGCAAAAGAGTAACAAGTTTCTATACCACTGACCTTATACCTTTAGATGTTTGCTGCTTGGCCCAGGCAATGGTATTGTTGCATTGGCAAGTGGGCCATACTGTTCTTTTGAGTAGACTAATGCTGGAATGACTGTAACCTCCGCACCAGTATCCAACTTAAAGGAAATGTCTTGACCATTCAATTGTCTTTTTCCTTGTCTTGTGTTTGTTCTCTGCAGATACCACTCTACCTGATCGACAAACATCAGCAAAAGGTCCTCTCTATCTTCATTTTCTGCACTCGGCTTCACGTGATGCACAGTTTTTCAAGGAGTGAACTGATGTTTTTCTACATCTTCCACAAATTTTTTGTCCTTTCTGTAAATCTGTCTGTCCCTTTCCATAGGCAAACTTTCCTGTCTGATGTTCTTTGTGAAACCATTTTTTTATTTTTATTTTAGCATGTCCACATTTGCCTCTTTCTGCTCTGTGGTATTTGTCTCTCACACCAGAGATTGCTGTCTTTTAATTTCCTTAAGTTGTCTTATTGCGGTAACTGCTTTTTCTAGGGTCAATTCCCCGTCTGTCTGTAATTTTTCTGACAGGCCATGATGCCAAATACCAACCAATAATCTGTCTCGGATCATTTCATCCTGCAGTGGGCTATATTGGCAGTGCTCTGCGAATTTATAAACTGCAGTAATAAAGGCCTCTGCCGATTCTCCTGGCTCTTGGCATCATTTATTGAGACGAGCTTTTTCATTTATTATGTTATACTTGCAGGTGAAGTGTTGGTCAAATGTCTCTTTTACTAGCTTGTATTTATTCATATCTGCAGCACTTAAGCCTAGTGTGCACAAAATGCCATCAACTTTATCACCCATAGTGTAAATCAAGGAATTGACTTGATATTCTCCATCCTTACTGTTCAGTCTGACTGCTATCCAGAACCTTTCAGATTGGCGAATTCAGTTGGGCCAGTTGGAAAAGTCTGAGAAGTTGAAGTGCATTTATGGAGAAGAGGGAATCCATTTTTCTTTCCCACTATGTTTTCGCCTTCAGAGGTCTTGAGTTGGCTTTGCTGCACCACATCTTGCCGTTTCTCTGTACTACGCTGACAAGCTATCTGTTGAACTCAGTTTCTAACTGCTGGCTAGCATTAGCTTAGCTCTGACCGGAGCACCCGCAATTTCAATTATTTTGCCCAACAATTTCTTCCAGATAATGATGGGGGCTGGGACGGGACTCGATACACTTCTGAAACCATGTAACATGCCTTATGAAGCAGTGTGTACTAATCATCTGTACAGGAGAAACTCTTACAGGTCCTTATTCCTCATCTTGTTCTGTACATATACACAGTTCATCATCCATCTGTGTCCTACCTAAACTAACACACACTGGTTCCTACTACACATTCACTCCTGCTACAGAAATCATTTTTAAGAAGTGCACTGACACCCAAACAGCTTAAAAGAGCGAGTTGGGTTAGTTTATGGAGGAGTAACAGCCAGTAAGGCAGGTGGAACAAGGTGAACCACAGCAGGTGGAGCATAATTGAAAGGTGCTTCAGAACCCTAAGGAGGCAGTGCCAGGTACGGAGAAGCTCCACTAAAAAGAAAAAAAAAAACCTTCTACATAAACAGATGGACGTTGTGCCAGGACCAGAGACATGATCCAAGCTGGCTGTGACTTGTAAATAGTTGTAAAAGCCTCATTATGGATAAGTAAATAATATCTCATAGTAAATAGGGCAAATAGTTATAATAATATCAATATTCTTACCTTCATATATTTCTTACTGACTTTTTGTGTTTTCAATCAACTCTTTCCACCCCATTTGATTGACATAGAGACCTATGATAAATATTTAGGCTAAATATAAATTAATGATTAGATTTAGTATGCGTCTAGGATAAATTAAGTAACAACTGTTGTTGTAGTAGTTGTAGTATTTTATTTTTCTATGATTTATAAGAAGAATGAGTTGACAAAAATTGCTTCTGTAAATTTGTTTTTAAGATGTACAATGTTAAAAAAAAACAAAACAAAAAAAGGCCCGGCCGTGGGGGGGCAGCCTCTCCATTCATAGCCTAAACTTCATAAATGTCTTTTTTTGTGTGTTATTTTGTGTTGTAAATCATAATTTAGCTAATTAAATGTATTTCTTAGTTTTTTACTTAAGGAGAATTAATTGAGGTTGAAATGTAGTGGTAAAAAAATAAAATGCTTTACTTGCTTGGACAACACACTGTCCAGCCATCTTTAATAGTTGGCAAAATCTAGAAATGTTTCTGTTGCGGCATAGCAACCTCATGTGCTTCAACACAAGAGAGAGAGAAAAAAAAACAACCCAGTCACCACTAATGAGAATATTCTAGACTTTGCCGGTTTGCTTTTTGGTATTCTATGGAATGAGATGACATTTGACACATTAGTGGATTTCATTCTTTAACTGTAAAATATATAATATTACAATAATAATGAATAAATGTCAATAAAAACAACACTTAAAAGTAAAACAGTGATGCTGAAGTCATTTTTCAGGATGATAATGCAAAGAGATGCAAAGAGAGGTCAAACTTTTCTTCAGTCAAGATTTGTGGTATGCTAAGCAAACAGTCCAGATGTGGATGCGATTGAAAATTTATGTTGGAAAGAATCCATACTACAAAGCAGATCTGTTCACTGTTGTGCAAACAAGTTGATGATGTTAATTTGTTTTTCATTAGTGAAACTTCATCCTTTGCGGAATATCGGTTGTCACACAAGCCACAAGAGATTTGATAAAATTCTTTTTTTTCTTTTTGTTCTTGTGTTTTCCCTACTTCTTGAACGGAAGCTGGCAGTCTGCTGAGCGACCCGGCAGAATATCCAGGAATAAATAGGATAAATAACAATAATAGACAAGGCATAAAATGTGTTAACATTTTTAGTTATTTAAAAGAAATTATAGCCAAGGGACCCTAGCTGTCCAGACACCTAATTTTTAACCAGGAGTTGCAACTGCAGACAGGACTACCTCAGTGTAAACAGTAAAGAGATTTCTAACTTCAACTGATAATTTATCATAACTGAGGCAGAGCGTTTAGTTGGTTTTCTGCATTTTGGAGAGTTTTCTACAATACAATTAATTTACAAAAGTCTAAGTGAGATGATGTTAAACGTTCTTAACATCAGAGTGGGAAAAATAATTGATTTCTGAAGCATTCCTCAACTGATAAAAAGCACAACTCAACTATTTTTGAGAAATATATTTCAATGAGAAGAAGGGGTGGACAAGGATGACAAAATTTGGCCCTGTCATTTTGTTCCAGAGCGGACCTTAAATGATCGCACACACCACAAATTTTTGCACTACCTTAAATGTAAATATCATCAGTGCAACTCCTTAAAACCACTAAAACCATGCAGAGTTAGCAGAACCCAGTGAGACTGAATGTGTTAAACACTTACATAAAGGTTCATTTGTTAATAAAATAAGGATCTGTAGGCTACTATTGAGCTGAGTATTAGAGCACCCTTCATCTTACTTGAACATACATGAAAATTCCTAAATTTCCCCGAGGACTCTCCAAAGGGATTAATAAAGTATTTCTATTCTATTCTAAAAAATGACAAATCAGATGAAAACTGTTCTTGGAGAAAGTGCAGAAACCATGTCTTTGTGTCTCCAGGTTCAACAAAAGACTGGAAAGAGATTTTGTTTTTATTTTTGTTGTTGTTTTTTTCTTACATATAGATGCAGTCAGGTCCAGCTGAGACAAACATCAGTATTAACATATGGACGAAAATGTAAATAGGTAAACAGTCTTATATATTGTCCATAAACAGAAGTTGCCTCTAACAAATTTCAGCCCAAAAGTGCCTACAATCAGCCTACAACCAAAAACAAATAGATAATAAATTAAATCAGAAAGCTGCTGACTCACTGTTAATGTTGGCGAATCATGGTTAAAATGTTCTCATTTTCAATGAGATGGTTTAGTTTGCGAAGAAATGAAAAAACTAAATTTAAGATCTGCTGATTTAAACAGTGGAACACAACCAGTTAACCAGCTGTTCTAATGCTGGAAACACTGATTGAAATAACACAGTTTCATAAATGTAACAAGACAAACTATCGTCGCTATAAAACAGCTTTTTAATTAAAGCATCTCAATCACTTCATAACTTTGTAAACAGCTAGCGTGTTCACGCTAACTGTCTCGTGTGGCTCAGACCTAATGCGTTTAATGGGTCTCTTTACTCAGAACAGAACATCAGTGATGTGAAAGCATTGCAGCTTACCACAGCTTCTACCATCATCATCATCATCTGCAGCAGTGATGAAGATCCTGCTGTGTTAGACATATCAATCATGTTTAGACATTTGACAGTTTTTTTTTTTTATCATACAGTTTTTCTGCACCTCCTCTCTGCTTCCTCTCAGTTCTGATGGGTATCTGCATCCACTGGCACAGAGCCAAAAGGGGTTTAAAGTATCTGATTGGTTCAGCCTGGTTAAGAGAAGAACAAATGAGCTGCAGATCAACGTGTTTCATGCTGGTGGTCAGGAAAGAAATTTCTGTGCTGGCTGCTTGAATTATTGAATTACTCGGGAACAGGGGCTACAGCGACAGGGGGTGGTGTTTGAAAATTTGATAAAGCCTGTTGGTTGGGCTGCCACACTGCTCAGTTTTGTGGACCAGTCAGACCAACAAATAAATGGTAAACCCCCAAAACACATCAAAATAGCCAATATGCTAGGTGACCAGTCCATCTCTGATTAGAAGGTAACTGCTTACAGCACTGTGTCTGATTCAGGTTTGACATTTATTGACATGGGGGATTCTGCTGCAGATGTATGGAAAGCCGTTTTATTCAAAATTAAATAAATAGAAAAATAACTAAATTATTGAATATATATATATATATATATATATATAAATAAATAAATATATATATAAATATATATATATATATATATATATATATATATATATATATATATATGCATTAATTTATTTAATTGGGATCATGAGGACACTTTTATTTTGGAGTAATTTTTGGGAGCAACATATAGTGCAGCACCACATTGTGCTGCGCCTATTTCGTGCTTCTGTTTTATTTCGGATCCTTATATTCAAATTACGGGGCGGGGCTTCTAGACGTGGGCTGAATGTAGTAAGGGCAGAGTAGAGTGCCTCTAGAGAGAGAGTGGCGCCACCGGAAGCTCAAAACGCTTGCCGATCACGTGGTCCATGTAGCCTCCAAAAGTTCCAGGAAGTGCTTGGCGGCCAATACAAAATAATAAGAAAACTACGATAATCGGTAAATAATGATCAATGAAGGCTTTGCTTTGCAATATTTTTATAGTTGTGTTCATTGATATGAATCATGTTAAGTTTACTAAACCTGTATGACATCAACAGCAATGTAAATCGTAATATTTTCTGTTTTTTTAACTTTATCTTTCAGACTTGACTGAGGCCTACCAACAGGTGATGACAATGATTTACCAAGTGACTACACAATAAATCTAGGCTCACAGCATAATGATAACTGTTCTTACAGGAAAACTATATCCAATAAATAAAATTTAGATCCCAATTCATTTCAAATAAATGGGTTATCTATTCTTACTTATTAGTATCTACTTGTGTGAATTGTTTTTAAGTCTTAAGACTTATTTTGACTGAGGCAGGCTGATAACTACACACAAGTATCTATATTTATTTATTTATATATATATATATAAATAAATAATATATATATATATATATATATATATATATATATATATATATATATATATATTCAATAATTTAGTTATTTTTCTATTTATTTCGTTTTGAATAAAACGGCTTTCCATACAGATGTACCTTCCTAGCTGACAATGTGAAGGTGGGGGTGCAGGGGAACAGTTGTCTCGGGTAGCACAAGAGGCAGCACATGATACAGAAAGCAGGCTGTGAAAATTGCTGTGGTTTCTTTAACAGACATTGAGAACATACATGCTTCTTTCTGATTTCAAGTTATTCAACCTTGAATTGTACAGTATAATCCAGGGGTAGGTAGAAAGCAGATTCAAATTAAATGGATTCAACGGCATATCAAATTCTGCTAAGTGACTCATTCATTTAAATCAGATGTGTTGAAACAAGGAAACATCTAAAACTTTCAGGACTGTGGCTCTTGAGGACTAGAGTAACCTATCCCTGGTATAATCAGTGTATGTATGTTAGTCCAGTTTTGAGTTTTGATTTCAGTCAGACTAACAGGTTTAAATGTGCTTTTGAAGCCTGGTCAAACAATACAATATTTTATTTTACTGCACTATTTTTCTACTACACTTAAAAGCGTTTACCCCACAGTACTAACCTGTAAGAAGGTGTCACATTGCAAGATTTAGCTTGAATGCCACAAATAGAATTTTCTCTTTTCCACTATGGCTTTACTGTTTTGTTGCTCAGACCAGCTCCTCAAAAAGAAAAAAGAAAACAATCTCTTTTATTGTTAATATATATATATATATATATATTTTTTTTAGCCAAATCAGAGACAAATGTGCAAAATCTTCACAGACCTTTTGACCCCAGAGGTCATGCATACATCAACAGTCTGACAATATCTTTTTAGTCTTTCAAAATGTTTCTGTGGCCCTAAATATACCTGCTACTGTTGAAATGCAGCTTCAAATGTGGAGCTTCAAAGAATGATCTCTGCTGCTATTCATTCGACTGAAAAAAAAACATTTTTTTAGAAGTTATTTTTTTTACTGTTATCCATCTGCAAAAGAAGAACAGCACCAAAGGTAAGATGGGCCAAAAAGAGAATAAAAACATTAACAAAAGTTGTTATATAAGACCCTAAAATGAGCAGAACCCTAACAGATAACCCAGTTTTAAAGACATGCTAGAATACTATGATCCACTGTGTCAAATGCTGAACTTTGGTTAAGAATGACAATCAATCAATATCCAGCAAAAGCAGTAGAAAACAGGCATTTAATTATTTGATTACTTAAGTTTAAATTGGTATGAGGTACAAGAAGTGACAGCTTACACACTAATTCATGATGGAAGGGATGTGGGGCAACAAGGAAAATGTGGAGGCAGCAGAGATGACCCACATTGGTGCAACTTGTTATGAATTCACAATGATGCTGCTGGGCTTGTTAGCACGCTGCTGGGGAGCCAGGGGTGATGGGAGATGCACGGTCGACTATCTCAGCTAACCCTTCTGCAATTCTATTACGCTTGTTTATAGTTCTTGGCAAAGAGCACACCAAAGATAGGTTAGAATCTGAGAGAAGGGCTGGGTTAAAGGGGGACGACTATTTAGCATTTCACAAGGAGACAGCGAGGGCATCCTGAGTCAGGTGAACACACAGAAGAAGTGAAGAAAGAACTGATAGAAAGATACAGATAAACCTGGGCTGACTGTTAAAGTACTGATGTATGGTAATTGGACCAAACAGGGCAAAGAATACTGTGGGATTTATGGTTGTTATGGATTATGTTTTTGTAATCTCTCTGTGATTTTGAACCTTTTTATTCCACCACCATCACAATTTGAAAGGATTTGAGGAAACCTCCCCTGTCTCCATGAATATTGTGGACACCGATTGTCATTCAATCTCTTGGATTGTGGTACTATGGCAATATGAGACATGTCACAGCTGATGTAACTGTGGAGCTGGTTGCTTGGTGCTTTTGGACAGCAGAGAGAGGAGGATTGCTGCACCTGCAAATTAACAACTCATATCACACACACATGTGCACAGCTGCTCATGTCTTTGCAGGGACATAGCTGCTTACCCCAATTCCAACTCTAACCCTACAACTAAGTCTGAACACTCAAATGACCATTTCGATCCTCAGAAAGCTGTCAAACCAGACATCAGTGGACACCTGTTTTTAGAGCCCACTGATTCTGTAAACAGGCCCCTTCCACACACATAGACCCACGTGGAAGGCTTTTTATTTCTGTTTGTGTGCACATGTCTTATGTGTGTGACGGATGATGTAACCCGAGTGGCTCAGAGCACTCTAATGTGATTGTTTTAGAATGACAGAACATATTCAGCTATGTTATCATGGTGGCTACAGACCTGCAGGTGCTAGGTTTTTTTTTTTTTTTTTTAAATACTCAAATTATGATAATTTCTGTAAATTGCACAATGTAATTTTAGATTCAGCTGCTGAATAATTTATGCATGGATACATTACATAACTTAATACTGAAAATATTTTGTATGATTTTGCTCTGACATAATGTACAGCTGATCCTTTTTTTTTTCCTTAATTATTAGTGCAATGTAAATTAGATGTTTCTCAGCAGCTTATGCAGAAAATCAATCAATGTAAATGAGTTAAATAAAATCTTGACTATATAAAATCCTTGTCATTTCCTTAGTGTCTTTAACCTCTATGGGCGATGGATTCTTCTGTGACAAAGGAAGGAACGGGTTTACTAAATTGCAGTATTTTTGACTTGATGAACAAATATCAGCTAAGAAAATTGGCACTCAATTAACATTCAAATCGAGTGAGCAAATATTAAAACACTGATTGGCTGCACTGCTGATTGCCAGCGCAAAAATAAACATTTTTTAAGTGATACACCAACCAGAGACCATTACCGAAGGAAGACTATTGCAATCAGGCTTCTCGGTACATTTGGCTTTCTATCCTTCAGCAGACAAAGTCAAAATAATACAAGACACAGTACATTTCACCATGCTGGGCTCATTTCTATTTCCAGAGCATCCTCACAATAGGAGACAACCGCATTGACCCTCAATAAGCAGGACCGAACCGTGACGGTCTTCATCCTCATCGAGTTCTGTTGATGTCACACTTAACTGATGGAATCGACGTGTGTGTTCGTGCTGTTGCTCGGGAGTTAATGGGAGCTGACCACTTCCTGATGCAATTCCATGTTAAAAGCTTTGCAATGGCATACCAGTGGAAAACAATACATAACCAATGGGCTAGAAGGACAACGTACATCAGATCAAGTACAGTGTTTGAAAACAAATTTGATGTTTTTGTAATTCTCTTAAGCTTTATGTCAAGATGGAATTTTCCAAAGGGAAATATGCAATACTTAACTGAATGTGCAGAGATAAAGTCCAGCTTTGGGTCCAAGAACTCTTTTTTTTTGTTCTCTTTTAAATGCCCATTAGTCATTTACTCTTCTCATATTTAACCCACAAGTTTGATTTTCCTCACTGACTGCTGGCTCAGTACCAGCGTCAAATATAACACCGTACACAACCGCATTTACTTTGATACCAGATGACATTGGCTGAGAAAATGAAGGTGGACCCAAGCCAATTTCTAATTGATTATAATGTCTAGTAGGAGACAAAGAGGGCATTTAAATGATCTCATACAATTTATTAATCAAGTGACTCAAATATTGCCCGGTAACATGATATTACCACAGCTCAGAAGCTATAAGGCTTCATTTTAGTAGCCAAAAAAATAAAATAAAACCAGTCAGGAACCTGCCCATTCTCACCAAAAACTTTAAAATATAAAGTTGTCCACATCTACACTAATAGTTTCACATAACAAGCTTTGAAATTAGGTCATTTATTAGGCTATTGTTTTGTGCTGAATATAATCACATCATGTGACCAATGAGTATAAAATATTCTATGCTCTACAACAGAGGTCACTAACAAGCAGTCCGCGGCCTGGATCCGGACCCAGAACCTGTTCCATATGGACCCGAAGTCAAAATATGAAATCAGACGGGGTGCCTTTATTTTAACTGGCATAACTTTTGCCGTCTTCACTGTAGCGGTAAGGAAACACGCGGACCAATCGCATGTGAGGTAAGCCATCTCACGTGATGCACTCAGCCAATCAGCTCCCAGTGAGGCTCCCAGTGCGACGGTAAACTGCCAGTTAGATAGAGCAGACAACTGCTCTATTTAGCAGAGTTGCTAAATCTGCTTATTATCAGCAACTTTGGGCTTGTTTTTCTGTTCGGTCTCTTGCAAATATCATTAGGTGTGAGTTTTTGGGCTCATTTTCCTGACTGTAGTTGTTTATTTGGGCTGGTCCTGTTATGGAGCCCTCCTGAGTCTCTGACAGCTGTCCACAATGAAGTAATAATTCCTTGGATGCAGAATGGGAAACGTAAAGTTTTTTTTCATGAGTAGTGTCAACAGCTGTTTCCTTGGTTTCTGTGGCCGTCCGAACCAGCACGTGCATACCTGCATGCACGTTCAACTTCACATGACAAAGCAACAGTGACAATGCCCACGAATAAATAGGAGATGTGTAAAATATAAATATTAAAGTGTAGAAAGAGTGCATTGGAGGGCTCTTCATGCAGCCCCTCTAAAAACCTTCTTACATGACACATGTATTTCATATCTTGAGTAAAGTTTTAAAGTTCAATTCATTCAGCATTTTCATTGTACATATATATATATATATATATATATATATATATATATAGTCATTATGATCTCCCAGACCTGGGCTCCAAAAGTTTTTCTCTAACTGGACCTCTTTAAATTTTAGTTGAATACTCCTGCTCTACAATATCTGTTGAAAAACAACCAGAAATTCTAATAGTGTCACAAAAATCATTGTCCTTTGTCATAAACAAAATGCATATCATAAATGTGCGAATGAGTATGTTAAAGTGATGGCATTTAGTCATTCAGATGTTGATCTGACACTCTTCATTTTCGTTCAGGCACATCTTTTAAAGTGATAGAAAGAGTCTCCCGTTGGCCAGCAAAGCTAATTCTAATAGAGTAAAGATGTTCCTGAGACAAAAGACAATAGTTCAAATATAAAGATGGTTTCCAAACAGCAACAGATTATGAGATGTTGCCGCTTCATACTGTAAACCTTGTCTACCCCATAGTACAGATGTAAACCGTCACTCTGGTTTTAAGGCAGAACTAGGATAGGTATCTAAAAAAAGTGAGATATGCTCACAATGTCTTCTGTTCTGAGTGGAGATGAATGATGGTCAGAAGGCCGGAAACAGAACATTTTATTGTCACATTGAAGCTGACCTTAACATTTTGGATATAAATTGCAATGAGTTCATTCTTTAATCATCTTGTTAGACATCTGTGTGAAAAAAAAAATCCATCCATCCATCCATCCATCCATCCATCCATCCATTTTATTGTCATGGGAGCAGCTGCCTTAGTAGAGAAGCCCAGACCTCGCTCTGCCTGGCCAATTCTTCCAGCTCATCCAAGGGGATCCCAAGGTGTTCCCAGGCCATCCGGAAGATGTAGGCCCTCCTGTGCCTCTTGGGTCTTCCCAGGGGTTTCCTCCTGGCGGGATGTTCCCAGGACATTTAAAAAAAAATATTTGCAAGCTTTTAATGCAAAATAATGTTATAAAATCTTCAACTTTAATAAAAAAAAAAAAAAAAAAAAAATCAATTCTTCCATTAGTACAGGTCAATGTATGAAATATGAAAAAAAGTCATGTAAAAAAATCACTGAGACACTAAGCTCATGAGTCTGACTGACAGAAAACTGAAAAACTACTGTCAGGATTGCATAAATATGAAAGCTCAAAGTCCATAAGAAACAGGCATATGGCCACCTCTCAGCTTGATAAAATGTCTTTTATATCTGTCCAAATCTATGATATTGTCCCAATAGACTGATATATTATTACTGTGCAGCCTGCTTTCAGACTTCAGTCAGAATTCTTCTGCAGTAAATTTAAGATGCAGAGTTTTTTAAAGGTACTTGCACTCAAACATCGCTAACTCCACATTAACTTTATGAAATTCACTTTATGAGAAAAGGAAAAATTACCAAAGTTGGGAAAAAAATGTGCATCTTTTATGACCCTGTGATGAAGTCTTGTGTTGAAAGACGTTGAGTTTTTCCTTTGCAAAAAACTAGAAAGTATACAAACTGCAGCTTTGGGGAACTGGTTTGATTAAATTTGCTTCTGACATTCTTAATAGTATAAAGTTCAACCCTTCCAGCAAGCAGGTGCAGAAACACCTCATATCCACAAAAAGTAGGCTTTGATAAATTATTTATGTGGTCAAGATGGTTTATAAACAGTTAAAACCACCTTATGGTTTATTGAAACTGTTAGCCAAAAGCAGGGCAGCTTATGTCATACATTGCTTCAGTCTGGCCGTGACACGAACACAATTTTGACTCTGTGTGAAAAAATAAACTCTTTGTTGAGAAATGTTTGTTTATGACATTCTAATTTAACTGATTTTTTTGCAGCCTCACTACACTAATATAGCTGAAAACAAGTCAATTATTCTTTATTTTAACTAAAACTGATGTGAGATTCACCGAAAAGCAGGTTGTTTGCATCACAGCTGCATCCACTATTCACATTTTCACCATGGGTGAATAAAGGAAATGAGAATCACTTAAGCCTCTTATCATTGTGCAAGAGCACTGATCCATCATAACGTGTTATGATCTGAGACAACCTATTCTCCTCTGCATGCTGCACGATTCCTAAAAAAAAAAAACACAATCACACAGGGTGCAGAGTGAAATATCAAAAGGTCAGTGGGCAGACGAGGACAGACTGGTGTCGTTGTAAGACAGGCTGCATGGGGCTGAATCCTCAGTCCTGCAGTATTTTTCTGAGTGAAATTAAGGACACAACTGGAAATCATAAACAAACTACAATGCCTATGTTTGGCCAGGCATATTTTATTTGCCAGATGTGCCTTGTAATTCCTATGCTTCACAAAATTATGATTTGTGGAAATTAAATGGGACGAGGTTTAAGTCTGTTCGTAAGAGTGCATTTTATTGGTGCAAATCACTTAATAATATATCCATTTAAATAAATTATGCCAGAGGAGAACTGATTGAAAAATTGTCTCTTAATTAATTGATGAACTGTATGCTGAATGTGACTTAGATATTTAATAAATCTTTTGATTCTGCTTTATATTTATATGTCATGTATTTAAACTGTGGTTGTACCATGTTATGAAACACATTTAAATATATCAATGGATCAGGCTAATGCCAATAACATTTAACTTCTCCTGCCTGTCCACCATTTTAGCCTTTAGACTCAACTACACAACAGTGCCACACGATGGCCAGCAGAGAAAAATTATAGCTAATACAGATTAATTAAATTAGTAATACCACAAGTTGAAGCTTCTTTCTTTTTAATTATGACAAATTAGGCTGAAATTCTGTAAAAATAATATCAAACCCAAGTTCCTTGTGATCATGGAGAAATTTCCAGGGACTAGACTGTGTTTGTGTGTCGCTACTGTACAAGACCCAGATAGGGTTCTAAGCAGAATGACATTATGCTAATTTCTTTTAATACCAAAGCAGAAAGCTCTGATGGGAATGGATTGCTGAAGGCCATGAAAAGGACATAATTCCAAACACAGTAAAGAAGATAAGGTTTGCTTGTTGCTTCTTGAGCAGTAAGGATGAATCAAGTTTAGTGAGTGAGATGTAAAGAGTTGTGTGGCTGAAGGAGGAGAGGAGGGTCTGAACTCTTCAGGTTTGACAGACAATAGTCATACAAAGTGGGTTAACTAAACTACATAAATAAAACAGATGGTTTTTAGCCTTCTCTTCCAAACCACACTAATTAGAACTGATAGATATTTCAATCAATAACACTGGAATAATTTAAGTTAGATGGAAAGATTTATGGTTGTCCCTTTTCTATAGACAAATACACTAAAAGCTACATATTTATTTAGCCTAATGACTGGGCACTGGAGAGAACAGCTGACCAAGCTATCTAAACTACATTAATATCACCAAATCTGTGCTGGTTGCTTGGCAACTTCAAGTTGATGACAAAATTTCAGGATTACACATGGCCAAAAAGCAAACACAATTAGATCTTTTTTAGCAAATACCCTAACAAATCAAGTAGTTGATGGTGATGAGTCAATTTCAGTTATCTGTGGACAGATCCAGGTTAGTAGTTTCCTCCGGCTTCAGATCCATAATTTCTTTTCAGCTACACTCACATGGCTGCTTGCTGTGGCCTTGAGTTGAAAAAACAGACAAATGAATGGCATCAATCCTCCCAGCAAGAAAGTGAATCTGCACATTTTACTAAAATAACCTATTGGTGTAAACTTTTAACCAATCAGCCAATCAACTGGGTAGCTCAGAGGCTGCAACAATTTTGAGAAACACATCAACATGACCAATTCATTCAGATGTATTTTATTCCTCAGGAGTTTTTTTTTTTTTTTTTTTTTTTTTTTTGAATATCATATTTCTGTTACAAGTATTAATCTGACTGGAATAGATCCTCATAAATACTGGAAGCCACTGTGTTGGGTGTACTATGCATATGTGCATGGGTGTTTGTCTAAATACAGGCAAGAGACCACTTCAGATATTAAGTGAATAAGTAAAGCTGTATCAGTATGTTAGGATAGTTCATTAGCAGAAAAAAACTATGTAGGTAACATGTAATCTTTCCCCAAGTTTATTCTTTTCTTTACTGATACAGTTTCCCTGGACATGCTTAGTCTGGTGTTTATGTTTTTTTGTTCAGTGCATTTGTAGGTCTGTAACCCCATGAGCCCATGTGTATTACCATATTTATGCATCAGCCTGCACCCGGTTAGAAAAAAAAGAAAAGAAAAATTACTCTCTATAAAATGTCTCTATAAACAACATGGTACAATAAATCCATGGCAGAAACATTAAGTGGAACCAATATTTTGCTGGACTCTCTCCAGATTTCTAATAAAACTCAGAAGTCGGGATGACCTTAGCATTAAGAATATGTATTTTACTGCGGGGAAATAATCCGATTCATGTGCAGTGAAGGCATCACTGCTATGATGCTGTTGGTGCTGTGTTACTGGACGCTGTCAGTCAGTTTAAAAGGTTTTACATTCACTGTTTCAGGAAAAAAGCTATGATGAATCCACAATGAATACCCAATTTTCTATCAACACAACATGATGCTAACTGTTGCTGTACTCTGACGAGCCTTTCCATATGTGCAGAGATTCAGCAGTGAAGCTTTAGAGGAAGAATGATCCTGGACACTTGTCTCTTGGAGTTAGCAGTATGTTAGAAGTGTTTTATCGATGCAACACTGCACAAACATCATGTAGATCCAAGGGAAGATAGAGTCCCTTAACCCCAAAGAAAGCCACAATGTACTTTCCAGTGAGGCAAGATTTTAAAAATTTGATGAAGATTTAAGATGACACAAAGATAGTGTGTACTTATAAAAGGATAATATGGAACGTGAAAATTGTCTTTATTTTATTTTTTAAAGCAAAACTTAATTATTTATTAATCGGAAAACTTAAATTATTAAAAAGAAAACATTCAAACAAGAATTTATTATACTGCAAAATATTCCCCCAATTAGCCTTACAGCATTAGCATAATGTCTGTGATCCTACTGGTAGAAACCACAGAGGACCCCAGAACAAATTCATCTGCATGAAAGACCCACCTAACCTGAATCCACTCATTTTTCTTTACAGTTATGCAAAGGAATGCACAGAGCCTCAAGCTGTTTACAACAGTTATCTGCCTAAACCCTCTTGAAACAGGCAAACATTGCCCAAGACTTTTAATTTGCTGTATAAAACTAATTCCATATCAGGATGTGTCATGCAGGGCTGTGTTTTAAGTAAAATAACTGATAGAAAAAGTCATGCTGCTCCTCCCTCTCTACTTCTGTCAGTTAAATGAGGTCATCAAAGACCAACCTGCTTTGTATATTAATGATCTAACAGCCATGGATCTGCGGACACCCTGTCCCTAGACTGCTTGGCGGGCAGCAGAGGAAGACTTCAACTTGATTTAAGAGAGAGATAACACTCTCAACAGAACAGCGACAAAGGCTAGATAGGCAGAGTGAGAGGAGATAGCGAGGGAGTGAGAGGAGATAGCGAGCCGACAGCAGCAGAGAGGAGAGGAGCAAAGCTGAGGATAATATGGCTGATACACTGCGCCTTTAAAACAGCAAGCCCCTCCTCCACGGAGCTGAGCAGAAGAGCCGAGTGGTGCTGGCAGGAGCCTGAGCCCCACGATAAACTCTGGCATCAGCTTCCCTTCATCCGGCAGTCAGTGAGGACACAGTAAGGGAACGGGGGCAGAGAGACGGGGCTGGAGAAAGAGTGACAGAAAGGCAAGGGAGAAAGACAGAGACAAAAAAAGGCAAACAGACAAAGAGGGAGAGGCTGTCATAAGAATCACACAACTCCTTTTTCACAGCAACAGCTCAGCCGCTCTGTCTGCTGCCTCCAGATGCAGGTGAAGACTAACTGGGATGACGGGTGGCGTGTTTTCCAGCAGCGCAGTTGTCTGAGTGATGTTAGTGGCTGCATCGCAATCTAAAGCAGGAGTTCTCCTCGCCCCTCTGGCTCTTAGTCATCTTCAGCCTCCTCTCTCCCCTCTCAGAGTGCTATCAGGGCCATTCATTGTTCCCATCTCATGCCTTCTGCCTCCTTCTCCTCCTCCACAGCTTCATCCTCCACTTCTACTCCTCCTCTGATGAGCCACAACCTCAGAGTGAAATAACCCTGCTGATAGAAGCTTCTCTCTCTGTCAAGACAGTAAGTAGTGGGGGGGCGGGGGGGGTCTGTGAGTGTGTGTCAGGGAGAGTGTGTGTGTGAAACGGGAAGAGGAAGAGAGAATAGAGAGGGTGAGAAGAGAAGATGTTAGTGTGTGCGACAGAAGGACCTCCAAAGAACCGGCAGGTTGTGCGTAGCCTGAATGATGGTGCTGTGCCTGGACGGTGAGCTGTGGGCATAGCAACAGCGTAGTGATGCACAGGGAAGGTGAGTAGGAGTGTGTCCCGGCGGGTGCGTGCACGTGTGTGGAGGTGAGGCAAGTACAGCTAAAGCAAGAGATGTATTTCAACAACTGCTAAAAAAAAAAAAAAAAATGCTGTTAATTTGTATCCATTGATGCTTCTCCTTCACTGTATTGATGTTGCTCTTTATACTGCTAAAAATTGGAGGAAAAGGGTAGGAACTGAGAGAAAAGGAAGATGAGACATGACGGAATAAGTGATTGCTTTCCTTTCCGTCTGACCAGGTGCCATGTGTGATTGGCTAGCACACCCTATGGCAGTGGCATCGCCCTGGATTTGGCGAGAAGCTCTCCTTCCTGCTTGTTCTCTGGGGCTACTTTGGGAAGCTTTCATGGGATTTATCTTGTGCTGCTGGATGGCACAGAGATTTCTGCCTCTCTGAAGAGAGTCCACAGAGAAAACACACACTACATGGATAAGCAGTAAAATAATTATCCAATCACAGCACAAGCAGGCAGACTGGGTTCCCTTAGCAACAACCGAAGGAGACAAGAGAATCCTTTTCTCTTTCTGCTCCCTTGGTTTTTGGGCACACCCCTGTGGACTGCTGTGGGTCAGTGTTTTGCGAAAGGACTTGGAGAGCGATGTTGCATAAGACAAGCTGCCACCTGAATTCCAGGGCACGGTGTTCATTTGCTTTCCAGCCCCCTTGCTACTGTGTCTCATTGGCACCATGATTTCTTTTTCTTTTTTTTTTTTCTTTTTTTTGTTATCCCTTCACAAATTCTCATCACAAGTCACGTTCCGCCAGCTTAGAAATCAATTCATCTTGATCACACACTACCTGGAATGAGCCCTGCGTTTGGGGGGGAAATTGGACACTCTGTGAAAAAAACATCACTTACTCTTCTCTCTTTCATGGACGAGAAATGAAGGACAACACGATTAGGTCATTCTCTGCAAAGGAAACGGATATGAAGCAAAGTTTATTTAGATGAATTTCTCCTAAGAGTTTGTTTCTTTTTTTTTTCTTTTTTTTTTTCCTGGAGGGGTAAACAACACTGCACAGAGGAATATTCCCGTTTTCAAACAGGATCTGTCCTTTCTCTCTTTACAGACAGCAACCCTTGCTGAGGGACTATATTTAGAAGGCAAATATTGTCCCCACTGGCCACCATTAACAAAAAAAAGAAAAAGATCATTTTGGAAACTGAGCTAGTGCTGGAAGTTCTATTTTTCTAGCTTACAACCTGTGTTAGTTACTCTAAAAAAATAAGGTTACCATGAACCTCTTTTCTGCTTTCACTTTTGTATGTTAGGCTGCAGTGATGTCGCTGTGTTTCACAGTGAGAAAGATTGTACAGGACAAGTGAAAGAGGGAAGAAGTATTCTCCCTGTATAGGCAGGTGTTTTTAAATAGCACCTCCTCGGGAACAATTTCAAACATACACACTGACACATGAGTTGGCTCAACACCATTATGTAAGTTTCATAGCCGATGTATTTTGGCTCTTCTCTTTTCATGGATTTACTGTGTTTGACTTTTCCCATGCTGATTTCTTCATTTTTGGAAACGTCTATAAGAAGGCATGGATGTCAGAGTGTGACCGTGTACCGACCGTGCGGGCGAGGCAAGGTGTTTTGGCTGCCTAGGTGCTTTTAAGATGTTGAGGTCTCCCTGCGTGGCCGGGGCCCCTGTTCGGATCAGTAGCACTGAGGCTCCTTGTAGCCAAAGACATGGACCCCGACTCGGCTCCCCCACGCCCTCAGCCTGTTGGCCACTGGCCCCACTTCGCTTTGTAAAGGATGTCCCTCAGCAGAGCTCCGGCCCGGGACACCTCTGAGACCCCCAGCCCGAGAGAACGCATCCGCAGCCACATGAAGATGGTGATCGACCAGCTGGAAGGCATTCTCAAAGAGCTCAAGGATGTGGCCAAGGAACTTCGGGAGGTGAGGCTCAAAAATCAGCTTACATTAATCAGGCTTTTGCGGGAAGATTTAGAAAGGAAAAGGGGGAAGGAGGAGATGCAGGCAGAGAGAGAACATGGGTGCCAGGTGGGTGTGCTTCTCAAGTGGGATGCATTTAATTAAGTGTAACATTCTTTCCACAGCATAGAGATATTGATTAAGATATGAAAGTGATGAGATCTCACTCCATTTTTTGCTTGTAGTTGGAGGATATTGTTGATCACAGCCATGACAAAGCTGTCTGCTTTTTACAATCAGCAAACAGTTGCTTATTCAGTGGCGTCTTGTGTGAGGTGCAGCAGAAGTGAAGAGCTGCTGAAAAGCAGTAAAGCCAGGCTGAAAGGAAATAAAGAGGCAGGCTTAGATAAGATAGAAGACTTACCGTCGCAATAGTTACATAACCATTTTGTTAAGGATCATCTGGATTTTTACTGTATTTTTGCCATGGTAATGCTGGAATACTGTGTGTGTGTGTGTGTGTGTGTGTGTGTGTGTGTGTGTGCATAGCGCACAAAGTCTGAACAAAGATCAGTCAAAACATATACTCTTGTATGCATGTGCAACTACTGTACAGGAAATGTGTCTGAATGCTGATAATCAGAGTACATCTGTGCATGTGTGCAAAAGAACAAAATCTCTTTGGGATCTTCCCCCTGCAGTGTCCTCAAAGCTGAGAGCTCTTCTTGCAAAGCTTCTCTGCAGAAAGAGATGGAGGCAGATAGAGAGACAGAGACAAATGAAACCTGAGCAAACACTTGTGCCTGACCCATCCCACATCCTCCAAGCACATCTCATGATTAGCCTCCCAACTGCCTCTGATCAGGCATGAAGAGGGAGGGTCTGTGTGTGTGTGTGTGTGTGTGTGTGTGTGTGTGTGTGTGTGTGTGTGTGTGTGTAAATGTGTTGAAGAAGCAAAATGGTGGATGTTGGTGCATGTAATGACCTGAAGGGGAGAAAAGAAGGGGGAGTGGGGGGTTCTGAAAGCTGTCATAATTCACTCCATCACCACACACGAAACCTCCCTTCCCTTTTCTCTGACTGCCATCTCTGTCCCACTCACTCGCTCTACTTGAGCAGTTGGAGGTGCAAGGGCACAGCTTACAGTGTACCTTCTCTCTGGTGAGCAGGAGAAGCCGGCCCACGTGCGGGGAGTGATTGATGATTATGGGACAACTGCAAGTGGAATAATGCTGGCTGGAACTATTTATAAACAAAAACACAGCCTGTGCCCCTGCCAACTTTAATGCATATCACCATTCTAATCCCAGGCTCCATTAGAAAAGGCTGTGCAAACTGACTCCAGTGTTTTTTTTATTTTACTTTTGTTTTTTGATAGAACAGTACAATCCCACAGATTGAAATTACTTAGAAATCACTTTCCCTGCAGTGGAAGTCTTAATACTCGTATCAATATTCTGCAATTAACTGTATCAAAGAGGGAAGAAGGAACAGAATTTGTGTAACACCATCAGATACATGGAAGCTTAATGTTCCATAAAATCTCTCATTCTTGGCCACATGAAAGGAACACCATAGTAGATAACAACTGTCACATAAATAAATGATGAATTGCTATGTGAATATAGTGAAATAAATAACTCAGTGCAGGAGCGGTAATGACTGATTATCACCCACAAGGTCTTTGGGGAACTGGAGACAGTGCACTTCTCTGAAGAGTTAAAGCCAACACTCTAAAGCACAAGCTGTTTAGAAATTAAGAAGCGTGTTACTAAATATACTTAACACGACTGCTTTTGTAGATGAAAAGTGTTATTGTGCCAAAAGCTAAATCCAAAAAGCACTAATTTTTAACACATTTTTTTGTTGCACCGCAAAAGATCATGCCTACGTAAAATATTCTGGTCCCTCCATTGTCTTTAAGGGCCAGTGTGTACTGCAGTTTCTGTTGAGTCTGTACTGTTACATGCCAGTTTAACCATAATGTTCCAGGCAGATTTTAGCTTTCTGGCCATTAAGAAAAAAAAAATCAGTATTTTGGGAGACATAAGAGAGAGGGAGAATTTGAAAAGTTTACCAGTTCAATTGGAGAAATATTTTAATTATCAAGGAAACACTGATCAAGTCCTAAAGGAAAGCTCACATCTCCAAAATGAACTAATGTGGAAAATTGTTTCTATGTACTATTTGCTAATTTAATTCCAAACTTTTGTTTCAATGTGTGAGATCTCCAGAGAAAAGCGATTCCATTTCCTGTTCAACATGACTGCAATCATCAGTGCACGCTGCTGAATGGGAACATGGGAACAATCCAAATGAATATGATGTATTTCAGCACACTGCAGTATAACTAAGAGAAATTAGACAATTTCTATTGATTCAACCCCCAAGTGGTTTCTGTTCCTCATGAAAAGTCTTAAAAAGAGGTCACTCTTGGGTAATGTTTTCATGTCTGTCACACTTCATCATCCTCTTTACTAAGCATACTTTCCCTGGAGGATGTGCCCAACCAACACCTTGAAAACTGGCGAAGAAAAAACAAAAACAGTATCGACATTTTGGCCAGTGTTAAAGTCTCTGTGACAACACTCAGTGAGGTCTGAATGAATCCTGTGGCGAACTACTATTTAACCTTAATAATTATAATATTTTTTCTGTAAATGTGAATGTGTGAAATGTGTCGTGCAAGATGGATGGAAGCTGAGCAAGAAGAAGCAATAGTTGTTTATTTAAAAACTAGATTTCTGGAGGAGGATGTTTGAGGGTGTCCTATCATTTCTAAATTAAATCTTCATGCCTTAAAACAGTCTGTTGTTGATAATGGCTTACTAATACTGGCATTGATGAGGCCCCTCTTGTGTCTGTAGAAATAGCATAGTGACCAAAAAATAGTGAAAATTTAAAGTAGTCACTTACTGATTTTACAAAAATTCTCATTTAAAGCTGCTGAAATGCCATGTAATACATGAGAATTGTTTTTGGATGTGGTTTTAATCACTTGGCAGCTCAAAAAGTGTGGTCCCTACTTCTAAGAATACATTGAATTCTAGAGAAAATATATGTATTCTACAAAAATATAATCTATTTTCTTTATATTATTAGAAAAAATAAAAAAATACTATAGCAGTCATTTAACTTGAAGCATGTAGAGTATCCCTGTTTTGTGCACATACTGTAGCAATAAAACTCCTTCACAAGTTAAAGTAAAATGTCTGACAGAGCACAGCTAGTTTGCTTCCTTCAAGAGCCCATTACTGTCAACTCCAGCCTGTCTTACTTGTGAATCCCATTACAAGCTTCATGACAGGTAAAATGAGATGGACCTAAAGGAAGGACACTGGAAGGTAATATACTGATAAACTACTCCATTTGTAATAATGTACTGGCAGACGTGGCATCTCCAGAGGAAATAATTCATTTAAATATCTAGTCAACCTTGGACTTTCCAGAAATGTAAGGATAAACCATTGGAAAAAAAAAATGAAAAATAAAAATATGGGCAAACATTGCAGAATCCTGACTTTTGCTAAAACAGACCTTCAATAAATAAAAGAGAGCAACTATCCAAACGTGGGAGGGAACCAGTGTTGGTTATTACAGAGATTTAAATGAGTAAATTAAAAGAAGTTAATGAAGCACTAAATACAAAAGAAGAAGAATATAAAAGAAACAGGGGAAAACTTGTAGTTACATGGACTGGGAAAGAGCTTCATGTTTTAATATGGAACCAAGTAGGAATGATGGAGTGTTATTATGCGGATGCAGTTATTATGCAGAATAATAGCATGAGCACACGATGCTTCACATTTGTGCCCATCTCAAGACAAATGAACACAGGAAGGCAATCAAGACTCACAGAATCAGAGCTCCAGAAGAGGGAAGAATAAAAGCTCGACAAAGAGCAATTATGAGTAGCCTTTTGGTATTTGTGTGCATATGCTCATGTCATGCTGGAGACTGGCCAAAGAGTGAGGGCAGAGGCAGCAGCAAAAGACCAACGTCAGGTTAAATCTGTGTACTCCAAATGTCAGCGTTTTTAGGAATGAAGTACAAAGTAACTGCTTTATTAATAAGGCTGGCCACTAAGCAGTTTTAAAATTATGTAATAGAGATTTAAATGTGCGATGAATGCCATATAAATAAATAAAGCGGTCATGTTTACAGTTGTGATTTGCAGCAGGCCTGCTACAGGTCTGAAGTATGCTAAAATGCTAATTTTTTTTAAGCCTGGTACAAACTGTGTCTTGTAAACATCTGGCCCCAGATCAGTCAGTTTTTGCTGCCATCCACCAACTTAGCAGGAAAGTGTCTCCTGTTATAAAAACCTTCACAGCGAGAGGGACTGCAGCCCCTCTCTGCTGAGCCCAATCTGAATCTGCTTCAAAACTAAAATGCAGCCCAAGGGAGGGTAGTCTCAAACCAAAATCAAAGTACCTTCTTTTTTCTTCTTCTTATCTTTTCTGAAGGGTTATATCATTTCCTCACTCCGTTTTCCCCTGCTGATACAGCTGCTGAGCAGAGCGGGCAGAACAAAAGTGCTTAGCAAGAACAGTTCAACATTTAACTATGAAGGGGGCTCATGTAATTGTATATACTTTCACTTAGGAAGTAGAACAATGAAGACAATGGTAAAGAGACTCTCATTAGATGAAATTCTTTGTGTTATCAATGGGGAATATCTTCAGTAACTTTTAAGGGTAACAATGATGACAATATAAATTCCTTTAGAAAAAATATGGTACAAAAATAAGAATACACAGTATGTCACTTTGTCTATAATGTGGGAACAATTTCCCATCAGAATTGAAAAAAAAAAAAAAATACCACAATGACAAAATTTTCCCCCAAAACTGTTCCCGTTATACAATGTATGTGCCAAAATACTGGACTAATTACACTGTGAGTAAAAACCTAATTTAATACAACTATTAATGGTGACTTGACATGGCTGAATAACAAACTTGGCAGTCGATTGTGGTTATTTTGTTTGTTCAAATGAATGCCCACAATCGGAAATTACAATCGGTCACCAAGCTGTGCTCTGATGGATCATTTTCCACAAAACAAGCGTTTTGATTTGCTTGCCAGCATTGTGGGTTTACTGCCCAGCTGACCACAGCCCAGTGATCTCCACTGAGGACGGCTCGGCCTGTTCTCCTCTACAGAATCCATTTATTTTAGATTAAGGCAGGCTTTGGCCCATTCTCCACCATGTGAACATGGCAACCGGCTCAGCAAGCAAACACTGCTCACTGGGAAACGCTGAAAGCTTAAGCACACAAAAAGGGAAATGCCTTTCAACCTGACATACCTGGACCGAAGGGTTTACTCTCATTAAAAGCCATTTGGAAGAAATGACAAATACCTGCCTGCTGTGTCTGTCAATTTGTTCCTCCTTGTCGGACCTCTTTTGTGTGTGGAAATTAAATTCCTAAATTAAACTTGGTGATGTGCCTCCAGCAGAGTTCTCCCTTCTCAGGAAAACAACAAGAACAAGTTACCTCCAGCCTTATCTTTTCGTTGCTGAATACAAAACACTCTGCCATCTCCACACCTGTGTTGTCGCCTTCAGCTGAGTTCCACATACCTTGTTCTCTCTCTCTCTCTCTTTTTTTTAATTTTTTCATTCCTCGAAGAGGCTTAATTATTCCCTGGACTGATGAAATACTGTTTCAGGAGCTGAAGTAAATTTTATCACCATCACTTTGTTGAGCAGATTTTTCTGTAAACCGCAGCCATGCACATGATACATACTATGGCTGTTTAAAAAGAGGTCATGCTTACAAATCTTGTCCAACATGCAGTATTATTGATATATGATTTGTAGATCCCCATATTAAAAAAAAATAGGTAGAATTTACCAAAGGAGGCAAGGCAGCAGAGGTAAACAACGGGTTAAAACTTTAGCAGCATCTAACCTTGAGAGCTGTGAAGAAAAAAAAAAATCTGCACCATGCAAACATTCCCCAGAGTCTCTTTTACCCAGCCCTTCTGTGGAGATCCTGCTTCTTTAGGATGCAGGCCCCGCATATTGACTACCCCATCATGCTTGTAAGACCCGCTGGATTATCTGGCCCTTTGAGCTCTGCCTCCCTTTGCAAACCCTGCACTCAGCACACACTGTAATGAGGGCTTTAGGTTAGCCCTCTGCTGAGGTAAACACTCCAAAAATTGCGCTCGTTGTACTCATTGATTTTTATCACCTAACACACCTTCTGAGGGCTAGTTACAGATAAAGCAGTGAAATTTTTTACCACGCCAGTTTGTACTTTGTAATTCAGCCACTAACCCCTCTGCTTGTCCCAAGGCAAGGATAGCGCTGAATAGGATGAAAACAGGCAGAGTAAAGGAAGACAAGACAATGTGTACAGGAGAGAAAGAGTCAGAGAGGGAGAGGGTGGATGGAGATAATGGTTTCTCCTGCTGCACTGAATTGCGACAGACTGGGTGGAACAGCTTAGATCAATTGTTGCAATTGTGCTCGTTCGTGGGCGTTTTCGGATTGTTTTGGCCCATCTTTGTGCTGTGAATAAAACCAGTAGGCTGTAGTTAATGGTGTGAAAAATGGTATCCATCGAAGTGCACAAGCAGCTTCTAAGAAAAGCTACATCATTTCATTGTGTCAAAGCATACTGTACGCACAGGGACAGCAGCTTTCTCTCCATTAGACCATCATGCTGTCTCTTAACAGGTGTGGACACTTGTTTTCTTAGAGTGCACCAAAGCATGTAAGGCAAAATTTGAAAAATTGAAAAAAAAAAAAAATTATATTTAAAAGAAACACTAGATATTTGCTGAGGGCTGTGTGGGCCAATCCACTCTACAGCGTAGCAGCTTAATCTGGCTACAATCTTTAAAACTGTGTTTTGCTGACAGATCATCGGCTTTTGTCCTTTGTTTTATTTTTAGCCATAGAGTGTGATGCATCTGTATCCTTAAAAAACCTCAAGACCCTTCATTGGTTGTCAATTTTAAACACATTGCAAATCCATCCTGATGCATAATATTGGACAACACAGAAGTTGTCTGCCTTAGCAATATGAATGTTCATTACATTCTGACATTTGAATCATAAAATATGTGTTCACTGGCTAGTTTATTTCCAAATAAGAAAGAAATAGAAGGAAAAAAAAGCATGACTCACTTCTCTGGCTCAAATTTTCTAGCATTGCATCTGTTGCATGTCTGGATCACTAGAAAATGAAAGAGGGCAAAACTAAAAATCAGATGTCTTAAAATGTAGAGCCACAGGCAATTACAGGAAATTATGTTTGGCTGTTTGACCAGCTAATTGTTATTATTAGCTGAAAGGTACAACTGTGTATTATTACAGTACTGGTGAAACATGTGATATTATCTAAAAATAGTAATTGTTGAAACAAATAGAGCCTTTCACACCAACAAAGGATTGAAAGTACCTAATTAATACTGTATAAAGTAACATTTGGCCTGCTGAATTCAAGCATCTACGGGTGCTTGCAGTTTGATAAATGTCTTATTATTCTCTGTGGGTTTATAAAGGAGGAAAGTCCACTGCCATATTTCAGCTTTATTAATGCCTTTTAGAAACCATTTCAGGGGATAATGAAGAATGATGCTTGTCCTCCTGTTTACCTTGTCACAAAGTGCATTTGTGTTGAGTTCTGATCTTAATATCACACAACTGAAATGACCGAGGTTTCTATAAGCAAGTTGTCAGAGTTATGCAATAGTGTAGACTCTGCCCATTTATTACCAAGCACACTACCCCAGGCATTAAAATCTTTGTGTCATGAAAAACATATACAGAGGACAAAATAAGGACATCCAGCAATGTAAAATCCATTTCTTGGAGTCAAGGTTTGGCTTCATCTTCTCACATTTGCGCTGTTGTCCTTTCTAAACTGAAAGTTGTATGAAACCTCATAAATTCAAGATCAGTTTTAAAATAATCTCAAATGCAGGCTGTGAAAAAAAAATAATATCACTAAGAGATGTATTACCTTCTGGAGTTCAACAGATTAACATTAGGGGTTTTTTAATCTTTTCCTTTTTTTTCATACTTTTTGGGGCCAGGCGATGGCCTGACTTTCATTAAATTGTTTCAAGCTCAATCTTTATAGAGCACATAAAAAAAGCTATGATTTATTTCATTTGTATGGCTTTATTTGGACCTTGAAAACCCATTTTGTACCGATGCTTCAGTACAGGCAGAAACCTGTGGACAAATCACCAAACAGCTACCACTGTAACCACAAAGTTATCACTAATGTGTTATTTATATAATGGGGGTAACCAGGGACACAAAAAACAAAAATTGGCCCTGGCATTTTGGTCCAGATTGGCCCATATAAAACAATGCACATCACAAATCTTTGCATCTTTACCTTAAATGTGAATATCAACTGTGCAACTCCTTAAAATCATTCAGTTAACAGGAGTCAGTGAGAGTAGACATATGAAATACTTTCAAAAGGAGTCATTTGTTAATAAAATAAACATCAGAACTCCAGCTATGTGATGAAAATTAGAGTAACATTAATCCTGCTTGATGTTTGATGGAGAAAGAAAATAGAACAGAGATGACAATGATGTGTCAGATTAAATCTGTTCCTGGAAAAAGTGTTGAAACAGTGTCTGCTGTCTGCTTCCTGGAGATGTTGTCTCAGCCAGGTTCAACAAAATATTGAGTGGAGAGTTTTGTTTTTTTTAATATAATGATAAAGAGACAAACAGCTGCATCAGTATAACATATAGAAAAAGTTGTAGGGTTTTTTATATAGTGTCCTAAACAGAAGCTGCCTCTAACACATTTTGACCCAGAAGTGTCCAACAATCAGACTACAACCAAAAACAAATAGATAATAAATAAAATCAGAAAACTGCTGACTCACTGTTAATGTTGGCGAATCATGGTTAAAATGTTCTCATTTTCAATGCGATGGTTTAATTTGTGAAGAAATAAAAGAACTAAATTTAAGATCTGCTGATTTAACCAGTGAACACAACCAGTTAACCAGCTGTTCTCTTGCTGGAAACACTGGTGGAAATCAACCAATTTCATAAATGTAACGAGACAAACTATCATCACAATAAAACAGCTGTTTAATTAACATGTTTTTATCAGTTCATCATAGCTTTGTAAACAGCTAGCATGTTCAGGGCTAACTGTCTCGTATGGCTCAGATTTACTGGGTTTAATGGGTCTCTTTACTCAGAACAGAGCATCAGTGATGTGAAAGCATTTGCAGCTTACCACAGCTTCTACCATCATCATGATCATCCTCGGCAGCTGATGAAGGTCCTGATGTGGCAAATATGTCAATCATGTTTGTACATTTGGCTTGTTTTTTTTTTTTTTTTTTTTTACTTGGAGTGACAGGTATCTGCATTCACTGGCACAGAGCCAAAAGGGGTTTAAAGTACCTAACTGGTTTAGCCTGCATAAGAACATAGCCAGTGGGTTGCAGATCAATGTGTTTCATGGGCCGGTGGTGAGACCTAAGTTTTTAGGCATTCTGGAATTTGATTCTTTCATAAGCATCAGAGTTCACTTGCACATTCACACCTTCCAAAAATAACATAATTTCTGAGAAAATAAGTTAAGTTTCAGTTAAGAAGAGCTGATGTGAATGGATTTGAATGTCTCAAACAATTTTATAAACTGAAACTCCCTGTGGACTGGTTAAAAGTTGACGCCTTTGAGCTGAGACATTCATGCTTTTAGGATTATTATGACCTGGATGATCGTTAATATACACCAACATATGGGAAGTTCGCTGAATCAGTGCCCAAAAATAGTCATTTTTGTTTTGTTTGTTTTTCTCACATTGAAATTGGTTTAATGAAATCTGAAATTGGTGTGCACAGCTTGTAGATAAGCACTGCTTTAGAACGTGACAATGTGACTCAAGAGGGAATAAAACCCCACATCATTTAAACCAGTGGTTCCCAACGTATTTTCCTTGAGGACCCCCTTCAGGCAAACACTAAAAAGCGATGGACCCCCTGCCCTATCCTGTGCTGAAACCATGCTCGGTTTTTATACTTTTAAAAGTGAGATTCTCACCATGAACAATGTATTCTGGCTGAGTCCTGTCCTTCCATGCCCCCCCCCCCCCAGACATAAAATGTATAGACATAAATCACAATGGATCTACATTTTCAAAGCCTCTGGGGCTCCTTGTGTTCTTTGGGTGTCCCATACCCCAGGTTGGGAACCACTGCTTTAACTGCATGTGAATTGGTTAGTTTGTGATGAAACTGAATATTATCAGATCATAACAACATTTGTGAGTTTAACATTAATGGCAGTATCTTTTTTCATTCTTTTTCTTTTTGCCAACCATTTTGGAGTAGGCACTACTGTGAGTATTGTAGCAACAGACGGCAGGGATTAAATGACTTATTGTCATTTCTCTGTTTGCAAGATCACACACTCTGGAAGGGAATAATAAGCTAGCAGAGAGGTAATGCACCTTGCAACGTGGGTACCATAACTCAAGAAATGCCAGAACATTAGATTCTCTTGCAAGGATTTGTTTCTAATCCACCTAATTAATGCCAACTAGACCAATACCCATAACATTTAAATGTCATTAATTACTTGTCTTTGTGGTGAGGTTCTCTGTCTGAATATCTAAGCAGTGTGTCTGAGCTTGGCCTAAGGTGCCATAGCTAATCTGCATCATGCACTGGAGTGGCACATGTCTTATTAAAAGATCAGTTATATTTATTTGGACTTAATGTCCAAATATACACCTGCATTCTAAAAATGAGCCTACAGTGTTGACCATAAGGGTTGTAAAGTTTTTTGGGATTGATACCATAGCCCTGAGGCAGCTTAGCTAACTGCAGAGCTAAAGCTGGGCAATGGGATTTTGAACATCATAAAAATAGTGAATTCTACAAAGATGGCTCTTAGACAGCTGTACTAAATCCATGAAACACAAAAATGTAAGCATTCACATGGAAAATGGGCCAAGTAAAACAGCATGCCACACAGAGCTGCATCAAGGCAGAACACCTGTTCACTCAGCTTTCTGCATGCTGGGAGTTGGGTCCTTAAACAGGGCGTAGGAGATTGTGGGCAATGATTTTAGGCTCCTCATGTGTTTTTCCGTGCTTTGGAATTCTTTGAGAACTATGTCTTCAGTCGTTTTGGCTATGTGGCAAGTTGTTGGCTTGCATAATACACAGTTGGTGTTAGATTTTGCTGGAGATGCTATCCAAGGGGAAGTCATCTATCCAACATGGAGGGAAGTTTGTGCCAGTAAGCGTTGATGGAGCAGGTGCTGAGGCTGCAGGTGAGAAAGTTGGCCAAGGTAACAAGTTAGACTTCAATTATGAAATCAGCTCACTTGTAAAGGAAATAGGATCCTAAAAAGCAAAGAAGCAACAATTTTAAAGGTGCCATAAAGAGCAGCACCTTTCAAGTCTTGGTAATCCGTGAAAAATTAAGCCACGCTGAGTCTCTTCAAAAGCAGCCCCCATGTTTCTGGAATCTCCACTGTTCTCTCTTTCTGTTATTGTTTTGCCCTGGCAGCTTACACTCTGCTAGTGGCACGGCATGGATGGCTGCCACCATCGTCACTGTCAACAGCATGACAACACAGCAACTAATGCAGGGCAGGGCGAAATAAAAGAGGCACAGCAGAGAGGACAGGCTAATTATTCCGACACAGCTAAGAGCGGAAAGGGACAGAACATGTCAACAGACTATTTGGGTGATTAATATTTTTTTTGTCATCTGCAGTCACCTGTGCTGCTGGCAGTCTGTGGCAGAGATGATGAAGACTTCTGACTTTTATGCAAAGTAGCAAGGTCTATGAGGGTGAAAAATATAATTAGACTTTTTTGTCTCCTGCTATACTAACTGGGGAGGGGATTGTAGGTCAATGCAGGCTGCACTACAAGGTTTTGATAAGAGAGAATATTATCAGAAAATTAATGATTCTAATTGCAGTAAAATAGAGGAAAAAAATCCATTTATTAACATGCATTTCATTTTCTTGCTTGGTGAATGTGTTTTTGTGGATTAAAAAAATAGATTCAAATTATGCCAATAAGCATGATTTAGATAGCATTTACAATTTTAGCATTTGGTTACCATTGATTCCTTAAGAGACCATAATTCTTCACATATCATTTGATTGAAATGACCCATACTTATTTGAATACAGAGTATCTGGTAGATGTTGTGAGTGATGATTTGTAGGGTTACATACAGACACGTGGCTACATGCTTATGGTTTTGCTCCACTGTATACAACTGATGGTGATCACATGTGAATGGTTGATCAAGGATTTCTAAATGCTAAGAGGGAATTACCAATAATCTCTTCAACTTCAGCTGTCTATCTTATAAGTAGATGTTTTAACAGAAAATAAAGACAACTGAGACAGAAACTGTATTGTCAGATAAAATTGATTTTTATAGATGTGCCACTTTAACATTCCAAATAAATCTTGTGCAATTCAAGGGCTTTCCATTGTTAAACTGTATTTGAGCATATGAATGATAAATTAACATTTGGAGTAATTTCTAAACCTTAAAAAAATGGCCAACTAAAGTGGACAGCAAATAAGCTAGATCATATAGCCCCCAAAGGTTTTTTGAATACTTACAGTCGGCATATAAATCAATAATAATCCTAAATATTTTCCCTGTAATTTGCATGTAGAATGATGGTTAGGTGCTAAAGCTTATTGTTTTCTGACGTCTGTCTGATCCTAGTCTCAGAGGAAGGAAAAGTTGTTTTAACAGCACTAACTGTAACATTACTGTATGTCAACTATGTGATTAATTTCATTAATGTAAAGATAAGAATCAACTAAAAATAGCTACTTTAATTAAAGACTGTTGATGGTGGTCACCTTCATACTTAACTCTAAAGGCTGAAATTAATAAGGTTCAATTGACTTATTTGATGTAATTAGTGCTTCAGTCTCTCAGCTCTATTTATAAAGAAAATATATGAAACAAAGCTTGCATAGTTAACCACAGTTCATCTTTTATTATGGCTGTTTCTTCATAGTGTATTATATATAACAAGTTTAGGTTTGTCTTCACTGGTTAACATTAAGTTCACATCAGCACATTTAAATCCATATCTATAAGAAAAGGTGTAAAAAAAAAAAAAGAAAATAAGGAGCATAGCTTCCACAGTGTCCTCAAGTCAACTGTGACTCACAGTTTTGTGGCTCCCAACTGAAAAGTACAAGTTATACAGAAGGAAGAAGATGGAAGTTAGAGATATAAAGAATTACTTTAAAAACAAGGAAAATGGTAATATAGACTTTTGATTAAACTGATTACTTACTACTTACTGTAGCACCCTGTAACACTGTTTTTACTATAAGGAGAGGCAAATTATAAATCCTTTTCTAGACCTGTCCCCTGCACATTCATTTAAAAGAAGAAAAAAAATTGTCTAACATCTTAAACTTGCCATTAAATAATAGTGTCAATAAATGCAAGTCCCAATATGTACAGCAGTTTTTGAGAGATTAATGCCTTCTGGTTAATAATGAACCTCAGAGAGCTACATTTTCCAGCACTACCTCATAAATCATAGAGCACAATCCGTAGCTTGAGTTTTACTACTAATTCTGTGTGCATCTGACTAGCCAAAAGGCAAACTGACCGAACGATTATAGCCTTGTTCAGTTTTAGAGCCACTGACAGGGATTAGAAGGATGTAAGGAACAATGGGATGGAGTGAAGCTGCAATGGTAACTTCCAGAGTGGTTGTCAAGGTCATAGCAGAAACAATAACTCTTAGAATCAGCTGTTCATGTTGGCAAAGAGGGCAGCTTGATGGAGTGGTTTGCCCGCAGTCAGGACTTTCAGAGTCAGGAGAGGGTGAAGGCGCACAGGTCATCCATTGTGGGGTCTGAGTAGGGGCGCTTCTGTCAGCACTAAACAAACAGCACGAGGATACAGAACAGCAGGGCCTGCAACATCCATCGCTGTCTGTATATGTCTGTGTATAGGAGTGTGTGTGTGTGTGTGTAAAATATTAAGAGCGGGCGAATCAAGAGATTATGTGGGGAAGGAAGGAGTGTGAAGGAGAGGGGCGAAATGGAGGAACCAGGGAGAGACATACAAAAAGGAAAGGGAGAAAGAGAGAGCTTATCTCTTGGCCTGCAGACAACAGTTCTTTTTCAAAACTAGAGCCAAGCACACGGGGTGTGTGTGTGTGGGGGCGGGGGGGGGGGGGGGGGGGGGGGGGGGGATGGGGTGGGGGGGTTCGTCTTCAGGGTGCATAAGCCAGAAAGGGTCAGCAGCTCATCTGTGATTTTATGGCTGCAAGTCAGACTCAGATGCACAACAATAAAAAAAAAAAAAAACTGGGTCTGGCCATTTAACACCTGTCATTCCAGCATCTGCACTGGGAGCAGTAGCTGTTATTCAAAGAATAAAAAAAGGAGCATTAAAGATTTCTCTCTCCTCTTTGTATCTTTTAAAAAGATTCCACATATTTAAGTCTCTCACCCTGAACACACATCAGACCCATCTGTCTTGTGTCACAATCGCTTTGCAGAGTCATTTGTAACAACCAAAAATAGCTTTGGTCTACATTTAGTCAATGACATCTGCTACGACCTAAATGAAGAAAATATTAACTAGGCTGCCAGTAGCTAAATTTGTGGTGTCACACAGTCTTTAAAAGGATCTCTGTTTCCTGTGCTTCTAAACTTTGAAGAATGGAGATACAATAAATAAGGACAATGCAGATAACCAAAACCTAAAAATACCTTTCAAGTAAAAATACACCTGCTGCAGAGGAGAGCATTATGCTTCTTTAATTTGATATATCGTATTTACAGACTATGGACCAAGTATAATAAGGGGATTTAGGAATTTAGTCTAAAGTAAAATCATGAACTTATACTACTTAGTAGATAATAGCAGTCAATGCCCAGGGCAATGAGGTGGAGCCAGGATTTGCAAACCTAATATTGGACAACTGGATGTGATCATTTTAAACTAATCTGCTTTTATTAATTTCTTCTTTTCGTCCCATTTTAGTTTAATCCAATTTGAGTTTCTTCGTATAGTGGTTGACTATGACATTGGATGTGACAATATAGCATAAACACAATTTGAAGAAGCTTGCATAACATCTCTTAAATAAGTTGAAGAAACGCTAATAAGCCTGTCAACAACAGCTATATTTCCCCTATATTTTCTACATAATTAAGGACATCAAAAATACATTTATCATTCCAATTCACTAAGATCAATGTACTGTCTCTTTCTGCTTAGGGAGAAGGTCCAGCAGTGCTTTGTGTCTGGAGCTGAGTTGGGATAATGATGCCATCTTTTGAGTCACTTAAAATGGGAACTCCCTTGTAGATATTCATTTCTTAGTGAAAAATGTTCCAACTCTCCAGAGCGTCTGGCAAAATTGTCTAAGAGTAACTTTTTAACTAAACAATTTTACTTAAGTCCAGAAAAATATATTTGATTGTAGTAAACACATATTCTAAGGACTGTATTTGGACACAAGGGGGAAACAGTGTGACTTTTGCGTATAACTGGATGCAAATCTCACACTATGCTTTCCAACTTCATTAACTGATGCCTGCAGCATAGAGATAAAGAAGAAGAAGAAAAAAGAAGCTTCTTCACATGAAGACTTACTCTTGTACGCATGTACCCCTGAGAAACAAGACTTTGCACCTCATCAAAATGTGCATCCTCCTCTTGAGCCCGTCCAGCCACCTGGAGGAGGTTGACACCATTATCTCTCCCTTTGTGTAATTGCATAGACGTAACACTGGCAGTTGAGAAAGCGCATGGAAGCCAAATTCTGCAGAAGAGGTAGCAGGAGCTTAATACTCTGAAATTCATTCTGACAGTTCCTGCCTGATTGACAGATTGCTAAAGGCTGACTGTGATCTCTTCTAGCCGCAGGTGGACGGGCAGTTTGCCCCACCTCCACAGGGCTCAGAGGAAGTTGGATTTAGGACTAGGAAGCAGCAAAGCGGCTCAGGAAACATTTAGTTCTGGATTTGAAATAGACTATAACTGTTGGTGGTCAGGCAATTAGATATACACAGTGCAAAACACAGACTCATGCTGATCTCAACCCATTCTTCCCTCTCTGTCTCAGTATTATGCATATTTATGAGTCCAAGCTCAGGAAGAGGAGAAAGGAAAAGGAAGTGTAAAAAAATCTCATGAAGTATAGTTATCCCTACTGTGAAATGGTTGTTAAAAACTGTGTGGTTTGGTTGTTCTTTCTTTAATAGATTATAATACATACAACAGTTTTTTAGTGAAGTGTATTGGACAAATTCCATGTTTCCATCGTTGTGTCAAAGTCAAATTGCCACTGTATTTGCTGCAGTGTTTGTAATTTAAACCACTTTTCATGCACTTACACACAGAAAAGGGGATAACAAATATCAATAAATGTTACTTTGACTTCACAGATATATTGTTTATTTTCTTTCAGTGAGCTTAGTGGAGGCAGAGGATACATTATTGATTTCTTACTCTTAAACACAAGTGGATATCCTTGAGGAAAAACAAAGTTTGCTGCAAAGCTGAAGTTAACTTTAGTGAATACAATTGTATCTGGGGATTTTTAACACAGATCTGGTATACTTTAGATTTTTACACTTCATTCAGGAACAAAATGACAATTATATGAATAACATCCAAGCATTGCAATGCCAACAGTTTTGCTTTGTAATGAGGTGTGCAGAGGTAAAGCTGTAGCATATCATCTTAGAATGACTAGTGCTATGGATACTAAAACCTCTGATCCATGAAAAACAATAAATTTGATTTTATTTCTACACATGTACATCTCCTAAGGTGAACACCATTTAGCTTGAATAGCCTAATAAAATGGCAGCAGATACAGTCAGGATGATTAGCCGTTTTCTTTTCTTTTTGGAAGAAAAAGAAAGGACAAAAAAAAAGAAAAACAAAGCAATAGAGGCTGCCTCGGGTATTATCTCTTTGAGGGGCATTGAGCTATTAAAGGCAAAAGCAAGCTTCAAGGAAAGAAAGAAAAAGGAGCACTGGCACTGCTAACAACATCGTCACTCAGCCCACCCACTCCTTACCCTCCTTTCACACCACATTGTCAAAATAACTGTCAGAAGTGCTTCATGCTTCTGAACTGCTGGAGAAAATGTTGGCCTATGAGGGGAGGTGCTGAGTGCTCACAATACTGAGGACAATAAAACAGTATAGCATAGCAGTTCAATTTAGAAGCATCACCTATTTGATGAAAGGTGGTGCGCAGCAAACCCAGGCGACTCCTTACATTGAAACTTCATTTTAAAGCACTGAGCTTTTTTTTTTTTTTTTTTTTTTTTTTTTTTTAGACAAACCTGCTGTAAACATCTGTGACAGCCAGTGGCTGTTGTTATTTAGCCTCTGTTTTATACTTTATAGGATTTCCTGCCACTATCTGCTATTGCTGTATTTAGTGTTGATGATTTCCAATGAGAGGAGAAAAAGAGGCCATCAGATTCTCTTAGTTCACTGCACACAGTCTGGCCCTTGTCATTTAATTGATAGATGGACACTTTCTTTTTTCACTCTCCCTCGCTCCACACAAAGCTATCTATTTATTGCTACTTTCATCATTTGGAGCAGAACAGGGAGATTTTGAGTTCAGTCACTGGTATCTGGAGGCTAACGCACTGGGTGGAGAGCAGTCATCTGCCTTTCCTGTCTGAAGACGCTTAGTGGCAAAAAGTGAAATGAAGAACCAAAGCTATAAATGAATTCATAAACTTCACATCAAACTGTTTTTCTTTTCTTCTGATGTTTATCACCATTTTTTCTTCACCCTTGGCCAAGTTGAATTTGTTAAACTACAAATGCACATAAATCATCAACTCTGCATAGAGATTCATGTTTCCATGTTTATTCATACCGCCGATTAAAGTGTCTCCTGAATGCCATGCAGCTTCAGAGAGTAAGTATTTATTAATGAGCCATCTCTGAGCTGGATCGCAGCAATACAGTAGCTGAACTGTATGGGTGTAAGTGTGAGCCTGAAGCACCCTGCCAACAGCACTGAGGCATGTCATTAGAAGCACCCAATCTTTCCCAGATAGAGGGCTGTTGCTCAAGTGGCAGAATCATGGCCAAAAGCAAAAAAAAAAAAAAAAAAAAAAAAAAAAAAAAAACATACAAACAGCAGGTGTAGAAGCAGTTCGGGTTCACTCAGATCTGCTCTCACAGAGATGGTGGCACCACTTTCTTATTTTCTACTTGTTAAATTTAGACCAGTGTCCTATGCTGCAGACAGAATGCTAATCAGGCCAGGGCAAAGCCAAACAGCGCTGCAAGAGACTCCACTCCTGTATTCCCCCACCTTCTCAACTGCATTAATGCTCCAAGGCCTGCAGGACACTGTGCCACCAAGGTAACACCAAACATAAGTTAAACTGTATCCCCAAGATATATTGACTACTTCTCACACAATTATGAACAGCTTTTGAAACACCCAAAGCATTTTGAGTGACATATTATTCACCACTGGACAATCCAAATAAAGTTTGACCCATTAAATGAATATTTCATTTGCATTTTGATGGGATCTATTAGAGACTCTGAAAACATAACCTATAATTTATTGCCTTGCTCACACATTCTGATTTCCTTCCACTGTACATTAGGGAGAGTGAATACTTTTGAGGCATGATCAGTCATTTATTTGATTACATTAATTATTGAACAAGTACAGTATATACACATGCATCATTTAAGAAATGGAGTTCCAGATGGAAAATCTGCATTTTCTGCCTCTCAATCAGGATTTTGGACCTTTTTAAACTTCAATACTTGATGATGAAACTTAACATAATAAAACTAATTTTAATATTTTAGCTTGATGAATCAAAGCAGATGAATCAATTAATATTAAAAATACCTTTTAATTAAATATAAAATGTTCTAATATTGGATTTTTAATGACTTAGAGTAACACATAGATAATTCATTATGCCTTAAGTGCCCAACCTTCCTGGCTACTTTTGAGGGAAAATGTCTATGGGCCTTTTACTGCACATTTCTGGCTAATAATGTTTCTGTTCAACACTGACTCGACTCCAAAGGCTACAGAAAAAACTCATTCACACCAGCTCCAATTTGCTCTCTCTTTTCTTTCCTGTTTTTTTTTTTTTTTTTTTTTTTTCTCTTTGGAAATGAGAACAGATGCCAAATGAAACCGCTAAGCAGAGCAGTGCTGAAATAAGAAGTAGCTGTAACCAGGACACACTGGGTGAATATTTAGAGCAATGTACATATTTTAGCATACTATTTCATGTGTTTTCAGGTCAAAGTGGATCATGCTCGTGCCTGCATTGATTTACCTCCAGATTTGGGGTCATGTGCATGTAAAATCACAGTAGGGTGATTAAAAGTTAGCACTGTTGGCATTATATAATATCTTCTGAGACAGAGCATGGTTTTTAACATCCTGTGCGTCTCTCTCCCTCTGTCTTTACTCTTATCTTGCTCTTTTAGTCCTTGAACTCCCCTGAGTGAATAGAAACACTTCTCCCCTGGGTCTGAGATCTAATGTCAGGAAAAACGGTGCCCACGTGTCAGCACACTTACAAGGCTTTGGCAAAAGAAAGAAAGGTTAGGAAGGGTAGAATAAGGGCGAGACAAGGGAGCTACGGGAGGAGAAGGAAGATTCAGAGTGCTTCATCATGCAGTGACAACTGCACACAGAGGAAAGCGAAGTACATGTCCACTTACAATCTCCAACCTTATCCAGAAAGCGGTCACCTCACAGACGTCTAGCCAAACCCATCTATTACCCCACAACAGCTGGCCACTTTCCAGCTTGAATAGCTGCCCTTTTAATTGTGTTTTTGTTGAAAGAAGAGAAAATCAGAGTGGTTTGGTATGAATGCATTCTTATCTCACTTACATGGAGCTCTGGAGGCTCAGCCTGACAATAATCCATAAACCACCACACCCGCAATTGTTAAAAATGTAATATTTTCTGTCAGAAGAAAACAAATTGGTTTTCAATAACTAAAATGCATTTTTTAAAAAAAGAAATCAACAACCTATGCTTAGGTTTAATAGGATTAAACTATTAACCTGTCATCCAATCACAAACTTCTACACACAAGCACACCATAACTGCTGAATTCTGCCGATGCTGCAGAATGAGCTGGAATCTACATAATACAAGGAAACTAATTTTCCTGCCTCCTTCTGTTCTTCAGTCCTCAGATGATGAAAATATCCACCGCCGTTGTCTTGAACACAGCATAATCATCTAGGATTTATGCTTGTAGCTTGTATCAAATTAATTGTGCATGGAGTGAGGAGTGTCGAGAGAATATTTCAGAGAAATGAATTTCACCATGTCATCACGCAGTTGTATGAAGTAAAACTGTATTCCCTGTTTTCTCCTCATTCACCCTGGTAAAGTACTCTCAGCTGCTGCCTCCTATAGAATACAGAACTGCAGTGCAGAAATGTGGTGCAGCAGTTTCACATTAGTTGATTTTAAGGCTTGTCACCATAGAATGGATAGGACTGGTATGTACAGAATTTATAGGTTAAACAAGTCAACTCAGGACTAGTAACTAAACACTTAAGCCAGGAGGTGAAACTGCAGTAGTTATTAAAGAAGGGCCACTTTTAAGGGATAGTAAAAGTGGGAAACTACAAATACTAAAAATGAATGAACAAATGAAAGGTTACAAAAACACCCAGACCCCATTTTTTTTACAGGTTTCAGTACATTTGGAAAAAAATTTAAATTATTTCAATTATAAAACATCTTCAGATTGTTACACAAGTCCTGAAAAGTAATTAAAATTAAGTAGTCAGCCAACTTATCACACAATTGTTTATTTATTGAGGAACGTGGTTTACAGTCTATGAGTATCTAAGAGTAACAGAAATAAACAACCCTTGCATTCAATACTTTGTGAGATTTTCACAGACTGATGTGTACACATGTCTTTTTTGATTTAGTGATATGATATTGACAATTCATTATTTAATCAATTTCCCTAACCATGATGCTGCCACCCCCATGTTTGATATATGGGGTGAGGTTCTTTGAATTCAGACGTTTTAAATTTTCTATGAAGTATCTCATTTAAACTAGAAGGTTCTAGTTTGTTTTTTAAGTTTTTCCAATTGCCTTCTGATTTTTCCACATAATATCCAGTGAAATAGAAAACTGGATGGAAATGTTCTTTCTGGAGAGCAGGGACTTCCTCCTGGTACCCCTGCAATGCACACTATCACTGATCAGTGATCTCGCCATCGTCATACCATTATGATTGCATATTTACATGAGTAAATGTGAGACGTATGGTTGCCTGAGCCTTTTTTTTTACTGTAGCAGTGATCTTTGTTGGTCCTGGAGAGGATAACTATGGACTTGGATTTACTTTGTTACCTCCACTAAGGCGGAGGTCATGTATTCAGTGTTGTTGGTTGGTTCTTCTGTCTGTCTGTCTTTTAGCATCATAACTCAAAAAGTTATGGAAGGATTTTGATAAAATGTTTTGGAATTCTCAGACATGGAATGAGGAACAAGTGATTAGACTTTGGGGTGATCCAGATCACATTTTTTAAGTATTCTTTACTATGGGGAGATAGGGATAATAGGGAAAATTAGTACTTGTAACTTAAAAAAATATGCCCACAATCACTGGCTCACTGGCAAATAAATAAATAAATAAATAAAAGTACAATGGCTTGGTGGGGGTCTGCAATCTTTTGAGTGCTTTTAGTTTATCATACTCTGTATCTGGTTGTGGATTCTTTTTTTCTTTCTGATGTAATAGACTTTTACTAACCTGTGTTGTGGAAATCAGACTTTGCATTTGTCTGCATTTGTCTCTTTTAAATAAACATAAATAAAATAGCTCTGTGACTCAAACAGAAACCATCTCAGAAACATTTGATTGAACTTCTAACACAGTAAGTTCATATTTAAGCTACTCAAATTTATTTAAAATTAATTTAAATTTAAAATTAAATAAAATTTTTTTTTTAATTTTTTACTTAAATTTTAAATAAAAATGTTTAGTTTGATGTGGTCTTCCTTATCTACTTTCATGTCTTGTGTTTATGAAGTGATACTATTTTATGACATATTTCTGCACAAAAATACAACATTTTAAATAGTTTGCTTACTTTTAAGAATCCCTCTGCAATAGCACTGAGTCATGAGAATTATTTGGGCCATTTTCTTAAACACCTAATTATTAACATCCTCCTTCCATGACTTCCATGTTCTTATAGCCGCACTTTATTATTGCCACATAGGTCCAACCTCAACTAAAAGATGAAGTATCTGAAGATACAATGAATTTGTGAGATGAAACCAGTAGTGATGTATTACATCTCATGTTACATGTAAGGAAACTTTTGCACATGTATGATCTTCAAACTGAAGTCTTTATGCTTAAGTACATTTTTCTGTTGCTAGGCATTGAAAGATGCAGCTTGAGAACAATTCCTTGAAGGTAAAAGAACTAACTAGAAGGGAACACAGAGAGCAGAATGCTATCACATATGTTTTATTCAAGTTATTTGAGTCTGCATCAACATGTGATGCGTTCTTAATTTCCCCAATGCTCCACATCCCCAAAAAGTATCCTGAAATTTAACTCAGTAATTTTTTTCTAGGTAACCTTGCTAATGGATAAACAGGCTGGCAGAAAAACACAGACACAGAATAAAATTGTACAATGTTCAATCTGTCACTGTATGTTTTGCTATGACTTTATAACACAATCTTCAGACCCCTGACTGAAAACTAACAGTTAACCTCTACCAGCTTGTCAGCTCAGGCGTGCTGTGCATTAAGTCACTGAACATGCAGAATAATGTTAGAAAACTAAGCTTTTGACATTTTTATAATGTAGAGACCATGGCAAGGACCATCAAAGTGAACAACTCACTCAACAAAAATGACAATATTCAGGCAACTAATCAATAAAGCCTCCATGTTTTTTTCTGTCATTGTCAGGGGTCTGTGTAGCAAGGACCTCTTCTGTGTATAGACTGCAGCAGCTGTAAATTCATTTTTTGAGGACCAATGCATCAAATAAAAAAACAAAATATTGAAAACAAGGATATGCAGTTTTTATATTTAAATTTCCACCGAGCAAATCCCTGTATGAAGTAAAATGGCTGTAGCAGGTCCTTTGTGCATCCTGTGCGCACTTATGTGTAAGAAACACCAACTGTGTTGTAGGTAGGCTTCTCTCTATAGCAGAATTTCAAACTTGATGCTGAAACCAAGGAAGATACGTCATGTAGTATTAAAAAACGACAAATGACAATTCAAAGGCATAAAATGCTTTTAATTAAAAGTACTCCACACTAACATAGTTCTGGTTTTTCCAACTAAAATGAGTAAATCCCCTTTTGGGACACCACATAAAATCTTTAATTAAGTGCTTTAATATTTTTTTCAATCATGACTGCATCAACGATAAACATTTGATTTGGTCATTAACGGACAACTGACAGAAATGACTAAACTTCACAAAGAAATCATAAAAACACAGAAGACAAAGAAATAACTTACATAATATTTATCCTTTAAAAGTGAAACAGCTGTTTGAGCTGTGTTTCTTACTGATGATGTTAAGATTTTGTTTACTGAACAGTGTCACTCAATGAGCTAAGTATTATTTCTGAAAGTCATTAGACTATTCCCTTTCTCTTTGCTTTTCATTTAATTAAGTGTATTAGACAACAAAGCATCCTTAACATGGTTGAATGTAATGTATTTTATTGTCATTTCAGTCTCCTGTGCAGACTGACTCTGTTTCCTGTCATTAAAATAAAGACTCGCTGCTCTTCGGTACTTTAACAGTAAAATATTTTACATTTGTGATCAAGTCAGGAAACTAGTTATTCTTAGTCATTGTCATTCCTACTGGATCGCAATGACAGCAGCTCATAAAATACTCCTTTCTTTGCTAAATGTTTACCTGATAAATTGTGTGACTGTTTATTATCAGGAGGAAAAGATCACTGCCTGCTGACTCCACCTACTTAAATCTACATCCTCTCCTCATCATTAATTTGGTACTGTCATGTTGTGAAAGGATCTGGATGCATGTTTCTTCGAAAAATACACCACAGTTCAAATGACTGAAGTAACTGTTGACGTTTTTTGACAACCTTAGTTATAGGCTTTTTTCCCCCCTTTTTCTTTAAGTTTCTGAGATTAAAATGTGGTTTGACTGACAACAAAACTAAACTCTTCTGGTCGAGTGGAGACGTATTCATCATGACAATGACAAGTCTGGGTAGAAGACATCCGATAGAGAATAAGAAAGGGCCTAAATGTATCGTTAGAAAAACCTGCATAAAACATTTACTTCTTGTGTTACTGTTATCAAATTTGTACTTTTGGACAATTTGTGGTCTGGTCACGTTTTCCATCCAATATCTCACAATTGTGGGTATTTACAGTTTACAAAACAGAAAATCTACATTTTGCTCTTCTTGTTTTTTTCCCCTTTAGTATCTTTACACATGTTCTTCAGCCCAAGTAACATACAAAAAATATTTTGTTTGGGAAAAAAATTTTTAATGTTAGCTTTCAAAATGGACCATAATTAAACATTTACTCCATTGTAGAGCAGCTCTTTATTTTTATTTATTTATTTATTATTATTATTATTTATTTATTAATTTATTTTTGGCTCTGCTGTTAGTAGACATTTTTGGGAATATATTTTTTTTGGAAAAGGTTTTATTTAAATAACACCCATTTTACCGTCTCAAATCCAAAAAGATTGTCCAATAATATCAAATATCTGGCAAGGGAGCCTTAGGATGAAGAAGCTCTAGAAGGTTGCCAGCTATGACAAACAAAATCACTGCCATCCAGAGAGACACTGTTTTCTGATCTAACAAGTCTTTTAAGGGGGAGACATTGTTTGTCATGGCTTTTCAAAACTGTTATAAATCTCTCTTGGAAAATATATTCATTTCAAGATCTGACAGGCTGAGTTGGGTTGGGCCCTTAAACAGCTTTTTTAAGGTTTGGGAGAATTTTTGGTTTCTTTATTAAAAAGAGAAGGAAAAAAAAACAAAACAAAAAAAAAGGCCTAACCTTAGCATGTACTGCAACTGTATTTGTGGTTGTTAGTTTGGGTTAAAAATGACCACTGGATTTAAAGTTAGCCAACCTTCATCAACATATTTATACTGATGGCAACAAGTTTGAGAGAGAAAATGAAAATGAAGGTGAATGGCAGGAAAAACTGGGAAAGAAACAGTATTCTTTAATGTTAAGATTCAAACCAGTCAGGACTATGTGGAAGCCTCATAAAGTTTATATGTTGAGCTCAGACTGTACTATATTGTACACAGGTCAAGACATAATATGAGGTCACCTGTGAAAGATACGCTTAATAGAAAGTCGGTGCCACCATGGTGCACCTCCAATGAGAAGAATGACCAAGTCATCATGAAGGGTCAGATAGTGTGGAAATAAAAGAGTGGAAATGGAAGACTGTGCCACATTCATAAGCCCAGAAAAAAAAGAGGTTGACAGTAAACCCTGTAAATCCATTTGGTTTTTCAGACATGGATGGAGAACAGAACTGACAATAGCTTGAGGGGCCAGTGCTCCATGGAGTGAATACCAGAGCGGAGGAGAGGGAAAATAAATAAAGAATGTGTCACCTAGTGGGAGGAGGCACCAAGGCAGGATCTGTCAGAACACTGCTGCTGTCTGCAGATTAAATCTGCAGCTATTTAAAGAGGGAGAACACGCCAAAACCTTTGACGCTCATGTCCATGTGCCACACTTTATTGATAACAATCCTAAGAAAACATATACATATAAACATACAGTATAATGGCTACAACAGATGAGGGCATTTTCCTCTGCTGTGACTGACCTGATCACATTGCATGTCCTCTCCATCCCTGCACATTCATCACATAAAATTCAAGGTCACACAAGAGGGAATTTGTGAGATGATGTCACAGATGTGGCCAGAGCTGCCACACCAATTGTGAAGGTTATTGTTAGCCCATAAATAAAACTCTATAGCCTGGAGGTTAGGTGTACGTGCTGCTTTCCGAATAATCAGTGTTTCCCATCAGGATCATAGTAACATGTGCCAGCCTGACAGTCAGTCGACTTGGCGTGTGCTGTTAGTGTATCCGTTGTGTTTGTATGACAGTGTGTTTTTATTTGAGGGAGGAAAAAAGCCAGTGATTGATGCGTGTGCCTGTGTGGGTGTATGAGTATCTGCCAGAAGATATGAGTTTGGCAGTGTGTATATGAGCTTGTGTGCAAATATTGTAGTCGTGCATGTGCCTGTTGTGGGTGTGTGTCCTTGCATGTGTGTGTGTGTGTTTTCTGTCCTCTTGCGGAAGATTGATTAGATAGAATGCTGGTGGTGAGGCCCTGCCCACTGTTTGGTCATATCACTCTGACTCAGTGATGTTTCCCTCCACAAATAAAGCAACATTAGCACAGTCATGTTTGCCTCCCAAACATGAGCCAGGGATGATGAAGCTATGTGCGCTACTGAACTGCAAGGCCTCATTTACCTCCTCTCTCTTGCCTGCTCCCTTTTGCTCTCTTCCCCCAGGCTGCAGCAGACTGACTCTCTGCTACAGACTGAGTCATTCTCAGCCAGTCAGTTATCTCTCCATCCAGCCCCCAGATTTCACCACTCCTTTTGATGTCATCAATCAAAGCTCTGCTACCAGAGAGAGAGAGAGAGTGAAACTCTGAAAGGTGTCAAAAGAATGGCCAACTAAGGACTTGCGCTTGTAGCTTGGCTACGCATTTACGCATGAACTCAGAATCCATAGATTATTAATGTAGCCCTGTTTCAAATGTGGCCAGAAACCTTGTAGAACAGTAGTGTAAAAAGGGAAGACCTTGGAAATGGAAGGTGATTTGACAAACACTGTATGTTGAATCATGCAAGCTTGAAAATAGTCAGGCTGCATTTGGTTTTGAAGATTTCTTGGCAGCTGAGCACGTAGAGGAGGGTGTTGCATAGAAATGTAAGTGAAGGCAAAGAAGCGAAAGGAGACTTGCAAATGTTCCACGGACGCAAGGTTGTCTTCAAATTATACCTCTATCAGCAAATTATATATTGTGCCTGATTTTACAGTTTGTCTTCTCTGCCAAAGCCAACTTTGTTCAAAAGATTAATATATTTTATATAAAACAATACATCTCTGTTCTTCTCATTAAGTCCACTGTTCATGGAATGAGTATTTAAAGCATGAATGCGGACGATGGAGAGAGAAGTGAAAAGGATGGAAAACAGCTGCTCCAGTCCTTCACCTTCTCCTTCAATCGCTTATTGGTCTGTAGTTACATTTAATGTTTCTTGAGTATGCAGGTTTGTAAATGCACTCTGTATGTTTGTCCCTGGTACTCATGGACTTTTTTCAGCCTTTAGACCATGTGACAGTTCAGTTTCCTCTGTCTGAAATCGCATTGGTAACTCCATTACAGGGTGGACATTTGAGTTAGTCAAATGTGAATGAGACTGGCTTTAAGTGACATTGTTGGTTATGTGGAATAACAAATGTTCTCTGGTGATATGCATTTCTCTGGTTAAACCACTTCCCATACTTTAGATTAAAAGTGAATCAAAAATAGATTTTGAAAAAATGTTGAAAAATCAGTGCATCAAAACACTGCCTGTGTCAGTTTTTAATTTTTTTTTTCCTACACTTGTTCAGGATCCTATTGCTTGAAGCACTTTAGTGATTGAGGTAGTGCTTCTTTGTGCACCACCATGCCAAGTCTTCAACCTATGCTGCAGGCCCGGACTGGCCCATGGGAGGCGCATGGCCTGCATGGCTCTGGAATCCACCCACAGACTACATAATAATAAGCTAAATCTGACTGGTCACTAGCCAAACCAAGATGTTTGTTTTTTTTTTTTTTTTTTTTTGCACAAAGGCGGAACAGATGAGAGGAGGAGTGGCACAAATAAACTCGGTGGGGAAAAAAGAGGAAATTGGGAGCATTAAAAAAACAAATAAATAATAAGACAGAAATTCAGGTTGAGGGAACTTTCTGTGATTTTCAAAATCCCCACTGGCAGCAACGTGCAGTCAGCAGCAACAGGAAATGAGTTTCCTGGTTAGTAAATGAGTGATACTTGCGGGACGGCTGGTGACCAGCTGCAGATTTACATCTGAACATAACACGATAATCACAAGTTAAGATTCTTCATGACCCTTTTTATGTAGCTGTAATAATGACCGCGGACTACTTAGTGTTAAAACTACTGTTGTATCTCCTGTCAGTCAAATATAAAGCTACTGGTTATTCCAGCTTGTCTGTACAGGAGATCTTTTATAGGATTGCATGATATCAGAAATAAAATATTAATTAATTTTATGTGCTGTGTTAAACTGACAAGATCCTTTGGCTGCAGGGTCTGTACACAGGTCCACATCTGTCCTTGTCCAACTCAGAAACAGCTGCAAAACTGTCCCTGTGAGGGACATTTTATTAATTCAGGTTAAATGCAGATGAGGGAACCTGTTAACTTCATCAGTGTATTTATCTGGTTGTAAATGATGTGATTGTAACTTTTCATACTTGTTGGTTAAATGTTGATATCTGAGGTATTAGTTAACAACGCCGTATGGAGTGTGTGTGAGTGTGTTTCTGTTTCCAAGGTAACTACATAGCTTATTTACTGTATGAAATATTTGGTGGGTCCTCATGGGCAAAACATACAACGAGTGGGTTGCTGCATGATAAAGTTTGGGAACCCCTCCTAAAGTTGAATGGTCTCTTATCTCTCTAAGTCGAGTCGACTGTTTTATTTTCTAATGTTGCATAAATCACATCAGGTGACATTTCTGTTGACCAATTCATGTTTTTATTTTTGTTTTGAATATTAGTGTTTGTTTATTGTATGTATGACAGTAAACTGGCATCTAAATGATTTACTGACAAAAATTATAAAAAAATATGTTTATCTCAACATAACACTATTATTAATATCCATTAAATCCTGTTTGATTGTTGTATTGAACCATATGATGAGGGTAAAGAAGAGAAAAACACTGGACTAGTGGTTTGTAGTTTTATGTTAATGTGAATTTTATGTGAACAGTGGTTCCCAAACTGGGGGGCCTGGAGTTATGACGGGAGAGTTTTCTAGCTGCTAGCAAAGCATGGGCAAATTTGTGAAAGTACCAGTGAGCAAATAATGATGAATCAACAACTGAGATTTCAAGTACCAAAAACAAGACAAGGCATATCTTGCCCTGGGCTTGACCAGATAATGGTCAAGTAATGGTAGTGGTCAATGGTCCGTAATAAAGAGAGACGACAGTGTGTTGTATGTTTCAAAATATTAGTGTCTGACAGTGTGAAGCTAAACATGTTACAACGCCACTTGGGAACTTCTCATCCTGAACACAAAGAAAAGCCTGTTGATTACTTTAGAAGTAAACTACTCAATTAACCGCCTCATTCTATAGCAAGGGAGTTGATGTTTCCTTCTGCCACTGACATGGTTTTAATTATAGTTAACAAAATAGCAACCAATTAACTAAAGGCTATTTTGTGGCATTTTTTGTCATACATTTCTTTGCAAGCATTGGGGTGCATGTGGTATTGGGGGGAGCTTGACGTTATTGTTGTTGATAAAAATGGGGGCCCTGCAGAAAATGTTTAGTTGTTTTTTTTTTTTTTTTTTTTTTTTGCAGATTTCAGGTAGGTAATCAGTATGTTTCATGAGTGATGTCTCAATATGTAAATAAAGGAGCTGATCTATGTGCTTTGACTAATGGTTCTTCCAATGAAATGGGTGATAAATTATATCCAGAAAAAGAGAGAGACAGAGAAAAGACACTGTTGCAGCTTTTAAATGAGTTACTGTAGCAGAACATCTGGATTTTAATGGTTCAGTTCCCATTTACGAGCAGTATTTTAAAGTTAAAGTTCATTCTTGCTTTGAGATGATAAAACCTTGGATTGTGCTTTAATGGAAACGAGGGTATAAATGTGCTAATAAATACAGAAAAACTGTAGATGCAGAGAGAACATTTATTACTCAGGCGGCATTTTGAAGCCCTTGTTCACTTTAATTTAAGTACATGTGACATTTTGGTATCGCACTTATAGTGGTGCATTGTTGTCAGGGTTGTTATGGTGTAGCTTTTGAAATACAGTTACAGTACAGCTCATCAAAATGCAGAAAATGCCCGAGAAATGCATTCAAGTGCACATCTGCGTTCTGTTACGCCCCTCAAGATGTTTCCAATACTGTAAAAAGCATGTTCAATAACATAATACCAATGACAGAATTCAGCCTCCTCCCCTCGGAGAAAAAACACTAATTGTTTTATTGATAACTCTGACAGCCCAATGATGGTTGACTGCTGACTTCCAAACGCCATCACAAATTCTACTGGTGTAAACGCAGAATACACAATTAATTCAACAGCTCTTCTAAGTGCTCCATCCTATTCCACACTCCACATCTCACTACTTACTCAAACACAGCCAATCTAAAAATAGGACTTCAGATCATGACACAAAAAAAAAAAAAAAAAAAAGGTCACGGCTGGGTTCACTCTCTCCGAAAGGTCTGGCAAGGAGATGGGTGATTGTAAATTTCTATTGTTAGCGAAGGCAGACTGTTAGGAAGATGTTATCCACACATTACGGCGGAGACGTGTTGACATCTGTCACCCTGATGATTGATAGCCTGAGGGAGATTCTTCAGTATCTAGATTTTGGTTGCTGTTTTACAAGATGCAGCGTGTGGGTGGGTGGACAGGAGATTGTCTATAAATAGAGCCGATGATGGCAAGGGAGCGATGGAGGCAGGTATATGTGGCTGCCAGATGGTGCCTTGTGGGGAATGTCTCCTAGTGATTTTGTTTGCAAATAGGTCTCTGTAAAGTCAGCGGCTCCTCTCCTCTGACTCCCTGCTGTTATAGGCAGAGCTTTAGGAACTGCCATATCTGATAAAGGTGCTGCCGACTCAAAGATGTCCCGTCGCTCGCTGGAGAGAGAGTGAAAGTGACGCACTGTGACAGGTTTTGTCACTCTCTGAGGCGACCGCCCTACAGATTGTCACAGATAGAAATGGCAGAAGCCTAGAAGCAATGACAAATTGTTTTGAGAAAAAAAAGCAAGAGAGCTAGTGATGCCAATATCTGTGGCCTACTTGAGCAAAGTGGTAGTGAACAAAGGGAGCTAGCCATCACTCAAGATCTTTGTTTTTACTTCCCATCACAATACGTGTAGGTGTTATGACCCCTAGTGCATGGGCTTCTTTCTGCAGACAGTAATAACTGAGGAACGGTAAATAAAACACCAATCAGCCACAACAATAAAAACCTCATCTTTTCAAGTTGATTTGTAGTGTGGTAACATTACAGAAGAATGTGCACATGAACAGAACAGACGGCAAACCTTGATCTGCTCCACAGAGTGAGTGTGAGTACAATGTTGTGAACACAGTAACAGAAGCCAGGGTGATTTCACAGAGATATGGGCACATTTTCTGGTTCATAAGTACTAGCACCACATCAAATAAAACTCAATCGGGTGTAAGAGATCAAACAAAAAATGTTACCAGTGTACAACTTCAGTCAGCAAACATCTTTTTTTTTTCTTTTTTTTTTTTTTGAGTAGGCACAGGTTTTTATGTTAGCATTGTCACTTCTCAGGGTCTCCTCTCTTCTCACAATTGTGACAAATTGGACTTTAAAAAGCATTTTTTATGAAAGAACAGAATATTACACTGGGAATATTTACTCAAAGAAGGATATATTTTCTACATTTTAGTGAAGCTGAGCACCACTTAAAAGGATGGTAACACTTAGATTCTGCATTAATTGTACCATATGATAGCAAATCGGCTACGGTGAGAAAGAAAGACAGTTATTTAGTTAGTTTAACAACAGCATCCTGCAGACAGTGAGTCATATTTAAGGCCTTTGTGAAGAACTGTTGTTAATGAGCAATAAGAGAAGACCGGTTTGAAGTGGCCATGAGCATCGCCTTTGTAAGAGGTATCTGAGATTAAAAATATCCCCAAACTATGTAACACATGGATGCTTGTGTCAGTAGCAAACCATACTAAGTAAGCTTGTGTTAATCTGTGGTCAAATTACTAAGGAGAAGAAAGACCAAATCTCATGATATGTTGTGACTTGTATGAGGTGAGTAGTTGCTGCAGTTCATTTTTTGGCCCACATGAGCACCATGGGGTAACATGGATCTATACAGCTTAAACACTGATCATGTGTAATTTAGTTGGTGACTAATGTTATTAGCAAATGAAAAGACTGAGATAAGTAACATTTGTAATGGAATGTGTCCAGCCTGCAGAAGAGCGCTTACTGTGTCTTTGAGGGTGTTCAGATTTAGTTGCTTTCTGCCTTCCTCCTGTACTAAAGCATAATTGGTCTATATACACTTTATACACTTTTTACTAACATGGTAGACAGACTTTTGGAAGAACCCATAGAAAATGAAATACTAAAGTATTGAGTTGTATTTTAAGAAGTAAACAACGTTTTTCCATTTGTAATGAGGAACATGTAAAAATGTTTTGATTTTGTAAATCAGATGCACAGCAGCAATGATCTGTACATCAGTGGGTGGAAAGGCATTTAGGCTATGCAGTGTAATGGTCAAGCAGAGGGTGGGTTAAGTGTGGCCTTTGCACAAATCTTATCTTAGAATCCACGTCTCACATGGCGCAGTGACTTACATCACTGCTCAATAATTCTGAGCATGTCACCTACTGTGGTATTGTTCATGAAGAATAATGCTGCTGAAAACATTGACGGGTTGATTATCACTAAACAGCCAATGTGCAAAGCAAAGAAGATGGAGCAGAGGGAAAGCAGTAAATTATTATTACTGAGATCTGCCATAATGCTCCCTCAGGAAAGCTGCATAGAGGTTTAAATGAAAACAGATTTCATCAAAGTTTTGCTTTTTTTTTGTTTGTTTGTTTGTTCTTTTTTTTTTTTTTTCTCTGACCCTCTGTGTTTTCACTCCACAGTGGCAGATTGGGATATATTTGTCGGGTAATGATATATGTGTACTCACACTATTAAAGAAAATGGAACACACCCCCATTAAGATAAGCGCTACAGGCCAAGAAAACCTAGAAATGCCAGTGGCATATTGATTGCATGCCCTGTATTAATAGAAGGGTTAGCCGGTACTCTCAGCCATGGCCAGTTGCTGTAAAGCTGTGATCCGACTGCTATGAGCTGCAGGCAAAGTTAATACAAAGTTTAATCAAATGAAAATGATGAAAAGCCTTTTGTAGTGAACTGAAATGTGTAGCATGCATTTTATGTAAAATTCTCTAGTTTACTTTTTGGTTTCAAATAGAGTGAGTTGTTAAGATCAGCAGTGCCTCTATATAAAACCTCATTATTTTTAAATGCTATGTAGTCAGTGCTTTTTTTTTTTTTTTGGTTATCAGTAGCTGTCATTTATAATAAATGTGTTTAAAATAAAGTAAAAATGAAAAAGAAAAGAAAAGTTCGGATGAGGGGACTATAGGCACCAAGAGTTATTATTCATAGCCAGGAACACAGATTTTTTATATGAATCAAAAGAAAGGCATAGCTCATAATTCTCAATGTGTCTAACATACATAGTGAATGAAGGAGAACTGCAGATATGACTGGTACAGAATCTTAGATATGAGACAAACTCTTTTGATCTGTGTCATGAAATGGGTTTATTATGTTTGATAAACTACCACTATATTATTATTAACTCTATTAGGATATCTTACATGATATATTTACGCCACCCCATATTCCACTGGTTATGTCAGCACTGTATAGACTGTAATGCAAACAGTAAGGCTTCTTTTTCTAGTTGTTTCATATGTATTTGTAGTGGTTCCCATTTTCGAGGGCAGGGAAATCAATATTTATATGACCCACAGTGGGATTTTCTAAGGTTTACACTGTGCAATTGACAGCTGATCGTAACACTATTTACAGTTCAACTAAAGCATTTTTCAAATTGTGCACATGATGGGACATAACTGTGATAGCTGCTGCAAGAAGAAGATGCTGCAGGAAGAGGAAAGCTCATTACTTACAGTAATTTAGAATGTATTAAGAAGTTATCAAAATATTGATTGGTACGACACATTAACCTTAATTTGCTGGAGACAATCTATGAGACCATCAGACCTCCAACCATGATGGTAATAATAACATTCATTATACACTTAAATTGTCACTACTTGCTAACAACGCTTCAGGAGAGGAAATAAAGCAGGACAAGACAGATAATGAGAAAGAGAACTTCAGCTGCACCATAACTTTAACCTATCTTTAACCTACAACCGGACATGCTTCTCTTTGTTTTTCCATGTCAATTACCTCATCATAATTTCTGTAGCGATGAATACACCATCCACATTTTCCCCTTTTGTCTTTCCGGTCTTTATGCCTCTTGTACGAATGGTGTAGCAGCAAAAGCTTATTATTGTGTCACAGCATAAGCTCTGTCAGTGTCCCAGAGTTTATAGTCATTTGCAATTTGTATTCACATCAATATTTAAAAAAAAAAACCTGAAAGGTGGGGAGGGGGATGCAACAATTAAAATGCTTTTCCTTATTCTTTTTACACAAATGTTCGACTTTATTATCATCCAACTCTTGAGTCATGTTAATGACCCTGATCCAGAAAAAAACTGAAAATTAATGTTGTCATTAAGCTTAAAAAATTCAGACCCCTATGACATTTATGTAAAGTAGGAGTTTATATAAGTGAGCAGATAAAAATAGGTTTTTAATCAAAGTCAAATAAATTGTAAGAAACGTTAAAGGTTGACAGGGTCATGCTTATCTGGTCTATTATGGTTGTACAAAAAAAGGCAGCTTTATCTGCAGGTAAATCACAGGCTATAGATTAATAATGGGTCTGCTTTTTGCAGCTTTATGCTCATCTGTACTGATTTTGATAGACTGCTTTGTTCATTATTGAAATTAACTGGTTGCACATTTGTTTTTTGTTTTTTTTTCTACAAGTGGTAAATTGATGTGCACAGCCTCAGATGCATGTACGACTGCTTTTCATTGACATTTTGCATGTCCATGTGACAAATAAGCAGCTAAAAAACTTGAAACTTGAAAACATGGGTCTGTAGGAATGTAGACGGTGACCCACAAATTTAGTCACACTCATCAGCACTCTGTCTAACCAAATACTAATGTGTGCTGTAGCCTGGAGCCATTTATCCTTTTGATAGCTTTACTAGAGGGGTAGTGGGGAAACAAAAACCTCTGACAACTTTTTAAAATTTTACTTTTCTAGCAGCTAACCTCCTCCAGCTACAGAAACAACTGTGTCCCAATTAGCAAATGCAACTTGACATACACAAAACGGCACTCATGTCATCAGCTGTAAACAGTCCATCAGTTGTCATGAAGGATACCTGATATATATGTCGGAGTCAGAATAATTCAGTTTTACACCTCGTTTGACAAACTGACTGCACATTCACCTCGTCCGTCTACATTACCAGTAGAGCCAATAAATCTGACTCCATAATCGTGCAGGTGAAACAGTAAACAGGCTTTCCTCTGATATAAAAGTAAAAAATACAGGGTACGCTTTGGAAACTTTGTGTGTTATCCTAGATTTGGAGGCATATACAAATCCATTTACACCCCTGGAATTGTGACATAACCCTCTCTACTGCCGCATTGCTGAAGCAGTCATTAGGTAATATTGTCTGTCTGCTGCTCAGGGAGACAGACTGTGTTAGGAGCCATACCAGGAACCTAGAAAGAAGGATTTTTAATTACAAAAAGAGAGCAGAAGATAGTTTTTGCATAGTAACTCTTGACATCAGTCATTTCTCACACAACTAAAAATAGAAGTCAGTCCTGTTGACTAAAGAGACCAACTAATCCTAGATATTTTGCTGAGAGCGTTACTTGCAGCTTTATCCTCACTTAGAATCAACATTGATGACTGTGTGTGACTGTCCAAGAAGTGTTATTGTGACTGTCAGTAAGGTGCTAATCAACTATGGTTCTATGAAGAGACTCTTACCCCTTAAACATATATATATATATATATATATATATATGTGTGTGTGTGTGTGTGTGTGTGTGTGTGTGTGTGTGCATATATTTTTTGCTATACCGCTTAGTCTAAATCAGGGTCTTCAGCTGTTTATTGACATTATTAAGTGCATAGAAAGAGAATAATTATGCTCAAAAAGCTCCATATCACTTATATTCTTCAGTTTATTTCTTTTTGAACACTTTTAGATTAGAACTGCATTAAGAAATGGAAATAAATCTTTGCATATTTGTGCAAATATTGACTTTCATTCTGCAGGTTTTTAAAGAAAGTGTAAAAGTAAAACTTTCCACCTCTGCATTTTTTATTTTAAATATTGGCCAAACTCAGTTTAACAGCTTGAAACTGCTGCTTACTCAGTTACACAGTGCCTCTCTACTACATATAGTGCCAATAAACAACTCAAAGCCCAAGATGCACTCAAATCAATTATTCCAACATAATGATTCAGTCTGTAATGAGATGTGAATATAATTATTTTTCAGCCAGCATTAACAGTTTGCTTGACTATGCACAGTGTGTGATTCAAACATGCTTTGACAGCCTGGAAAATTTGTTTATATTATACTGTGATATTTTTGTATATTAACATGTTTACACCAATTCACTGCTCTAGTGAGAATTATGTGGGGTATTGTTATTGTATCAAATCAAATGAACGTTAGCTAAATTAAACCTAAATGTATTTCCCAAAACAGAAATTATGCAGTCATCACCAAAAAATAGGATCACCATGCAGCTAAAAAAGTTCCTTGGGTGTTTTTTTTTCTTTTTTTTTCCTTCTTCTTCTTGTTTTTTCTTTCAAGGATATACTTGCTGTTTATTTGCTTAGTGGTTTGGCGTGTAGACAAACTGGCAGTGTGAGGTATCAGGTTGAAGGATTTACTGCTGGACTGGACTGAGCCAGCTCCCACAGTGTTGCATACCCCCCTCTGCCCAAGAGATTCTCCCATTTTTCTGATGCTGGTCAGCTACATTGATTCCCCCCCCCCCCCCCCCCCCCCCCGCACTGAGACACACACACAAACACACTTTGTGTCATTTTATGCCATCACTGTCCTCTCAGTAAAATACATCAAAGACAAACCCTAGACAATGTAAACTCAAGTGAGATATTAAAATAGGTCAGTGTAGCCTGACTGCACCCCCCACCCCCACCCTTCAACACACACACACACACACACACACACACACACACACACACACACACACACACACACACACACACACACACACACACATACACACACACTCACATGTGAGCAGCTTGACCAGACATAGCACAGGCCTAATCCGCCTGCTATCTCAGGGAAGCAGACAGAGTGAGGAGCCCAGTAGCGTGGCCCTACCATCTTTTTCTGGTCATTACCGACACTAGGCCTCTCAGCACGGATAGAAGCAATGAAGGTGAACCTCAATAAATGATTAGTGTGCTCTGCCAGCAACAACACATGCTGTATTTGCTGCCTGCCTGTTGCTGTACCCATCTTGCTCCCTCACTTATTCTTCTAACCATCACCTCTTTAGGCTTATAGCATAAACCTCCCAAATTTGCCCTACGGCCGTTAAATGACTTTTTACAAACTAATGACCCAAATTTGGGAAAGGGAGTTGTTGGTTCCCCAGGCCTCAAGGACTGCAGAAACCCACCTCTTTCAAAGCCATTGAGGGATAAATGAGGCCCATTACACGGAGAAGTTTGTAATGATGCTTTTGATTAGTGAGTTGTCAGGAGGTACTGGCCCTATGCTCATCACAGCGTTGTTTAGCACTTTTAGGTTTCCATAAAGATGAGTGTTTTTTGAGAAAAGATGAAAAAGCAGGAGGCATGTGCCTAATGAAGTCTGAGGCTTATAGCCACTTTCATGACAGGATAATTACACCAAATGCTTCCAGCGAACACTTCAAAGGACACTTTATCCCTGTGCCAACACCAAGCAATACATCTCACCAATCAAGATGGCCTGACCTAAATCAGGTCCCCCTTAGCTTCTCTGTAGTATCGTCCACTCACTTACTCATTACATCTCTGAGGAGTCAACTGCACAAAAATTCCAATGACACTAAATATACTTATCTTGAACAGCAAGCATACAGGAATTAGCCTTGCTGACATCTCTGCAGAAACATACTTAGAAGCTGGTCCCAGAGACTCTGAGGAGATGAAACGAGCTAATGAAGAGAGCAGAACTTGCAGCATCTGGATGTGCTCCACAAATAGAGAAATATGCAAAAGCTTAAACTCCTAACCTGCCCTTATTTGTTAAGTACACAGTACAAAGAATGGCCAAAGGTCAGCAAAAAATTGGTCCAGTTAAAAAATGTACTCATAAAATATGCGTCTTACATTGATTACCTAAAAATATTGTGAGCTATATTGTCTTGTAACTCAGTGACATTGTGGATCCACAGATATGTATATCATCAATCAAATAGGCTAACCTGCCAGTAAAGGGTGTTCATCTGCCATCTGAATCACTATTTGCAAACTGTCAGCTCAGCTCAAGCATCGGTCTATGCCACCTGCTGCCTGATTCACAAATCTGCCCTGAACTTTCTTGTACTACAGTCAAATAATTTGAGCCAAGAATTTCTGCACAGAAATGGTTTGTATGGTGCTCACATACAGCTGGGTGATGTTAAGAATACAACATTCAAAATACTCCTAAAATACTGTTTTCATCCAATATTGTATAAGATGTCTGGAAAAGATTGCACATGCTTACGAGTCACTGGACATTTTTTTTTTTTTTTTTTTTTTTTTGTGAATCCATTAAATATGTTCTTTGAGAGTAAGTCTGGGATGATAAATTAGCTTCTGGGGGATAAGATAAACCATATCACTGCAATGTAAGTGGCTTGGATGCTCTCCCTCTCTCATTTTAAAAAGAAATGAATAGAGGGGGGAAAGAGATAGGAAAACTGCTAAACTGCAGGACATAACTTCATTAAACAATGTTTGTGACTGATTTACTCTTGAAGTCAGCATGCAAAGCCATTTTGATAATTGCAGAGACCTTCAAACTGGTATTAACTGCTTTAAGCACTGGAACAGCAGCATAGGGGTAGTATGGAAATCTACTGTGGCATGTTGAGAAAGAAATAATTTTTGTTTTGATTTGTTTGGAGGGCTCTGCTGAACGTTTTAGATTTTCTGATGTAAAAAGTAAAGCTAGATGCTGGATGCTGCATAATTAACCAACAAGTACTGTAAATTTCTCTCAGTCGACTCTGAAAATGACTCTTGGTAGAATGGGAAGCATAGTAACAGATGGAAAGAAACCAATGAAACGCAGCATATTGAAGTGAGCCACAGAAAATTCCCTCTCAGTATGCATGTCAAATGAACCCACAGAGGGTGTTATGTCTCCGTTATTTTGGTAAACCACAACTTATTTATTCACTTCCATACATGCACACACTGCATCGCTACAGATGCTGTTTCTCAAAGCTGTTGTTATTGGCTGGTAAATACTAGAATATGAATGTGGAATACAAGACAGCCCTTCCTCAAGGATAATTAGAAACATGTTAAGGAAGCACTTTTATATTTCCATCTGTTTACTCTCAAGAAAACAAACATCTTCTCACACAAAATATTCATTAAAAAAAAGAAGCTGCTTTCTTTATTTAATATCACAATATATATTGGAAGGTTTCATTACTCATACAGATCTTAAAGACTATATACATTACTGATTCCATTTCCAAAATCCTCACTCTGCCAGAGAGGAGGCACTTCAAGAGTTTTACATCAATCACGACGGCCATGTGTTGGATTATCATGGCCTGTCATTCCCATCACTCTAACTTTCTGTCACAGACAAGGCTCAAAGAGTCCTCTTTCACTTCGACCCTCAATTACCCAGCCCAATCATCTCAGACAGGTGTTGAGGTACAGTAATAAACCCCCGCCTGATGCTGGCGAGCAGACACTCTTTTAAAGCACCTCTGAGAGCTCTGAAATGAGTGGGCTGTGAGTTGATCAGATGCTGTGACCACAGTTGACTCATGGCTGCTGGATGATGGTCTGCAGTGAAACTAATTATGGGTCTGTATGGACTCTGTAAATTATTAGCACTGTTTGTGAATAAATGTGCTAAAATTTTATAGAAAAGAACATGCACATGTATTTTGTCATAATTTACAAGATTACTCATCCAAGCAAAGCAAACAGTCCAGTCTGTGTTGTTATAATCACATTTTTATCTCATACTTGACACCATTTACAGTAAAGGAAGTAAGTGAAGTTGTCAGCAGATGTGTTTAGAGAACATTAAAGACTGAAGTTGCAGTAATATCTCCAATGCTTATACCCACACTAAAACTTTACATTAGTACTTAACTGTGCTGCAAATGGAGTCTTTTCAGTGACAAGGACAGGCAGCCGCTGCATCATAAACTGCATGGAGTAATAGTGTCATAAAAACAAAAAAAAAGATTATCATAACTTCAAGCTGGTTATCCACAAGTTTACTTCTCTGGAGGAACAAAGTCAATAAATGCCAGATTAGACAGTGTATAGCCCATACAGTAGCACATATTATTTATGTTGTGGCAACAGCAGTCAGGTGGTCATTGTCCACTCAAGTGTTTTTTTATTTTTTTGTTTTTTTTTTTCAACAATACTTTTTGTGATTGTTTGGGTTCTTTTGGGGGGCATTTAAAAATCTCCTAGACTTGCTGCTGTGTCATCTCACAAAGGTGATACTCAGTTCCCCAGTTAACTGTTCAATAGTACAATGACATAATTACTTCTGCCTTCCATTTTGACTTTAAGAAAATGCATCGTGACAATTTTACATTGCTAATAACATTTTGCCTCATGTGTTCATTCATCTTTTGTGCCAAAGCAATCTGTTCGACCAATTCACTCCATTGCTCCATCATCACACATTCTCTGATTGCAAGAAAAGAGCACAGTTCATTGTTGCTGCATAAAGCATGCATTGTGGCCTAGAAGTATTCAGCAGATCCTTTGAGTAAAGAGAGTTGTGAAGCTAAATTAGCCTAGAATATACTGCAGGGAGAGGTCAGGCTGAGTATCAGCTGAAGCCAACAGTTAAAAAAGCAGCTTCATGATCCGATGAATAGATGCAACATTTTAATTTCCCCCTTTCTCTAAATGTATCACAGTTTATTAATTGTGTTACATAGGGTACATAGGGGTTTTTCTTCTTTTTTTTTTTTTTTTTTTTTTTTTGAATATAGATAAAAAAAAACAACTTTTGGTATAAGGATGATGTTGAGAAATACACCTGATACCTCATTTTTTAGTGCACTGATTAAATTAGGTTGGGTAATCAAGTAAACAAAGCTATTTAGACTCCCTCTGGCCGAGAGTAGCATCTTACATTAACAGCTCCATGGGTAAAAGTCTGCAAATCACACAGCAAACAGGTTGAGTAATTCAAGGACTAGGATTCATACAGACCAGTTGCCTCAGGCAGTCTGCCAACAGAAAAGCACAGTCCAGGTACCCGTGAGGTGTATGATGCCACGGCTGGTAGATCGGCAGAAAAGCTCATTGACAGATGAGCCAGTGGCAAGCATACAGAGGTATACAGCTTGATTCAAATGCAGGTGGTTTGACTTAACAGCATCAAATACCTCTGAGGTTTAGATCTTACATTGTACAAAGTTACAGTGGCAATGGAAGGTTTTCAGTACCTTTTAGTTTTTCTATATTTTGATGTTTCAGACTCATCAGAAAGCAGAATTTTTACCCATCATCAGTCTAAACTGAGTTCTTAACAACTGCAAAGCAAAAACAGATTTAGGCAATATTTAGCAAACTGCAAATTAACCTGAAATACCCCTTTTAAATGAGTGTCTAGATGCTGCAAGCAAGTCCTGGTGCATAACATATTAGCATTTCCTAAATAGCACTCCATTAATATTTACAAAACATAATTAATAATGCAGACACCTGTCTATGAGACCTGGTGGTTTTTGGCACAAGTCCATCAACAGGTGAATATTCAACTGGTTAACAAGTCAAGATCATTTTTTTGTAAAGTTGCAAGACAAAATTGAGATAACATTCAAATATTAGAAAGGATGCAGAAAAGGAAGGTGGAGATTTCTAGCAATGCAAACGAAATACAAAAGTGCTTTCACCAAAACCCTAAAGGTCCAGGATTGAACAGGTCAGAATCTGGACGTGGAGTCATCTGTGGGAGACCTGAAAATGGCTGTATACTGATGCTTCCTATCAACCATGGAAGAGTTTGAACATGACTTCCAAAGGAAAGGAATTCCTGTGTAATCATTTGTGGAAAGGTCTAAATGGAAGAGACATAGTTCTGCTTTGTCATCATGGAAAATTGTGGGAAGATTAATGAGGAATAAATTGAATCTGTTCTAACCCATTCAGACTAAAGGTTTCCCCCCAAAACAATTCTCTAAAACACAAACACATAAGGTTATATTTAGCAAAACTAAAACCTTTTTATTTCTCTGCAACATTAGTTCATGCTACATGTAAAGCTGCTTAAGTAAAACTGCCTTACAGAAATAATTAGATCATTATATTACTATATCAAGAAAATAACTTAGTAGTGTATGTCTGCATAATCAGATAATGCTGTTCACTTTTACTATAACATCATTTTTATTTGTTCTGCCACATTATATAATTTGTGCATGTGTGTGTGTGTGTGTGTGTGTGTGTGTGTGTGTGTGTGTGTGTTATGTGGTACAAAACTCCTTTTCTCCTTTTCTTAACCTCAATGGAAAAGGTAATAAGGGTTAAAGAAAGGTGATAGGAGATGTTGCAGGTCTTAGAAAAAGATCAGCTGTAGTGCAGGTCTCCAGAACTGACACTAGAAATGTTTAATAAAGTGCTTTAAATACAACTTCTAATACAATCTTATCACAATGTTACACAAAAATATTTTATTTTACAGATATCACTTTACAATCAAAGTTCATATTTAAGAAAGGAAATGGGAAGTGCAAAGTTGCTTACACTCATAGATGGTTCTTAAATTTCTATTCACATGAAGCCCAGTTATTAAAACCAGATCACCATAATTAAGCCTCACTTTGAAAGTTGCAGCTGCAAGGAAATGTGGAACAGTAATATTCTTTTCATAAAGAAAGGTCTCATGTATCCTGTGCTATGGAAGACAATGAAGGAAACATTGGCGCACAACAGTAAATTCAACAGCCATTTGGACACTTCTGGGTCATTTCACCATTACAAAAGTTCCATAATAGCATAATAGACTCTTCAACCATACCCTACAGATTTAATTAGTGAGCTTACGGAAAGATAATGACTATAGTTGTTGATAATGTCTCCTTCACCACATAAATAGTTAAACTAATTCATTTCCCTCAGAATGGCAGATTTGTGGCCTTGGTTAAAGTTATCCACGGTTGCTGTGAGGTTGTGCTTAGCCTCCAGATGTTTCTCTACAGCTGAAATACAGCTGTTGCTGACAGAAGCATAACCCATGCACAATATGCATTATAACCATCGTTTATTGTTCTTTTCATCAACAAACTCAAATTTACGTGAGAAATTCTACAAGGTGTCTGTCTTCTCTGCATTCTCATCTGAGTAAGCTGCAAATGTGAACTAATGTGTGCAGGACTTTCTGAATCATAAAATGTGTCTTCCTCTGTTATTGTTTGGTTTGTGCCAACAGAATACACAGATACTGTAGGGCATCAACAGGATTGGATTAATTGAAAAATAGATATATTTATATAATAAATACTAGTTATATTCATATACCTTGTCATTACCCAAATGTATCAGTTTGTAATGGCAAAAATAGAAAAAAAGCAATAAAATGCATTTAAAGGTGTGAATATCTGGCTTTTGTTGTAAATAATTGTTTTTACTTTTAAGTATTTTCTTTAAAAAAAAGAAAAGAAAACAAAAAAAAAACGAGCACATGTATATATCTACAAAAGAACAGAATAAAGACTGTGGTTTAGATATCATGATGCAGCACTCATAACCACTTTCAAAATTGTGCAAAGAATAAATTAGGAGTAGGTCTACATGCAGGGATCAGACTGAAGTTGTGCTACAATCATCCTCAAATACTCGATCTGTAGTCATGAGAGCCTGAGAGAAGCAAACACAGCAATAATTATGGAAGCAGAGAAAAAACAGGATTGTGTTCCACAAATCTCAGGGTAAAAATACACTTTCTCTGTTTACCTGCAATTATGTTGCAAACCCATGGACACTACTGAAAAGAAAAAAAGAAAAAGAGAGAGAGAGAGAGAGAGAGAGAGAGGAAGAGCAAGAGAAAGTTCCAAACACTGCGTTTAATTGCTGGATAATTTTGGGAAATGTATAATTTACAAGCTCCATGAATGGTGAGTGTTTTCATTTCACAATAGATTGTTGAGAGCAGAACATGCTGATTGAAGGCGCTAAAATGTCAAGTATAGAGGGCTTGGATTTTAGATGTCAGCAAACCAGCTTCATTCCAACTGAAGTGCACTCTATTCACCAAACACTCAAACACTGTTGCTGCTGATGACAGAAGCACAGAGGTCAATTCTGAGGCGCCAACAAATGAGATGCTTTTAAGTGATATATTCCCACTCAGCTGCCAAACATTTCAGTTTACTGTGTTTGACACGTTACAAAAAGCAATGGAATTGATAAACATCTAAATTCAAGCATCAAAAGCAATATGTTAGAGCTCCCACTGTAAAGCTGTATGTCAAGGTTCACCTCATCCATCCAGATAGCTACAGTCCAACATCGTGAAAATAAGAGACACCAACAAGATTTAACCTCAACAAAGTAGCTTCTCCTGTTTTTAATTTTTCTGTATCTCAGAAATCTCTTTGATGAGTCCTGACACGTTCTCCGTGTTACAGCCCCATTTCAATTGATATTTAAGTTTGTCTTGACGCAGCGCAGAGGTAATTTACAACACCTGTCCACAGGAGGCCATGGTGGAAATAAAAGCAATTTTCAAAACCATGAACAAACAATTAAGGATTTATGGATGAAAGTCATGTAATGAGAAGCAGTAAAGGCAAACACAGATCTATTAGCAGCTGAGAATAAATCTCAGCTTTAGTTAAACTTGCTGGTGGGGGGGCAACTCTACTGAATATAAAGCATCTGGAAACGTCACGTAATGAAGTCTCAAGTGAACTGTCACAGATTTACATTAAAGTGACTTTGTGATTAATACTTTTAAGTTTATTTCACACTTACTCACTTGGGGTAAACTTGTTAATAAACTAATGTCTATAGAAAAGGAAGATTAGGCTGTATTTGTGCAGCTTGGCATGACATCTCTATATGCAGAGCCTTGGTTGGTCGGTCATGAACTTGCATTTGGAATTCTGCCTTGTGCCAGACCTTTACATCCGTCTGCTTCTGTCTAATCCTTACTGTACAGTATATTAATACAGCCAAATTCCCAATAAAGCTGCTCTTATTAACATAGTTTCTGTAGCCCTTCAGTCAGTTTGAAATGCGTCTAAATTCGTGACCTAAAAGCAGCCACATTAGATAACACATTAACTTATGATCATTATCAAAGCATGTCCAGGCTGTTAAACTGCTCTGATAAAATCCTGATTTTATAACATCAAAACAAGTTAAAGATGACATCTATGCAATAATTTGAGTTGTTTTTTTGTGGTTTTTTTATTATTATTTTTGTTTAAACTTTATTCATGCACATAGTCATATTGAGACATGCAGTTTCTGCAAGAGAGACCTATATGAAGGTAAAAAGCAAGTTACATTCTACATTCTGGCTCAGTTGGTAGAGTGGTTGTCCTGTAGCCCAAGGGTTGCTGGTTCGATCCCAGCCCGGTCAAGCTCATGTCGAGGTGTCCCTGAGCAAGACACCGAACCCGTAATCGCTCCTGATGGGTCGTGGTTAGCGCCTTGCATGGCAGCTTCCGCCATCAGTGTGTGAATGGGTGAATGTGACGTGCATGTAAAGCACATGAGGCAAGCCATCCCACGTGATGCAGTCAGCCAATCGATGTGTGAGGCTCCCTGCATGGCGGTAAACTGCCTGTTGGATCAAACAAAGCATGGATAAAGATGACTGCACCGGAGAAAGGCAGCAGTGTTGCTAAATCTGCCTGTTATCAGCGACTTTGGCTTGTTTTTCTGTTAAGTCTCTTGCAAATAACGGCAGTTGTGGCTTGTTGGGCTTGTTTTTTTCTGAGTGTAGTTGCTTAATTGGGCTTGACGTGCTACTGTTATGAAGCCCCCCTGATTCTCTCACAGCTGTCCACAACATCAGATATTTTGTTAGAAGAGTCCAGATTAAAAGAGGGGGGATCAGGTCGCAATTTGTAATGTATGCTATCACCCCCCCTGTGGTCACAGATTCTGATGGGTCACAGATTTTGGTGTAACACTAGCATGGCCCTACCCACATGCAAGTTCAACTTCACTTGATAGAGCAACAGTGACAATGCCCGCATATAAATAGGAGATGTGTGAAATATATATAATAAAGAGTAGAAAAGAGAGTGGAAGGCCTATCATTTCAGTCCCTCAAAAAACCTTATCCGTGAGGCACAAATCATTTTCACTGTCATAACAACATGAGGACCAGAAAGTTTTTAGTTGTTGTAGGTCTTACCCCAGGTCTTTTTTAAAATGAGTCATGTATGTCTTATTTTGATTTAAGTTTTTAAGTTCATTTTATTTAATGTTGTCATTGTAAATATAGACTGTATATATATATATATATATATATATATATATATATATATATATATATATATATATATATATATATATATGTCCATCCATCCATCCATCCATATATATATATATGTACATATACTGTATATTGTGTGTGTGTGTGTGTGTGTGTGTGTGTGTGTGTGTGTGTGTGTGTGTGTGTGTGTGTGTGTGTGTCTAGTCCTTATGATCTCCCGGACCTTGGCTCCAATTTTTTTTTTCTCTAACTGGACCTCTTTAAGTTTTAGTGAATACCCCTGATTTAAACCCTTATCAAATAATTTAGATTTTTAGTGTTAAGGTTACTGCTTAAAAGTAAATCAAGTAGTTAAAATATTATCATACTGTCATTGTGATGGCATGTGGCCAGAACAGCCTGCAAAATCAAGTCTATAAAGGTGACTTAGGTGTTGTAAAAGGAATGAGTTATCACTCTAAGCATGTAATTCTAACTGAGTAGTTTTGATTTAATTCCCTAATAAAGTATTGCTCCTGTCTAAATCCATTCAGAAAGTGGTAGTGCTTTAGAAAAAAAAATTATTGGCTGTAAACAGATTACAACCAAAAAAACACATTTGTCATATTTAAGGAATGAACTAAGATTAAAAGTTTTGTGTAGGACAGGATGTCCCCACAAACAGAACTCTGTGGCTTATAAAAGGAAACATTTGAGAGCAATATTTGTTCTGATATGCTTACCCTCATGAGTTAGATTTCCCTGTAGGTGCAGTCGTTCACAGGATCTGACAGGAATTAAAGTTTAAAATGACTAAGAGTCAAATTTAGAGCACAAACAAATTATGTTTTAGCTCTTTTAGTCGTAATTTGCTTCTCACCCTATTTTCAAATGGAACAAGGAACCACGAGAAAACTGTGATTTACATGAGAAATGAAATCGTGTACCCAGAGTCTGTTTCAGCTGGACCAAAGTCCTACTGAAAGAGACTTTATTTAGTTTGAAATGTTGTAACACGTTTTGCTGATGAAGTCTGAGTTGGCTCATGTTCACTTTCTTTAATTTCCCAAAAAGCTAATGTGATATAATAGTAGGTGGTCAGTCAGCCGCACAGGGTAAATGATATTACAAGATAAAATTGGATAAATAAAGAAATGGGATAGTTACAGAATGTTATGATTCATTCTCAGGGAGCTATGAGTGTAAAGAAATCCATATCATCTGCTACATCTTCCAATACTTTTTTGGATATTTAACCAACTGATCTACACCACCTATAAAGATATGGTGTTAGTGTGGTTGAAATTAAAAATAATAAATATCTCATCCTTTCTCAGTCTCCAGTTTGCTTCTCTATAATCTTACATTGTCTCTTGTGTCCTTTCCCCTTACTTCCAGGTGGTGGGTCAAATCGATAAACTAACGTCTGACTTTGACTTTGACCTGGAGTTAGATGACTGGACGGTGGCCACAGCCAGCAGCACGTCCAGCAGTGAGCGGGGTCTGGGAGAAGCTTTCAGATTGGACTTTCTCAATGCAGATGTGCTTTCTGATACCTGGGAATTCTGCAGTTATCTAGAGGCTGCAGGAGCAGCCGCCCGAAGCTCCAATGAGCAACATGTGGATCTGGACCGTGGGGCCATCCCCACCCAGACCCAGACCCCCACCCCACCCCCCACCACTGCCTCGGTCTACTCACAGATGAATGGCGGTCTGCCTATCCCAAACGGGCCACGCATTATTACTCCAGATTCATCCAGTGAGGAGGCCAGCAGCTCCACACACAGCCAAAAGACCTCCCGTACCTCTGGCACAAGAGAAAGAGTCCGTTTCAGTGACAAAATCCTGTACCACGCGTTGTGCTGCGACGATGACGAGGAGGAGGAGCAGGAGGAGTTACAAGAGGACAAGAGTGGATGTGCTACACCAGATAGCGATACTGAGCCCAGCCTCCTGGCCAGCTCAGTTGCCCCTAAACGTTCTTCCTCTGAGCACTCACTCCTCCATAACTGTCTGGACCCTTCTTACGTTTCCTCGCCAGTGAAAGGGATGACAGGAGCTCACACACTACCCAGAAAAGGTCTCTTAAACCCCGGCTGCCGCAAAAAACTGTTAAGAAATAGCAGCACACAAACTGTCTCAGACAAGAGCACCCAAACTGTACTGCCCTATATTCCAAGCAAACAGAAAGCAAAGGACCACTGAGAAAGACTGAAGTTACACAAATCTCATGAAGAGAACTGTGCATTATTTACTATTAAATACATAGCTCATAGATTAATACACAAATAAATAAATTACTAAATAAATAAATGATATATGGGAAATCTCTTGACTTCCTACAGTCATTCTGAGGCTCAGGGAAATCACAATGAAATTAACTAAAGCAGATCTCTAAGATAAAGGTTACTGCTGGACCAAAAGGTTAGCACTTGTTTTCCTGTTTAAAGATCAAATGAATGGATGTCTTAAGTGTAATCATTTGAACAAAAATGATAGAGATCACAGAAGCAATCCTTTTTACCAGAACATTTTAAAGGTTCAAAATTAACGCTATGGAAAGTATGAAGAGGTGTTTTCATTTCAAGAGATAGAAGTAACAAAGAAAGAAAAGAAAATGCTTGTTCCTATAATGTGGATACAAAGTGTTGCCCATTCTGTACACTGAATCTGTATAAACATTGTCTTTTTTCATGTTCCAGTAATTTCAAATGTCAAGGGGATTATTGCTTCCAGCAGGGAAATGTCTTCAGATGCACTGTCAAGCCTCTTCCTCACTTTGAAGTCAGCAAACGACTGAGCCACGATTCAGAAAACACAGCCTTTACCTGCCCTTGGTTTTATGAAAAAATCTCATTGTCATCGCTTCACATTGACGGCAGAAGCTGAAACATGTGAGTGACAGGCAGAAAAACAGACATTTTATAAGTTGTGTCTACAACAGTGACATTTCCAATATTTTTCCTCCTTCCTGCCCGCTGGTGACGTCAGACTTAGCAGCAGAACTAAATACCAGTCTGGAAAAAAAACAACAAACGAACAAAAGTGCTAAAGGTTTTGTCTCTTAATTCAATCGCCCAGCAGGGAAGTGAACTCAGTAAAGCAGTATTTCATTCACAGGGCTAGTGCCAATAGCCATTCCTAATCAATATGTTAGAGGGAGGTTGCAGTGAGAGGTCTCTTTGCTGAGCATGCAAGCCACTCTCCTGGGATTCACGAACAAAAACTCACAGTCAGATCTATTTACTTACACTGAGCAGAACAAAAATTAGAACCGCTGCCCTAAAGAACTGACATTTTGAAAAATGTGCATCCAGGAGAGAGTTGATGGTGAAAAGAGAGAGTGGTCTACCCTGGGGAATCGCTTTGTGAGCATGGTCCTCTCACCCTTGTGTTTTCAAGTTTGGAAAGGAGTAAAATGTTGAAGTCTTTACGTGCAAAATCCATGCTGAGTCCAGCAAGGCTGACCTTTCTGACTTATCACGAGATGGGAATTTAACCTTATAAAGTAGACATTTTTAGGGTCACCTTCTTTCATCTTGTCCTCCTGAATTTTTCAAATTTACAAAAGCATTAATTGTTCAACATGTGGAGGGGGTTCCACCAAACAGTGTCAGTGATACTTCTGAAAGTGCAAGACCTGGTTCTACAAAAGCCCTGGTTCCAGCACCAAAACACCACTGCTATGCAAGAACCAACTCTTTGCTGTGCCAGAGTAAATGCCAGCTTGCATCGGAGTCTGAGAGCAGGGTTGTAGAGCCCAACCAAACAAACTAAAATGTTGTGACTGCCATGTTTAAAAATCTGCTTAATTCCTCGGAAAACAATTAAAAACTGAGTAGCATCATGGATTCACAACTTCCGTGGTAAAAATGACCACTGCCATGCTGATGATTATAACAGCTCCACTCCCTTTTTTTGTGTATCAGTTCTTACATCGCCACTCGTGAATTGGAGCTGTGCTATTTTTTTGTTTTTTTTGTGTGTGTTTTTTTTTTTTTGTGTGTGTGTGTTTTGTTTTGTTTTTTAATGAAAACCCTTTATAAAGACAGCAAACACTGCACTTTTACACAAGGCAACTTGGTAGAAGCCAATCATTAATTAGCCGTAGGTTGATGTGCTAAACATGCATATAGCAAAGGTAATTTTGTGATTTTTTTTTTCTCTTTTTGTAATGTTTTCTTTTGTCTTGCCCTGCCTCCGTTAATCCCAAGTACCTGTAAAGAAAGAGGCACTGAAGAGAGATCAATGGCTGATTCCCTGAAGCATTGCCTGCCATTTCCCTGCTAGATTGGGGACCAACAGGTCATCACAGCCATTAGCATAAACAAACAAAGCTATGCCACCACACAGGCAAAGCATCAATTACACAAAAAACAAACTAAGCTTACATTGTAATGCCTATGCATCCACCAGACGTTAATATGCAAAAGGAATTTATTTTCTTCTCCCTCACTCTGCAGATTTTATAAGTGATATCTGCAATGAAATCACCTCTTCAAATATAGAGCTGTTTGGCACTGGAACAGAATACATTATCATTGGGGACAGATTTGAGATATTTGGACAAAACATTAGCAGTGTCTCTTTTGCCAACAGGCTCATTATTCATCTCTAATAAGGCAAAGCTTTGTCCTCAGTTCTCTGTAGGACAAGGACAGGAGGCATCCAAAGGTTATGAAAACCTGAGCATGCTGATGCCAAATCATCTGCCAACGGGAAAGATAATTTTTTTACCACTGCATACAAAGCAGATGCTGTGTGTTTGTAAAAGTTGGCACACATGCACATCTCCTGTCTGCATCTTTGCTGCAATTATTCCTGCACACTGCATTAGCTGATAAGTGATATTTTCTAAATATGTCGCCTCATTTTTTAAATTTTATACTTCACAGTCACAACACTTAGTGGAGATCAATACAAATAGACACAAAGCATCCCCCTGGAAATCATTTGGCTAGACTAATCCATAAGAGAAGATTAAACAAAATCTCTTTCAAAAGGCGACAAAGTGAGTCATGCCATCTGTGTTTTTGACATCAGTGCTGGCCATGTGTTGGTTCACATCCTTTATTAATTTTCTAATAACAGCCAGATGAACAGTCCGTTAAGTGACTAACAAGCTTCATTAAAAGGGTGTTTATGGTACTAAAATTTAGAAATATACAACCCAAATGGTTTTTATCCCTGCACTTTAATAGCCACTCCTCACGTGCTTTGGTCTTTGTCTCCTGAGCAGGAGAACACATGACAGATCTTTGTTTTCTTTGTTGATTGTTAAGGGTCCATGAAGTGGAGAGTTTAACACAGTCTCACTGATTACTATGGATTGGCTAACATCCAGAGTACCTGAGGTTGATTTGTTTCAGCTTGGTACCTTTTATTTCCTGCTGCTACAAGAGGAAACTATTACAGTTCTACCTCCTGTACAGTGCTTCCCCATTGTCTTTCAGTGCACACACTTCTTTCCATTCGTTTCACATCCTCCGCTGACCCTGGCCAAGAAATGAATGATAAGCGTATTGGTTTCCATTCAAACAAGTGAAAAGTTTTATGTCACTGAGCAAAAACATTATAGTACCCAAATTATAACTTTAACTCTGGCAAAGTCAGACTGTGAGCTTGCCACTCCCAATGAGCCAGAGTCAGCAGCGGAATAATGTGCTGAACTTTAGGTGCACTGGACAGTTGGCACAGGGTTACACTGCACACGGCGCACCCCTTGTAGAGGACACTGCTGCTTTTATGCACACATAGGCAGCACTCACAATCGGCTACAAGATCTATAAGCCATAATGCCTCAGCCAGCCAAATAACGACTCCTAGCAGGTGAGGGATGGCTGGACAAGGCCAGATCAGCTATCAGTCACCATTTGATTGGGTTTGGGGAGTGATTAATGAAGAGCCAAGCAACAGCCACAGATAAGATTAGACCTTTGCAGGTGATGAAGGGCAGGGTCTGTGGCGTACTGTGGGGGGCTGGGTGATTCTGGTTACAAGACAATACCTTCAGATGTCTTGCAAGTCAATCTCACATAAAACATGGGGATGTGGTGGAAAATTGCATCAAGAAAAAAATACTTATTGAAAAAAAATTATTTGTTTACGAAAGGTCAAAGAAAAAGTGTCCATTAGGTCTTAATCAAATTAGTTTTTGCATCTCTACAAGACTTTGGAGAATAACAAAACCTGTACAAAAAGTAGCAAAATGTCCTTCTGTTACCTTGGAAAGGTTAAATAAGCTGTAAAAAATTCAGCAGATAATAGTATATGATCCTGAGAAAATTAAAGTTCTTTTTATTAAAGTTCACTCGAAGCCATAAACACACTGCATTACAATCAAGATAAATATGAATCATTCAAATGTCCCAACTGCTACATCTGTTAAATTGATAGATGTAACAGATGAAAGTAATGTCATGATACAATAAGTTAGGGAAGAATTCATCAGCAGGCCCAAGTTTAAGAGAGACACTGTCACTGTTTTCATCACATTACCTCACTGATAATTGGAACAGCTCCCAATGTGAACCTAAAATGTGGCATGACCAAGCAACGGCGAGGATGGAGGAATGGGTGCTGCAAGCAATTTTTCAGGTCGAGTGAAAAAGACACAGAGAGAAATGATTGTCACTACAATGCTACGACACCTCAAACTGCTCCGCCACAGTAATGTAACCTTGTTGCATACCACATTAAACAGCACACAAATAATGTGTGTAATGACATGCTCAGCTGAGCGAGGAATACATGAAGATACAATTGAATTGGTCCAGAAAAATACACAATTACAGGAAGCATCCCTAACAGATTGCAGGAATGGAAGAAACATATTTCAGAGAACAAAAAGATCAGAAAATAGAAGTTCCTAGTGATTTTGGGAGGGAATGACTCAATTAGAAAAATCACTAAGTAGATTTACATCTGAAAGGTGTACTGTGGAATGCAGATGCAGCTCAGTGTACATCAGTGGATGCATGTCTAATTCTGACAAAACATAGATGTTAAGAAAAGCAGCAGCAGTCCATTCCAGACTGCTCTGGTTTGGCAGCCTGTCAGCATTTCTGTGGCAATGTACAGGTAAGGGCCAGGAAGGCAGGGAATTGCTGACAGTTTAGTAAGGCCAACAAATAAGAGTTAAATTATGATAAGACAGGTGCAATGTATATGGCAAGTTCCCAAGTGTCCCTTATTTCACCTTACAAAGGGCTTTCCCCATCATTCATATTTACTACTTTCTCTGCAGTGTACAACCCATACACCCGCTCTTACACACACACTCCCTTTCCAATATTCGTTCCCTCCCATGCATTCTTCTGGCTGTAATGAGGCCTTCACCCGTGCCCAGGAGGCTGTGACAGAGGTCTTCATCAAAAAAGCAGCCATTTGGAGGGTGGCAAGGACAGGTAAGAGTCATTCTTCTGCACCTCTGCTGTGGAGCAGAGACGAAGGGGATATGGTGGAGTTCAGGTAATGCTCCAGGATTAACTAATTTCTGTCAATGATTGTTTCCGATTCTCTGTATGACAAAAGAAAAATGAAGAAAGAACTAGAATAAAATAACCAACTGGTTTGAATCAGGTAAAGAAGAAAATAGCTCTAATTAAAATCCTTTCCACTGTACTTGCCTTGTTCCAATTAGTTGAATTTTCTAGTGGGTCTACAGCTTCTCTTTTACTCCAGCAATAAAGTGGGTCACCAAATTTCCACTGTAGAGGGGTGCCTGCATGTTGTGTTTTACTGCTGCGCATTTCCAATATATTATAAAGAGATCATTCTCAAATGACTGCAATTAGTCAAATGTCAGGCTTGGTTTGTGCATTCACTGTGGTCTGCTGACAAAGTAGCTTGGGGGTATGCAAAAGATTAATAGCTGTGGGATTTCATTAGGTAAGGTGCTACAAAGAAAAACAAAGGAATAAATAAAATGGATAGAAACTTCATTTTCTTAGATCCAGTGTATGGACAGGGTATGCATTACTGGCGATAGAACACTGCAAGCAAATGATCAGAAAATGAAATTCTCAAACAAGCATGTGACTGATCAGCTGCTTCAGCTATTTGAGATAAAACATTCCCAAGATGAGCTGAGATGAATAATAATAATAATTAAAGCTGCAAGCAGCGATGAAGGCCCTCGCACCTCTGGCGCTGCTCCGGCCTATTGCACCGCCCCCTCAGCTGGCAACCTCCCTCCCCTAGCAAGCTCACTCTGGCTGGAAGCCGTACGCTCACTCTTCCCCATGCTTTCTGCCTTGGGTGGTCATTGTATCCCTTTGAGGATCACCTGGTACCTTAATGGTCCCAGTAATGACATCAGAAGTGTTCATGAGCATGTTCTCACAAATTGTGGGAAATAAATACAAACAAAAGCATGGTTTTAAGATCCGCAGATATCAACATGGCCAGTAGGTTGTGCTATTGTGTTTGATCATGCACTGACATGTTCAGGTTAGGACCTTAATGACAACTGCTATATATCACGTCCTTTGGTCAACCGAGTCCACAAATAATAAATTTTAATAATAATATTAGTCCAGAGTTATAGCCACTTCCTGTTTGATGGCGAGGGATTCAAACCTCACAGGCAGCCATTTTAATTATGATGGTGTAAGGAGACTGTGATATTTCAATGATGAGGTCTCCAAGAATGATATTGATGAGTTTGAGTAAGCTTTCAAAGCTTTCAATGGTAAAACATGGGGTACTTCCTGTTTCCAGGGGGCGGGGCTATGGCGTTGACAACATCTGGACATGTAGATGTGGTCAGCATGGAAATGATATCATACCTGGCCATTTTCTTTAAGATAGGTTGTTTTATATGTAAGTTATATCAGTTTCGTCTGTCATGGCGAGATATCAAAGTTTGAGGCCACGCCCCCGCCATGCCCTTTCTTTTTTGAGAAAGTTTTACATACTTTTGATCACACATGCCTCTGGAAGCTTCAGAGTGATTTTGAGGTGAATACAACAAAATCTGTACAAGGAGTTCGTTCAAATCCAATGGCAAGAAACAGGCAAAAATGACCCTAAAAAGGACACTTTTTTTCAAAATGGCCAACTTCCTGTTTGAATTAGCCTATAGGCATACTGGACAATTTTGTACATCCTGGCATGTTAAATCAACGTGGTGAATTTTATCCATGCCGGTCCACGTAGTGGGCGGTGCTGGTTGATTGAAATATTTTAGGGGGCGCTATAGAGCCAAATTGCAACTATTCCAGCATATGTCAATTTGGCTCAGTTCCATGTCTGACTACCATCCTTCCTGGCAAGTTTGGTGGAGATCGATGTTACACCAGGTGAGTTACAAGTACTTCCTGTTTGGTGGCGTCGGACCAAAATTCGCCATGGTTACGTTTGGCGAAGTAACTTGAGATTTTTATTGTGGGATCATGAAAGGGTTTGACCTGTTGTGAAGCACTTTCAAGTGTCTGGGGTTCATGCCTGAGGAGAAGGACGCCGGCAACTGAAAAAAAGCACTTCCTGTTGAAAGTGGGCGGGGCTTAGGGCTAGACCGGAAGTGGTCATATGGGTCTGTTCGGGACCGGACCATGAGTATTCCCTGTGAGTTTGAAGGTGATTGGGTGAAAATTGAGGGAGTTATAGTGAGTTATGATGTCATGGCGTCTAATCGTAGTTCGCCATGGCGCCACGGTCTCGCCTTGCAGGGTAGAGCAACAGTCTTCACCGGATATCATCCCCAACTTGTTTTCAGGTGTCTGACCCAGTTTGACCCCGGTTGTGTCCAAAAGGCCAGAGCAGTGGGTCTTCGAGTAAAAAACATGACTTCCTGTCGCCAGGGGGCGTGGCCTATTCATAATCCAATAATGAGCACGTAGATGTCTTGAGGATCGGACTAGTATCAGACGTGACCATTTTGGTTCAGAAATGTTGTTTTATGTGGGAGTTATATCAATTTCGTCTTTCATGGCGAGACATCAAACTTTGAGGCCACGCCCCCTGTACGCCGTTACTCCTTTGAGAAAGTTTTGCATAACTTTTGATCACACATGCCTTCTGAAGATCCTGAGCCATTTTGGTGTCAATACGATAATATCTCTAGGAGGAGTTCGTTCAAATGCGAGGTCAGTAAAACGCCAAAATCGCGACTTTGACCCAAAATGGCCGACTTCCTGTTTTTTTTAGAGCAGTTCTCCAAGAGAATTTTTTGTTCGCCCGAGCATTTCGAACAATTGTAGCAAATTTCATGAAGATTGACGACATGCAGTGGCGGGGCACCATAAATAGGTGGCGCTCTCGTGCAATTTTCCCCGAACAGTCCCGAGCACCCTCCCATATGTAAATTTTCACATTCCAATAGGGGGGTAGGCAAAATTTGCTGAGTTTTGGAGCATGTTCAGGCCCCCAAAAATGCAATCCATTCGGCGGAAGAAAAATAAGAATAAGAATAAGAAAAAGAAAAAACGCTTGCATAGGCCTTCGCACCGCCTTCGGTGCTCGGGCCTAATAATAATAATAATAATAATAATAATAATGATAATGATAATAACATGATACATTAAAAGGATTCCTGAAGAACTCTCATATGTGCTCAATGTGATTGATTTGTTCAAAGGACTTTTGAGATCACTGATGAAGAAAACTGAGAAAGGGGATATTTTTTATTTTATGCTCTTCGTAAACTGGTGACAGTATATTTCAGCAACAAGGAAATTCCTTTCCCTTTATGAGGCCCTTGAGCACGGCTCTTAACCCCTAACGCTAAAACATGGCAGCCCACTGCTCTCTGGTCCAATGCAGAGCTGAACTTCCAGTCTGGATTAATAAAGTAAAATTTATTTTTATTATCCCATAAATGTTTTGAATAGTATAGGTACTTAAAAGAGATCGTGCCCAAAATAGTTTTTGCACAGAAGGAGAAACCACGCAAAGAAAGGGCCACTTTCCAGCAAGCTGAAAAAACGTAGACCGATGGAATTGTTACAACTGTGTGTAACACAGAAGGTATTACAAAATTCAGGAAGACAGTTGATGTTGGGTTGAGTTGAAGTTGTGGAGCACAGGTGGTTGCAGGCTGACATTACCATAAACAAAGCTTTCAACGCACTCTAGCACATGGATTCTTACTAAGCCAAGCAACATAAACATTACCATTTATCCATATTGTTATTATTATTATTCATATTTATGGTATGTACTGTAAATGGTAGCCTAACATTTTACACATGCTGACAGAAGGCATAAAGTCCCATACTCATTTCTTAACATTTCAACTTTATACTTAAAAGGGATTTTTGTTGCAAACAGTGTATATACTTGAGTATATAGCTGAGCCACAGCTGATAATTTTTTATTTAGTCCTTGACTTATAACTAGCTAGCAAAACATTCTGTCTTCATAAGTAAATACATCTTCCCTGTACTTGTCTTAATTGCAGAGAAACAATGACTAAAAGAAAGACTGGATATTAGAAAAAGCTTAGAAAGATGATGGTGGAGAACAGGATTCCTGAAATATAGACAATACACAACCTGTCCTGAGCTGTAAACCTTTAACCTCCTAAAACCCAAGTTTGACTTGTGTTATGTCTTCTAGCAACCTCGGGTTAGAAGGAACCAATAAATGGAATTTTATGATTTTTGATTATACATATTTTTACTATACATACTTTAATATATGATGTAGTTATAAATACCATTTTAAATTTCATCCATCCATTTTCTGCCACTTATCCAGAGTTGGGTTGTGGGGGCAGCTGCCTAAGCAAGGAAATTCAGACTTCCCTCTCCCCGGCCACATTCACGAGCTCATCCGGAGATGTAGTCCGTCCAGCGTGTCCTGGGTCTTCCCCGGGGCCTCTTTCCGGTGGGAAGTGCCCGGAACACCTCACCAAGGAGGTGTCCAGGAGGCTTCTTAACCAGATGCCTGAGCCATCTCATCTGGCTCCTCTCGATGTGAAGGAGTAGCGACTCTACTCTGAGCCCCTCCTGGATCAGCGAGGTTCTCACCCTATCTCTAAGGGAGAGCCCGGTCACCCTCAACTCATTTCGGTCACTTGTATTTGCAACCTTGTTCTTTCGGTCAATACCCACAACTCGTGACCACAGGTGAGGGTAGGAATGTAGATCGACCGGTAAATCGAGAGCTTTGCCTTTTGGCTCAGCTCCCTCTTCACCATGACAAATCGATGCAGAATTCGCATTACTGCAGACGCCACACCGATCCTCCTGTTGATCTCTCACTCCATCCTTCCCTCACTCGTGAACAGGAGGTGCTGATTCTCATCCCAGCCGCTTCACACTCGGCTGCGAATCGCTCCAGTGAGCGCTGAAGATCACGGCCCAATGAATCCAACAGAACCACATCATCCGCAAAGAGCAGAGACCCAGTCCTGAGGCCACCAAACCGGATCCCCTCAACACCTCGGCTGCACCTAGAAATTCTGTCCATAAAAGTTAAGAACAGAATCGGTAACAAAGGGCAGCCTTGGCTGTCCAACCCACGCTGGAAACGATTCTGATTTACTGCCGGCAATGCGGATCAAGCTCTGATACCGGTCGTACAAGGACCGGACAGCTCGTACAAGCGGGTCCGGCACTCCATACTCCCAGAGTACCCCCCACAGGAGTCCCCGGGGGACATGGTCAAATGCCTTCTCCAAGTCCACAAAGCACATGTAGATTGGATGGGCAAACTCCCATGCCCCCTCAAAGACCCTGAAAAGTGGTGTAGAGCTGGTCCACTGTTCCTCGACCGGGACAAAAACCACACTGCTCCTCCTCAATCCAAGGTTCGACTATCCGACGGACCCTCCTCTCCAGCACCCCTGAATAGACCTTACCAGGGAGGCTGAGGAGTGTGATCCCCCTGTAGTTGAAGCACACCCTCCGGTTCCCCTTTTTTGAAGAGGGGTTTCACCACCCCAGTCTGCCAGTCCAGGGGAACTGTACCCGATGTCCACGCAATGCTGAAGAGGCGTGTCAGCTAAGACAGCCCTACAGCATCTAGAGCCTTAAGGAACTCTGGGCGGACCTCATCCACCCCCGGGGCCTTGCCACCGAGGAACTTTTTAACCATCTCAGCGACCTCAACCCCAGAGATGGGAGAGCCCTCACAACACATTTGGGTCTGCCAGGCCTGACCGGCAACCTCCCCCACCATCTGAGCTAACTCACCATGAGATGGTGATCAGTTGACAGCTCCGCCCATCCCTTCACCCTTCACCCCCTCCGAGGTCTCCAAAAAGGGTGGGTACTCTGAATTGCTGTTTGGTGCATAAGCACAAACAACAGTCAGGACCTGTCCCCCCACCTGAAGGCGGAGGGAGGCTGCCATTTCGTCCACCGGGGTAAACCCCAACGTACAAGCACCAAGTTGGGAGGAAATGAGCATGCCCACATCTGCTCAGCGCCTCTCACCAGGAGCAACTCCAGAATGGAAGAGGGTTCAGCCCCTCTCAAGGACATTGGTTCCAGAGCCCAAGCCGTGCGTAGAGGTGAGTCCAGCTATATCTAGCCAGAACCGCTCAACCTCGCATTTCAGCTCAGGCTCCTTCCCCACTAGAGAGGTGACATTCCACAACCCTAGAGCTAGCTTTTACAGCTGAGGATCAGACCGCCAGGGTCCCCGCCTTTGGCAGCCGCCCAGCTCCCACTGCACCCGACCCGTATGGCCCCTCCTGCAGGTGGTGAGCCCACGGGAGGGGAGGCCCATGTCACCCTTTCGGGCTGAGCCCGACCGGGCCCCATGGGCAAAGGCCCAGCCACCAAGTGCTGGCCTCCGTGCCCCACCTCCAGGATCCAGAGGGGGGCCCCGGTGAAGTCCGTCCAGGCAGGGGAAACCCTGGTCCATGGTTTGTCATCATCATATGCCATAGGTGACCCTACCAGGAGCATAAGCCCCAGACAACATAGCTGCTAGGATCATCAGGATGCACAAACTCCTCCACCACGATAAGGTGGCGGCTCTGACACCACCAAATGGCAGTATAAATGTTCAACAGGTTCCAGAATTTAGTATAATGATGCAGAAAAACAAATATGTGATGTCCTCGTGTCATGGTTTAACAAAGAAATGTGCCATCATTCTATCAATCTATCAGCTTTGTCTTGTCATGATTTGGGAACTTGTAGCAGGAGTCCTGGTATAGAGTAAACAGGATAAATATGGCTCCTTGTTCATTTTAAGCCACCCACAATTCCACAGATGGAAAACATTTTAAATTGTTCAAATTCCTTTAGATATATGATGGATGCTCAAGTCAAAAAGAGTAAATATAGTATAATTGGTGGAATAATGGGTTTCATCATAAACAAACATTAGTGCTTTTTGATTAAAATTTATCCTAAGACAGATAGAGACCAATAATGTAACTTGGATAAAAAGATATCAGGCTCCAGTTTTAAGTTGTGGATATTGGTCTTGTTTAGGTCGATATTTATTTTTTATTTTTTTATTTATGTGTCGTCAGCACACCAGCAAAAGTTATGAAACCAAAAATCATGAAATGGCTTTGTGCAGGTCTTATGATGGCCTGGTCTCTGGCAATTTGACAAGGCTTTCTGGCACCATGGTGTTGGAACAGGACTTTAAGAATAAAATGAAAATCTTACAGCAGACAGACTAATCTCTGACACCTCCACAAAGAATTTACCACCTTACCTTACCTTTTTTTTCCATGCACATGGATATTTTGCTGGTAGAAAATATTTTTAAAAAAATCAGTCAAATATCCAACTCTAGAGTTACATTTTGCTGTCATGTGGTCAGAGTAATCACTACATTGGATTTTTGATGACTCAGTCATGTAGCAAAGCAGCAGTAGGTATATGATAGATTTTTTTTCTTTCATATTTCATTATTAAAGTAGGTAGGGACACACTCTCACACATCATAAAAATTAAGACATCTTGGTCTGCTCTGAGACTGAGGTCCTCATAATAACCTGAGGCCAGATGTGTGTGGCAGTTTGTTGCATATCATGACCTCTGTTGACCCACTGTTGAATAAAAGCAACTAGTGCCCAGAAACTAGTTCATTTCATATTTGTATGTTTTGATAACATATTCTAAAACTAGAAGCAGCACAGTCACAGTAAAACTATTTTCAGTAACATCATCTCTCTGGTACTGTTAATTAAATGATTGAGCCTAAATAATGTGGTCTAAATAACCTGGTATGAAATTTTTAATTGGAGCAAGATATTTTTGGTTACTATGTTTAACAAGCTGCTCAACCACCAACTCGAAACATTACACCCCATAAGGCAAATTCAAAACTCTTAATAATCACAAAAGGAAGTAAATGATTGTAGGAGGGCAGAAAATGTGGAGGTTGAGGTCCAAGTTCTAGTAAGTCTACTACTATCACTGACTTTAACAAATATCTGCAATGCACAGAGAGTGCAGCCAAAGGCATACTGTGTGAGCAAAAGTCTTATACCAACCCCATTACTATAGATTTAACTTCCAAGTAGACAGATTTTTTTTGTTTTTGATCAATGGTCATTTCAAAGTTTTAATTTTGATATTGACTACTTTGTCTTTTATTTTCAGTCCAATCTTTCTACCCGACCATATCCAAAGAGGTTTTGTCGCTTGTTTAAGCCACTAAGCATTGACCTATGAATCATTCATTACAAAAGTGCCTAACTCAAGGTATGCAGCAGTGTTGTATCTGCATAAACCTTTTGTTTCCTTTTAAATAAACAAATGATCTATCCCAATTGGAAAATTGACCTTTGAAATCTCTAGATTTACTAGAGAGCAATGGGCTCCCACATTTAAGAGTCTAGCAAAGGGGCACATGTTCACCTCCATTGCCAGGTTCAAGTCCCTTCTCTGAACCTGGGTTTAAGGAGCTATTAGTATAAAACTCTTGACATATTATGAAATTATGTACACTGTTACATACAGTAGATGAACACTATCTATATTGATAAGAAATAGAAATAAATCCAACAAAGGCCTGATACAGGATTTAATAGATACATCTGGCCTTTTAGTTGAACCAGTCTTATCAGGAACAGTGGTGGCTGTATTTTCTCTTTTGGTTGCACATTTCAATACATCTCAGCACCCATTCCCCAATTTCACACCAGAAATGAAGGGACACTGAGGACTTTTGCACAGTACTCAGGGTTTCCCACACAATATCTCGCCCATGTACTGTATTTTTCTTTTTTACAGTCCAAAGTAGTGAAATCTTCCACTGTAAAGTGACGATCAGTTCAATTTAAAAATTTTTGGTTTAGACATTTTAAAGAAGAAACTGAACCTTGACAGCAGTTTAAGTGCAATATTTGAAGACATTAAAGTCAATTAAATGGTATAGGGCACCCTAGAACATTGTGACCCCTTTAGGTGCTTTGATGGCAATAAAAAATGTAAGAATAATTCAAGGATTCAAGGATTCAAGGAACTTTATTGTCATACCAGCTCATATTCACATGTTTATGGTACGAAATTAGAACTGAGGTCCCGGTTTGAGCCATAAAAAAGAGGGCAATAAGTGAAATAAAATAAGACATGAAAAAAAATAGAAATATAGGCTAAATATAAATAGAATATAAGCTAAGTACAATAGAATATAAACAGCAAAATTTTTAAATAAAAATAACAGTAAACACTAAAGAGCCCCGTTAGCATGTGCAGCCTAGATAACATGTGCAAGTATGTATGTGCATGAGGTAGTGATAGTCCAAAGTATAGCACTTCTGATATTAATATTAATGATATTGCACTTGTATGGACAGCAGATAAAATAATTGCAGTGCACTTAAAACTACAGGAAATAGCAATATGACTTCATTTAAGAAATGAAATGTGTTGTATGTAGCTCATTTGAAAAGCTCTAAGATGCATGCCACAACAACATAATTGAAACCACAAACTAATTCCTCCAAACTATCGCAGTGGCTTTAGCCCTTTTCAGTGAACTGGTGGTCAGAATGCTGCTATTGCTAGTGTTGCTTTACTGAGCGTAGTTACCTGGAAGTTTAAATGAATATCTGTCTACAATGACATAATTAATGTCATTAGCTAGACATGTCCTTCCTTTCTGATCTGACAGATTTAAATACTTGTGATGAATAAAGACAGAGTGGGTTTTTACTAAGAAGGTTGGTCTATGTAATCCAGGACAAGGATCAAAGTCTGGATTGTCAACCTGTATCATCTGTTACCAAGACAGGAATATTACATCTCTGTGAGTAAAACACTGAGGGTCAGTCTGCAGTTCCATGCTTCTTATTTATAAAATATTCTGTTTTGAAGCTCAAAGAGGTCCTGAAGTGATTCAATAAGCAAATCACGAACAGCAGTTTCTGGTATATGCTTTTGTCCAAAAAAGAAAAAGCAAATAAAAAAAAAGGCAGGATTAAAAAAGGTTGCTTGTACAGATGTAGTACATTTTGATAAGTGTGGGTTTACTTGCTGGCTTTATCTACTAGCCAAGAACAACAGCAGACCGCAGTTTAAAAAAAAACTTTGCTCCCCATTACAGTCCATCAGTCAAACTGATCTATCTAATCTAACATCCCTTGCTAAATGTTTCAATTGCCAGCCATATTAACCAGATTTAACAGTCTGGCTACAAAAACACTTTAGGTTACAAAACATACCATAGAGCAGTACATTTTCCATGTACAGCAAAATGACATACTAAATACTTAACACTGGTGTAACTGGATAGAGCAACAAAATGACCCATATTTAGAAAATGAAATCACAATCCTTATTTAAATTCAGACAATGCAGTTAAGAGCATGATGTCTCTGCTCTAAAAATTGGACAGTAAGCACTTTTAGGAAAATAGGTCATTGAACGTGGCTTAAAGCTTATTTTAATTTACATTACTTTTAAAAAGCATCTACTTCCTTATAATGATGGTATTTCCAAGACAGCCGATTTATTGTGCCAATATTGTCACACCAAGTCTGTCACAGCCAGTGGCCTATTTGTATTGCAATTAAAAAATACAATGCACCAGGCTTTGTTGAAGAAACCATTCAATAACGAGTGTGATTGCTGCTTAGGTTTGACTAACTTTTAATTAGGGGCAGACAAGTTATTCACACTATTATACACACACATTCATTTTAATTCTTTTACACACATATGCTCAAGTGTTGCCATGGCTGCCTTATGCACATCTTGAATAACCAGATAAGATGTTTGGGAGATCATTTCTTTGACAGAAATTGTTTAGGGGATGGGCAGAGGGGGTGTTTTCATGGGACCATTAAAAGTAATTTGTCTTGTGATTAAGGGGTTGTTGTCTTATCAGCTTGGCGTAATGTATGTATCTTCTCCGTAAATAAGATAATTTTCATGAGTTGCTATAAAAGTGGAAGAAACTAGCACTGAAAACCACCAAGATGAGGACAAAAGCCTGACACCAATCAGAAAAACGATGTGTGGAAATTGTGTTGGACTTTACAAGTAAATATTATAGTACTTAAAACAAAACACAATCTAATAACACAACAGTAAATCTGCAAAGTCCCTTCTTAATAGCCACCAAGGTAAAGCATCACGTATAAACATTTAACTGTCAGGTGTTCAATGTGATTATATCAACTGATATTAAGCACAGTCAGCTACAGCAAACACCTCAACAGAAAACATTGGCAAAAAAGGCCATCATCGGGAAGACAGCAAGATTTAAGCAAATATCAGAATCACTAAATATGAACAGGGGTTAGAAGAAACAGCAGTATAATACCACATGGGAAAAGATGATACTTAAGGATTAGACACTTGCTTTAACCACAGATGGATGGACATTGCTGGCCACACATGGTGATGTAACAGTCACAGCTCACCGCTTTCAGACTCATGGGAACTTGACAGTTACAGACTGTGTATTTAGAGCTAGAAGTAAGCCACACAGCTGTCCAGTGGTTCACACTGGAATATTTTAATATTATTTTAACAAATTTGAAGAATTGCTATATCATTCTAAAGTCAAATTTGGGAAGAATTACTGTGTTAGTGGAGGATAAGCAAAGGGTGATAGTCGTCCGATGGCCTCATATTTCTATTCATGCGGGACCAGAATATTAGGTAGCTGGTTGAATTGTTTGAAAACCTTGCCTTTGTTTTAACTTTTACCTTATACCTTATAACAAAAATGCCCAATAGGTCTCGTGCCTACCTCTACTCTGTGTTGTACCATCACAGTGACGTAGCTAGCAAAGAATGGAGAAACTAAGAACTGCCTCCAGATCAGTTGTTTCTTACGGAAGCCGAGAACGGTCTTTATCAGCTATTGTTCTTTTTTTGATCATTACTTTGAGATAACACGCTAATTTTCTCATTATCTCGAGATAGAGGAAAGTTTTTTCATGATAACAGGATAAATCTCGTTATCTCGAAAAAACAAAGTTTGTTTTCTCGAGATAACGAGATGATTAAGGTGTTTAAAAGTAAGCCTACGTTCAGACTGCAGGTCTTAATGCTTGAATCAGATTTTTTTTTTATTAAGTCAGATTTCTTTTTGCGTGTTTATTTATGTAAGTGTCTCTTAAGTGAAACGCATGCACAGAGGATAACACAACATGTATTTATGGATGTAATGGATGCTTCACATCTGTTTATTAATTTGGAAGTTCCTACCCACTCTGAACTGATAACATTATGCCCAATTGATGAATGAAAGAAGCAGACTGAGAAAAAGGAGAACACAAAAGTTAATATTGGCCTGTTGCAGCTGAGTTTGTCTGTGCAGAGACCTCCAGGGGTACAATTTTACCAACCTGAACCCACCTGAACCTGATTACTAAACCTGACCCACTGACATCTTCCAGTGAAATCTGGACCCGACCGGATTATGTAAGATATAAAATGCAACCCGACCCGCATGTTAACACATTCTAATTGTAAATACACCCGTCCCTCCTTTGATTGCATTACTTTGCTTAATTTGTTTATATATTTGAAATGATAATGTTTCATCATTTTCATTTACAATAATGAAAAGAAAAGACAACAACAGTAAATATAAAAAATATGTTATAAAATTTTATTAGTTTAAAAACTATTAAACTAATAAAACCAAATTCATAGCACCCATCGTTTTGTCATTTCACTGATTTTAACAATCAAGAAGTGCTAAATCACTCCCTAAAACAGCACTGGGTTAAATAATCTGTTCACACTCACAAAACTATCGTGTTTTTATTTAATATATGCATTTTTTTCTTTAATAATAAAAACATGATTGAAGTAAAAGTCGTATCTACTATGAAGGACAGTAAAACTCATGCACCCTTTGTGTTAGCAATCCAGCTGCTTTTCTGTGTAAATCTGACTGGCAGAGAAACCAATATCCAAGACAGATCAGTCACTGCTCACAGCTGGTCAAGCTGAAGACCAGCCAATTCTGGTCATCCGCTAATCAATGGGTGAATCTATTTGCAGCCTGCCACACATAAGAGTCCCTCTGCATGTCTGGCTTGTTATTCTTTAGACTTTATCAGATCACCTGAGACAGGACATATATTTATAATCCTTTGCTTGTTTAAGGTTCCTGAAGACTGAATTTGAAACGCCACTCATAACATTGTAAATATATGTACGTCCCCAAACTGAAAATTTGCTTTCGAAGAAGCAGTGGCTCCAGATGATGTGTTGTGTTTAAGGATGATGGAGCACCTAGTGTTTGTGTTTGTAAATGTGTTTTACTTTTTTGCTGCTGATATGGAGTGTAAATGGCATTGACTGATGGATGTGGTTGCAGAAGTGATGGAGTTGGTATTGTCAGCCGGAAAGGTGTAACCTGACAAACAAAATCAACCTGTCTCAGTAAAAGATTACAGAATAGAGTTGGAACCACAATATATTAGGCATTTTTACCTTTTTACTACTCTTAGTCATATTTAGTGTGTATATGACGATATATGCCTTAAAAAGCTTTATGAATTTCCCATTTAACATTTGGAAGGAAGAGTTGTGCAGTCATAAATCTTTGGCCCTCTAAACTTTCATTTTTCCTCTGCCTTCCATTTTATAGTGGCAGCTGCTCATGTATTTCTTTCATCCAGTCACCCAAACCGAGGTACTGAGTTGAGGAGAGGAGATCCCTTTCTCAGACCATTACCAACCATCTCCCCGAGGTGCAAACCCCATCACACAGTGTTTTTACAGACTGCGAGAAAGAGACTTGGCAGAGTAGAAGAATACATTTCTGCTTAATTAATCCCATTCCTTACTTTAGGTATTAAAAGGCAATGGTCTGTTTAACAATTTTCAGCGACACTAAACGGGTAATTAGTCACGGCCTAATCATTTTTCATACATTTTATGGGTATGCTCAGGGTGTGGGTGTGATCCCCAGAGGGTCATCCGACTAGCTATCTCACTTCTATTCAGCTTTAACACCTCGCAGCGTCCACACAGGATTAAGTCATTTCCTTACACCCTCAACCAGTTTGTCATTAAAGATGCCATGCACTGTGGTCATATACGATGCCAACACCTCTGTAGTCCTTTCCTACAGGTCCAACCACCTGCTTCTCATAGCTCTGGATGGAACTTCGTATTTCCTCATCATGGGGCAGCTAAAGACAATGGGTACAGAAATCATTTTCTGCAAAGGAGAGGAGCATAGGAGAAAAAATGAAAGTGAGTGGGAATCTAGGCACAATCAGCTATGGCAGACTGACTAGCAGCTTTATGCCAGCTGTAGTGGGCAGCCAATCCAAAACTAAATAAAGTGTTTGACATTAATTCAAACGGCTGGGAAATTAGAATCATTTAAATGAATAGATACACCCACTACCCAGGTGTAAATGTGTTGTTAATAATGTTCTTTCTTCTCTAAATAAGCACAGCTGTTCTGACGCACAGCTATGGTTTTGCATTCAAGACATGGAGCAGGACATGCAGTTCTTTTTCTTTGAGAATATAAAACGAAAATAGCTAAACGTTAGCAACAGCCTTAATCTTGCTCTGCTAAAAAGATTTAAACGCCCACAGAAGCAGAGGCTGAAGATAAAAATCAATTAACCAACAGCACACACCTTCACAGAAACTCAGCACTTTCTGCTTAAACGTTAAAAGAAACTAAGTCCTCTTCATTGAGGCAAAATATCTTTAACATATTCAGTGTACAAGTTATAGAGTCATCCACAGGAAGGCTTTGGACTTTTTATCTCATCCCTACTCACTGGTGGTGGTTAGGAGAAATCACATATTTCTATTTGCCATTTACAGTCAAGTGTATTTTCAACAAGGCCATTTTATTATGTTAATCCAATAACCTCTTGGGCACTGAAATTGTCTGAGAGCTCATCATCCAACACAGGTCCATGTATCTAGTAGGCTAAACCCCCAGCGCACATAGCTGGTGCTAATATCACATTACTATGTGCCAAAAAGAGTGACCACCGTAGCAATACTAACATTGTTCATTCCTTACAGCTCTGTCTATTTCACACTGTCTCCAATTTTCCAGCAGCTAGCATTTCAATTTGTCCGCAGCTCTCCATGACATTTGTCTACAAATCAGTGACCATGACGTGCAACATGCCACAGTAAAAACCTACTAGTGGTGTCTCCACGAAAGCATCTATGCCTCTGCACTCATCATTAACCTTTAAACACCCAGAAGACCTTTTCTCATGGCAGACATTTTGACCTGCAGGAAAAGCACAGGTGTAACTAATAACATTAATGATGGCTCTATTACATTAAGGTGTGTGTGCGTGGAAGCAACAACATTGGGCCAGTATTCACAATACAGAGCCCCTGTCACCCAAATTACCAAATGTGTCAAAGCTGACCACGTTTGACAAGTCAATTTACGACGCAAGTATCAGATTTACCTCAAATAAAGTAAATCAAACAAGGCAAGACCAAAGCAGAGCATGGTCTGTGAATAGAGAGGTTTGTTAAGGTCAAATCATGGCTAATTCTACTGCAGTATCTATTTAGTTGTTAAAATAAAATGGCAGACAATGAAACAGATTCACAGAATGATGGGACAAGAGGAAGAAAAACACAGGGCATTCACTCCAGCTGCAGATGGGAATGTTTCTTAGATCATTTTAAGGTAGTTAGGGTTGTTGTGTATGTAGCAGATGCAAGAAGTGTTTCATTACATGGGCAGAGAGGAAAGAAGATGACTTTCAAACAATGAAAAATAAGTTTTCCTTAGTGGTTTTCTTCACATAGTGCCACACTGAGGACACAACAGAAGGCTATTAACACAAATAACAGTTTACAAGCTGTACAGTGTGTAAAGATACATTAACAGTGTTAATGCTCCAAAAAAAAAGTGTATGAGTGAATCCAAACTGGAAATTGATGGGCGTGGAAGAAAGCAGCTCAGGCAGGCAGGGAGGCGCAGCTGCAGGTTACTGAAAAGGGCTGATTAGCAGCCTCACTGATGGGTTGTAATCATTTCCTTACTTAATGAACATAATTTATTTTTAAACAAGTCCACCACTGTACATGATCAGGGTTGCAGTTCCATCTGTCTCAGCTGAGCAGAGATGCATGTTGAATGAAATTAAGCTAAATGTTTTATGTTTGGCACTGATGTTAACTGTCAAGTGGAAAAAAATATGCCCATGCTACATAAATTGTTTACTTTTCCTTATATTTTAGCATAAATATCATCGAGACAGCAGAGGTTTGACTTGCATGGCAAGCTGAATTCCAGCTGGCCACTTTAATACGCACTTATAAATAACTGTTGAAGAAATAACTCATATAGTGCAAAATATTGCATTGAACTTTCATTGTATTAGTCTCTCTATGGAAATAATTGTGAAGTCTTCTGATAAGTATAATGTATTAAATGAAAATGCAAACCAGATAAGACCTACAAGAGCCTAAACTAAACTGTGTTTTCCTGTACACTGAATATTCATATACCAATTGTAAATTAAAGTGTCAAAGTTTTTTGTTGTTTTTGTTTGTTTTGTTTGTTTGTTTTTTACCCCCACCCTTTTCCTTTTTTCTCTTTTGACCCATGCAGTTTGTTTGATCACAGCAGGAATGAAATTAATTTATTATTATTGGCTGTAGAAAGATTGCAGAGCTTTGGTGTGTTTATTTTTCACAAGGTTCCTTTGCTGTTGTTAATCTTCTTGCCTTTAATTAACATAACAAAATAATTAATGTCTCATTTATATCTTTATTGTTATGTCGTCACTCCTTTAGTAGCTGAAAAATATGCTTAATGCACAGGGAAATGGGTTATGATATGTGTTTTTTTCAGCTTGGTTTTTACTTTGTAACTGCAGATGACTGAAGTTAACTGGGCCTCAAATTTATCTGCTGTTTCAAAGTGGGGAATTTTTCTCAACTAGTCCAAAATCCTCACCATTGCACAAATTCACCCTTACTTTTAAACTTGCTGATGAAGGAATGGAGGGCTGAGCCCACTTTGTTGTAGAGTCACATTCATGAGAAAATAACAGCAAAGACAACCTTCAAGGATTTCAACATTTACTGTTTAATTAAGGCAATATTGTAACAGCAATTCAGTTACAGTACTATTTCCTAAATATAACAATTATACCAAAAATATTAGAATTTCTCAGTTATTCAGTGACAATATAAAACAGTATTTGTGTCAGCATCTTATCTTAACTTCAGATAAATGGTAACACAACTAAGTATATTTTTTTCATTAACAAAAGCACAATTAAAGCCTTTGACAGATCTTTCCACGCAATCGTGGCATGTTTGTGCCTCTCAGATTTGGCATGGATGGAAACCTATAAGTAGCCCTCTTCCAGTCTAGATGGTGCATCATCAGTGCCTGGGGTTTCAGGAAGGTTAAAATTTGTGCAAGCATAATAATATCCAGTCTAGCTGTTTCTAGTATTTAAGCCAGTTGTGAACTTCAAACCATGCTGAATTAAAACTTCTACTAAAATTGAAAATTTTTCAGTTGTGGCTGCATTGGCAGGTCCTCCCTGATCCTGCTGATATCTAAAAGAATTGTTGATCAGACAAAAAGAGAGGGGGAAAAAAAAGATTTTAAAAAATTCACTGCTGGTTCACTGCTGTAACAAAGCACCTACAGTAGTAAAATCAGCTGTTCTTGCTGAGATAATGCTAAATCCAAATTTTTATAAGGTATGAGTAATCTCTTTTTGTATGGGTTTATGTGCGTCAAACAAAATGACTGCATTAATTCCAGTAACACCTAGAACCACCCCTGCTGTGTGCCTGTCAGTACAGGCATGCATATTTGCTTTTGCACCATGCATTAAGAAGTGAACTCTGGTTTGGGGTGTTGCTCCATTGTTTGCTTGCAGTAAAGGAGTCACTTACAGTTCTAGCCAATAAATGAGTCAAATTTTCTTAGTCATTTTAGGAAATGTTGCCCCTAGTTGGCAGTTGTTGTAACTGAATGAGGTTGTCCAAGCAGTTTTTCATGGGTCAAGTGTAAAGAGAAAGCAAAGCAAACTGTGAATGTGCCTTAAGAAATCCACAGTGTAGGATAGTGGGGAATCTAGGTTAGGAGAGGCAAAATAATCACAACTCAGTTTCTTTATGGAGGGGGTAGTTCTGTTTTTGATTGTCTTTGTGCCGCGTAGCTCAACTGGCTAAACAGAAGCTCCATGTGCAGAGGCTGAGACTCATCAACACAGCCAGATCAGATTTGAGTCTTGGCCTGAGGCTCTTTGATACATATGATGTCCCCTCCCTTACTACCCCTTTTCCTGCTAAGATACGTTCAAATAAAAAAGCATAAAAACAATAATAAAAAAAATAATAATAATAACTAGTGTCCTAAAAGATTCTCAAAAAAAAAAAAAATCAAAATTGTTTTGATTTTCTGCAAGATTATATTTTTCTTCTGCTCATGCAGGAGTTGCCAGTCCTCCTGAACACTGATGCTGTCTTTGTTTAAGCTCTTGTGCTTTCTTTGTTGTTTACATTCAGTACTTCATTCCATTCAGCAGATTTTTTTCTATTTGTGATTCACAAACTCACCAATACAGATTTTTTTTTGTGTGTGTCACTATTCAAGATCATAACTCCTTTAACTGAGGAAGACACATGAGCCTGTTAGGTGGTGCGTACCCTGTTAGGTGGTGCGTACCCCCTGCTAGTGAGATAATCTATGTAATATCCTGTAGTCTGCCATGCGGTGCCATTTTTAAATCTAGCAGTTCAAGTATGTGCACTATTTGAGAATAGATATTCAGCGATTTTCTTTTGGTTGCTTGTGTGGGTGTGCACACGTGCACATTTGTGTGTGTGTTTTCTTTTTTGTATCAGGAAAAAAAAATTGAGAATTTCCTGTTTCTATTATTACCATTTTCCAATTATGACTGCAAATAAGGAATTGTAGTTGATGCTCCAATTATTTTGTAAATCACTACAAATTGATAATAAAATGTAAAAGTAAGGAATTGTATTTTCCTTTTATTCATGGCGTTAAAATCATAAAGGATTAAAAGCATGATTTAGCAGAATAATAAGAATGATGACAATAACTAGAGCAGATTTTGGCCAACTGAAGCACTAGTGAACTCTGGCAGATTTTCTCAGTAGAGAGCCCAAAAACGTTGGCTAATCTGACATCCACCTTGCAGTCTGTCTCTTCTCTGAGCTCTTTTTAGCCACTAAAAGTTACTAGGATGTTGACTTTTGTCTTTTCTCTTGCTCTGTTACTTTTTCTCTGTATTTTCTTATTAATCTCTTCCTGTGTTTTTTGATGAGTCAGTCCAGATGCATGTTCAAAATGGCCAGTGTGTTAATATCCAGTTGCTGTGACACAGGGCCATAAAGCAAAATGTTGGTGTAAAATAATGCAGCACCCCCCCCAAAAAAGAAAAGTTGCAGTTTCCCAGCCTCTGGACAGTGCTGGGCAATGATGGCTCCAGGAATTTACATAATAAATGTGGCAGTGCCATCAAACAAATCTGAAACACATATTTTCAAGGTCAGAAAGTTAAATAATACTACATTAAGTACATGCATTTTATTAAAAAGAAGAAGAAATACTGTGTATATCATTTTCTATGAGGGTGCTTGGATCATACTCTAATATATCATTTATATGTCACTGAGCATGTTTTCCAGAAAACAGGTTGCTGTGACTCTGCCTCAAACCTGTAATATTTGTTGTCAGAAGAAAAAAGTAAATTTGTTGGACTTCTGTAAGATGCACAAAAATAAAAAGTTTTGTAATATTAACAGTGTCAGTCTTAAAAAGAATAAAGGAATTTTTGATAAGAAGTACATTTTATCAAACATGCACCTTTGATAAGATCCAGTCTCTGAAGCCATCGTGTTGGGCAGTAAAGTTTTGCTACTGCTACAGATATACTTCTTTATGCATAAGCAGCCTTCATGCATCCTTGTAACCTGCATATATCATAGGGTTACAACCCAACTATAACTTCTCGCTGGTACTATTCATCAGGTGCTGTGAAGCATAGTGTGATTTTTAGTGTCAGCAGTGTGTACAAAGTAGTAAATCAAACAGGCTTTATGTTCATGTGTGTGTTTCAGTGTGTCTGAAGAGAATATCTATACTACCAACTGATCAAAGCCACCACTGATATTAAGCTTAAAAGAAATAATAAAATTACAATAGATGCCACCTGGTTTCCACCACTGAGTATATCAAGGAAGTAATAATGCTCGTAATAACAAGGAGCCCTTCATTAGACATCGCCCTATCTTATGAAGGCCCTTAGAGTAGACCAACTTTTATGATGAACTTTCTATGATTAAGGTTAAGAAAAAAAATGCATTCATCAAAAGACATACTGGGAGCCAAGAAGGCAGCAATGAGAGTTTGTCAGATCTTGAAGACAAAGAAACAGATATAGCTACTAAAAGTTTGCTCAAATCACCATCCTGTTTTGCCTCAGACTGTTGGTATTTCTTATTGAAGCCAAAGTTGTAAATTACTGCCTGAGATGCACTGAAACAGTGACCTTAGACCCCACCATGTTTTGTGCTTGCAATTCACGACAACCAGACCACTTCTACTTCAAATCAAAGGCATGTCTAGTCCCATATGGCTGTCAGCTACTGCACTGAGACACAGGAGAAGAGAAAGTTTCTATTTGTATACATGTTTCTGGAATACCAGAGTGCAACAAACACAATGGTGAGATAAAATGTCATACCATTGTGAAAGAATTATGGTAAATTTCCTGCACTGCTGTTGTTGTTAATGCAACAAAAACACCATTTGAGAGCATTGATTATAGTGTGTAACATAGTAGCTCTACTCAGTTCCTGCCTGAAAATATATCAGCTGAACATGTTTGTTTTCCTGGCACAGTACAAAGGTTTGTCAACCCAAGTTCAAATCTTCTAGATATTATTCTTCATTAGCAGTTGCTCAGGAAGAAGAGCAGTGAGAAGGTCAGTGGTTCAATCTCAAGTTTGACCAAAACACATTTTGAAGTCTCCTTGGGCTAGACACTGAACCCTGTATGAAGATAGACTAAGAAGTCTTTTATAGGTGTGTGTGTGTGTGTGTGAGAGAGAGAGAGAGAGAGAGAGAGAGAGAGAGAGAGAGAAGATGGTGAATGTAGCTTGTTGTATAAAAGCACTTTGAGTGGTTAGCAAGACTAGAAAAACATTCTACAGTCCAGTCCATGCTATATAATTTGTGAATACAGACTCATATCTTTTATTATTTTTTTAACACAAAACATTTTTTGTTAGTTCAGTCTTTATTTTAGTTTTGATTTTTTTTAATTAAATAAATAAGAAAAACAAACTCAGTACATTAACCCCTTAATGCCTAAATTTATTTACAATTAGAAAGACTAGTGGGTAATAAAAGACATCTAAATGTTAAATAAATGAATGATAAATAATATAAAAATAAATACATAAATACTAGTAAATAAATAAAATGATAAATAATATTAGTTAGATAAAAATAGATAAATTACCAAAGGCCAAAAGCAGTTTGTACAGCAGTTCAGTGGTTAATGTCACAAATGGTATTGTTGAGCTCCCCCACAATTCCTGCTGCTCAAAGTCTGTTTCCCTGGCAGCCACATTATTGAAATAATCTATATAATAGTGACCATGAAACACTTCCAAGTAAACAGATTTAACAGTGTGTTGAAAGCTGTGAAATGTTCCAGCTTTGACTGAAGCAGCATGAACAATAAGACACAGCTGTCTGAAATATTTAAAAATTACTGTAATACAGTTGCAGAATATTGAAAAACCTTTCAGTGTTTTGTTTCCAAGACACTACTGTGACACTGCTCAGACACCACTATGTGGAGGTTTGATGATGAGAGTTATATCGCACGAAGCAAGAAGATGCATGGATTATCTAAGACAGGATGATATATGGGTTATTTCTTCAGTTGAACATCCTGCAGATCAGTGTCAGGACACTCAGTTTCATTAAACAGCCAATGTCAAGCATCCAAAAGGACAGACAGTTCTGCACACACACAAGTTAACATATAGAGACACATACCTAGAGCAACATTATTCTTATATTACAGGGTTCATTAGCTTCATGTAATATTTACGCATGTACCATTGAGTGAAATTAACCTACTTTAAGGCCATAGCAACACAGTCAATTCAGTGTGAGTGCGCCTTCCCAAGAAGTCAATAGCAAGTATTGTATTACATGCTGGCAATGATGAGGAAAGCAGTCCAGAGGGAAAAAACATGCTGAAATGCTGCATACCTTAGAGGGTTCCACTGAAATCTGCAGCATAATATGGGCAAGCAGAAAAATAGCAACCCAACGCTGTGGAGTGGAACCAGAGGATTCAGAGATCAAATAGATAAGCCACTTCAGACCTTTCCATTTCAGTGCATTAGAAAGCTCACATCTCTAAACTCTTCCTAGGAAAATCATCCTTTCCCTTTTTGATCTTTGCTACAGATGCTTATACTACAAGGCTCGAATTTGTTTGGAGATTCTGATCCATACTGAAGCTTAATTAAATTCTTAATTATTCCATTGACCCAGCTGCTGGTGATCAGTGCAAATGAGGCATGAAGAGAGTGTTTTATCAAAACCTGTAATCTTAAATTATATAGGCAATGTCAGCTCAAATGTGCAGTAGTCAGCTTCTGCATGATGCTAATTAGAACAGGAACTGAGTGAACAGCTTATTAAAAAAATCACAGTTAGAGCCAACATCTCATGCTTGCACACTGAGTAAACTCAAGCCTGATGTCATTAAATAAACAGATGTACTAAAGACTGGTAATGAAATTACAGATAGGACTAGTTCTGGCAGCGATCCAGGCTAAAATAAGAGAAATTAATTTATCAGCCTTTCACGACGGCTCTCCCACACACACATACACACACTTCACCTTTTGTTCAGTGCATCGCTAACCGTAAACAGCACCTGAGCTGCAACACTACTGCGACCACAGCACACAAGCAGGTAACACTTCAGTAGATATTTGCTCCTCTTCAAGGTCTTAATCAGGCATCTTACTTCCTCCCAGTGTTCCAGTGTGGTGGCCCCAAGACTGACTGTCAGCAGATATTTTGCTGGAGACTGCAAGCTGTACAAAGAAAACCCTGATTACAAAATCCCAGGCTGTGCCTTCACGGTAAAGACACCGTTTTAATTTTGTTGCATACTTTCATAGTGCAGGTAAAGTGCAGAATGACATGAGAAACCAGGGGCATTTTTCTGCTGTCAAGTGAAAATATTCAGTTCTTTGAGGACTTGAAAACTCACAGTTCTAACAGCTACATCAGTCCCAGCTTAGTTTACTTTATGACGTCTCAGGTGATCATTTTTTTTTTTCTCACTGTTGAATTGAGCTTTTGGTATCAGGGACTCATACACCTACTCACTTTAGTAAATAAAGTTAAACATTGCAATCCTCATGATACATGTTTAGAGCCAACACTGGAAGTGATGCAGCCTTCTTTCTCTGAACTGAAATAATATTGGAAAGCAACTGTCTCACAGGGTCCTGAATACTGATAATAGCCAGATGGTTCCTTCAAACTAACATCAGAACAGCATGGTAAGGATTCCATGTGGAATCATGCAGCTCATTATGCTGCCTGACTGGACACCATTCTTACACACAAGTCAAATAAATGTTGACATTTACTTGTTTCACCAGTTATTATCTACCCACCAAACTGGTGAGAAGAGTCAAAACAGACAGCAGCCCAACTGGTGAGAAGCTCACAAAGTAAATAAACAATATTTCCCTTTCTTAGCAATCTGAACTCCAACTTCAACTCATCAAGTGATTTCTTTGCTTTGATGTATTTTCAGTGAAGCACTTGTAGTTATCTTGTTTGTGAAGTATTACAGGTTGTTATCTTGAAAGAACCATTTGATCGTCAAAAGTCTTTGATACAGTCGGTATGCATGCCAGTAACAACATGTAACGATGGATGCAGTATAATCTGGTTTGTTGCCTTTGAAAATGCACTGTAAAACGTTAATATTTAAAGTCTTAAGGTTTTTTTGTTTGTTTGTTTTTTTAACCAAAGGTTATCTAAGCTGTTTTTAGAAATAGTTCACAGTTAGAAGCTTTATTGTTAGAATTCCCACATTTAGCAGTTCACATTTGTAAGGAATGCATCCAGCATTTCACAAAAGTCTGCAGTCTGTTTCACCAGCCATGGGTGTCAGATACTATCTCAAGCCCTCTTGCTGAGTTGGAACAGATGGAACCAAAACGAAACTGTGGGTAACGAGAGACATAGATTTGAGTTGTATGGGCTGACAGAACTGGGCCTGAGCCACAAGGCTCTAGAAGCCGTATTCAACATATGTGCAGCTATTTTAGTATGTTCCAAATGAATGCATTTTGTCATGGAATTTTACAGACAAGTGCCACCAAATCCCTGCAATCAGAGATTTTTTTAAAAGGAAAGAAATCACATGTACAAATTCAAAAGACCTCTCCAAGACATTTCTTTATGACTGCCTTATTGAATTTGATTGCATCACCAAACAAGATTCAGTTGGCAAACAAAAGTAGTGTCAAATCAAGCTATAGTTGATTGTAATCAAACAAAAGGACCTATAACTGGTGATTATCTTTTATACAAAGAAAATGTGAGAATGTCAGGTGGATGTAATCAGTAATGTGTCTTTAACATACACAGCACCCTAAATCAGTACACTTTGAGAAAAGTGAAATTTTAATTTCACTGTTCTTTCTTACTTATTTTCTTAAAATCTTACAGAAAGCTGTAAAAGTAAGCCCCCTGTTTTCAAATTATGGGCCAATTTGTCAACAGTTTTATTTTGGCAGAACTGTGGAGTCAAGCTGAAATGTATCTACCATAAAGTCTTGTCATATTACACAATATATTTTTCTATGAGACAATTCTGTAGTTGAGACTCTGAGGAGATGCCTCAGGTGAGTGTCACAGCTTGCTATAAAACTAAAGGACTCTTGATAATACAGAACAAGACGCTACAGCTTGACCCTTACAACCATAGGCTTACCACTCCAACAGGCTTTTAGTTTGGTTAAGTGAGCTGGGTTTTGGGGGAGATGGTTGTAGGTGAGTAGGGGAAAGACAAGAAAACAACTGTGAATTTACTGACCTCTCTGTCTCTATAACAGATGATTTTAGAAGGATTTGAGATTTCCCATAGTGCCATGCCTTGGTCACAGTGTGACACATTTATTGCTTGCTATCTGAGAAAAGAGGCCAGAGGCGAGACTGTGCGAGTACACACAAACACATTTATGCACCACATTCAGACAGAATGAAGAAAAATCCTACAAGTGTATTTTTATGTCTAAAAAACATCTTAAAACTTGTGCTAATGACAAATATAATTCATACTTTATATTTAAGTGTTCAAGGAAAGTTATAGCTAGTCTGTGCTACATTGCCACACATTAATTGAAGCTTTGAGTGCAAAGGAGTTGGTATTAAATAACGATGTGTTCTAGGTGCAGGCACAGTTCTTAGTGATTGGGAAAGTAGAGGAATTTTACTGCAGGCACAGGTTGAGGATTAGACAGGGCTTTACTTTTCCAACCATACACTTCTATCTAGAGGCACAGCTTATACACAGCCCACCTGGGGGACTGGACAAATAAAAAGGAATATTAGAATTCCGTCACTTATCTCTGGATTCAAATAAGAAAGCCCAGGTAAATGCAGCTTCTCATTAATAAAACAACAATTGACTCTATCGCTTGAAAATTTCATTAAATATGATCCTACGTCTTCTGCTGTCAACACCAAGTGTGTATTAAGACAGCTCCCTTCTGACACTATATTCTATATAAAATCAATAGGCCTCCCTGGAGGAATCACATTCAGTCTGGCATTATCACTTCTTGTAAAGTCTTGCAACAAGGATGCTTGCTTTACTTTAAATTATCCAGGAAGGCTTTTTGTTTTTTTTTGTTGGAATGGTCTCTGAAATAAGGATGTGTAAAAGCAAGCAGGAGCAAGCATGTTAGCCTCAGGGAGTTATGGTTATATCCTGAAAAGAGGCAGCATAATAATGATGAGAGAGCAGCATTTATCACATGAAATAACTATTCCCCCCCTGACGCCAGAGCAGACCTTATTCCTCCAAGCCATATGCACAAGAGAAAGCACCTTGCACAGAGTGACCATAAAATCCAACGTTCATCTGAGCATGTAATTTAATACCATTGTAAAGATTACTCATGTTGGCCACTTCATGCAGGATCCTGCTGCACATGAACTTTTACTCTCTAAAAGGTAGCTTGGCACGTATTATATACACTTCATCAAGCCATTATCCTTGACCACAGAGAAAGGTGTAGATCCATGTTTCACATTAAAAAGGAAATCAATAGTTTCCTGCAAGAAGCCTACAGGCTGTAATGGTACCGTAAGTCCAGTTTACACCTCAGCTTTCTGGGTTCAGCATCAAACCTTCCACATTACCAAACTAAAAAGTCTGAATGATGTGGTTGTCTAAAGATGTCAAACACAGACACAGATCGTAAAATGCATTTAAAGGATCAATTTGGAGTTGGATACTAAATATACAGAAGTATTTATTCTGAGCACACCATTCATCTGGTCTCATCTAAAGACAAGTTTGCTTTCATTACTTATCACAACAAGATTGTGCTTTTTGTTTTGTTTTTATTTTTTGTTTTTTTTGTTTTTTTATTTTGTTTTTTTTTTTACTTAACGTGATTCCAGTAACATGGTTTGAAACCAAAGCTCATTCAGAGACAGCTTAAGTTTTCATGTTTGATGTTTCTGGAAATGTTTTTCTTTCGCTCTCTCTCTCTCTCTCTCTCTCTCTCTCTCTCTCTCTCTCTCTTATCTTTTTTTCCAGTTTAGAGTAATAAACAGCCTTTTTCTCCTTTACTTCACCAGGAAGTCTTTCATGCACAACCGAATCAATGTATGCAGATTTGTGACATGTCTTCTGTGCGCCCAGCTATGAGGCAGGTGGCTAGCTGCTCCACACCGCAACCTGTACTGACCAGCTCTACTGTACACTAATTTAGAAACTTTAAACTAAAAGGAAACTGGTATATATATATATATATATATATATATATATATATATATATATACAGTACCTGGTACCTGGGACTCAAACAGTTCTTTTGTTTTTTTGTTACTTTTGTTTGTTGTTTTCTTTTTTTTTTTTTAGATGGGGAGATATAACATCTGCTGTTGCAAAATAAAAAGACAAAAGCCCTAAAGCTGCCTGAGTGGGTTTTGTTATGAGCTTCCTAAGAAATTTATTTGATACTTTATGATGCTCTTTTATGGCATCCTCATTGGTAGATAGCACATAAATATGGAAAAGTTGCTTACAGAGGTCATGCAAAGTAAAATATATACATTTAAAATCCAGAATGAATCCTGCCAGCGATTCACTACAGGACTCATTAAAATCTTACAAGTCAGAAACCACTGGGACTTCTGGATTAAACTTACTTTAATGTTTAAACATAAATATTCCAGTCATGCAACACTTCAACACAAGAAAATAGTCATCATCATAATCACAGTATAACTAAATCACAAGTGTAGCTTTGCCAAGCAAATTTACCTTTACAGCCCAACACATCTGTTGAAGGGTTAGGCAGACATCTTATGCATCAGAGATGAGTTTTGGATTTCATATAGAGGAAACATCTTTTAAGATAGGTGAAATAACCCGTAATTTAGAGTGAAGCTATGTGGGCATTATAGAGAAGAAAAAAACAGGAAATGTTGGAGAACAAATATGCTTACCTCATTGTTTGACTGACGTGGGCTATGCAGAATGTCGCTATCACCAGGAAGAAAGACATTTTAAATACTTTTGTAGATTACAGCTTTACCAAAGACATTTTTATATAATGAGGCAATATGTCGGCAACTTTTGCAACTTGACTTATGAATGAATGTGAAAGCTTGACTGAATATGCATACAAAAATGCCTGGTAAGTAGCAGAGAAATCGGAAAGTGGTAGTCTTACATTTAGTGAAAGGCATCTTTAATATAACACTCTGTACCTATTGAACCTTAAAAGTGTGTGTTTCTGACTTGTTTTGATGGTACATTGACATTTATTATGTACATTTCTGGAGATGTCATTACCAAGCAGTGTTCCGAGGCTAAAAAACCCCACTCACCAACCTTTTTTTCTGGGATGTTGCGCCACTCTACAGCAATATTTTGCTTTACAACATTTCATCAAATGCCAGCAACTGGATATCAACATACTGGTCGTTTTGAGTATGCACCAAGGATAATTCATCAAAGATATCCAAGAGGACATTATCAGAGAAAGAGAGGAAAAGAGAGAATCTCTTGATATTGAACTGGAAATATAGTTCTAAACATCATATTGCAAGGCTCTAAATGTTACATAATAAGAGTGGGAATTATTTTGGCATATAAGAAAGCCTAGAAATGAATTATTAAGATATTTGCATTTAGAACTGAGGAGCTATAAGGGCAACTATCTCTGCCTGCTCACTCAATTTGTCTCACTGCCATTTGTTCTCTCAATCACTGAGATGCCACGGACATTACAGGCGGGCCACGGACCCTGCTGGGAGTGCAAACAGTGATGGGTATCAATATTGACATTAGTCTAAAAGGATCAGTTAGCTCTCTCTTTACCCTGTAGGCCTCATAATTCCCTATTCATACAAAACTGCCTTCATATGCACTCCTCCCCTTGTGCTCTTCCTCTCTGGTGCTCTGTGAGGAAAACAAGGAGTATTACTGCTTAATGCCCCATAACATTCTGACATCACCTTTCCACAGGAGAGGAGGACACACTCGATTTGATGGGCTAATTGCGTGTGGCATAATTAATCAATGTCTCCTGAACAACAAATTCCCACATGTACACACCGAATATCGCACGAATGCCTGCAAAAGCATGGAGGGGTAATTGAATTTACATTTATTTATACTCCTTTATCAAGTGATTTAGTTGTTACTGGCAGATATTTGTCACTTATTCTCCCAGGGATATGAATGTGTGTGCTGTGCTCTGACCACATTTACCACCAGTAAGGTCAGAAATAGCTGTCAGCATTATTTCACCCTGGTTATTTGTTGGCTAACTTGCAGCAGTAACAAAAAGTAAACTGAAAAGAAAGGAAAGATTTTTTTTTAACTGCATGCTTGCAAATATTGACATAAACAATAAAGATATACATTGGGTTATTTATTTGTTTGTTTGTTTGTTTATTTAGTTCCTTGTTAGACCTCATGAATTCATCACATATATTGGTAAATTTAAATAGATTTTGATTGTCTAAAAACAGCACCTTTAAATGCTGCACTGATAACACTGTGATCTGAGATAAGTCTTGAGAAAACACATGGCATTAAATATTAATGCAGAACATGACAACGAAACTGACGCAATCTGCCTGTTCAAATGTCAGAAATGGTTGTTCAGGATGAGAAACACTCTGGTGTTAAACTGGTGTTAAACCAAACTGAAGTCACAAGAACAGAACACAAATGTGATTACACAATGCAGTCCTAATGTTGGAATTAGTATGCATTCACAGAAAACACATGAGCTAAACAAGATAACTGAATCCTGCTGTGGATTGAATTTCCATTACTTTGCAAACAGATCAATTTTAAATGTCTCTTCACGTAGTCATCTCCTCCATTATGGAAAAACAAGCAATCACTGTCTATAGTTCATTCTGTACACCATTACCAGCAAGCTGTATCCGATACCTCGAGAAAGATGTAGAAAAATATTTGAATAAATCTCACAAACAGAAAATGGGTCAAAGATTGTTCTGGTGCAGTGAGACTAAAGTTGGACCTCACGGTGGTAGATGACGAGTTATTGTATCGTTGGGCTCAAGAGGCGTACTCTTTCCTTCAGTATTTCATTGTCGGGATAAACAGTTTTAATTCAGTTAAACAAGGAAAGACAGCAGGGTTGAAATGGGGCAAAATAATATTCATTGCATGTTGCTGATTCAAAATAAGCTGCAGACTGACAGGCAAAATAAAGAGGTCACAAAAATCCAAGTCAACGTTCTGAAGAGATAATACAATTTATGTTTCTAAATTTTATTTCACAATAAATGACTCATTATAAGGTAAAATTATTAATAGTTTCTGCTATGTATATATTCATAAAACAATTGATCATTACTGATGTGTTAAGGTTCAAAACATCCTAAAACCTTAGTTTGCTGAAAAGTCTCTAGACCATATGAAAACAAAAAGCACTAATGTCATCATCGGGCAGAGAGCATTTTATGTAGAGTGAGACGTTCACAGTTTGAAACTGGATTTACTGTTTGATGTTTTGCAAGAAGTCTACAAAAATGCCAAACAATGTCTTTATTCTGTTATATGGTCACATTGCTATCACGTTATTTTTATAACAATATATTTGTGTCTGGCAGTGTGTGATGTAGGCAACCTCGCAGTATTTCTGTGCAGAGATTACTGACCAGTGAGGAAGAAATGAATAGATGCTTCTTCACCGTTCTCTCAAGGCTTATGAAATGCAGCACTGCATGTAGCTGGGTGTCTGACTTTGGGGGCATGGATCTCTTTGATGGTTGCAAGGATCAAAGGCAAGAGATTTGCCTCTATCTGCAGTAATTTCAGAACCCACCACCACCACAGCCACACACACAAGCACTCCTCTACACTCCTCCATAAATCTATTCTTTATGCAAATAATTCAAAACAATTCATGTTCCTCACAGAAAATCACATCAGTGAAGTTTAAATGCTTTTTTTCTGTCACTGATAGACAAAAACCAAGCTGACACTTTTATTGAGTTTTCACTTTAAGAAGAAAACAGTGTAAAATACTGTAAGACAGTATTTATATAAATTCTCGGACATTTGTCTGAGGAACAACAGAATTTTTTCTCATCTCTTTCTGTGCCAAGAGTCGAAGTAGACATTGAATAACCAGATGTCGCTGCATTTTCATGCCTTGCTGTAAAACATTTATGAGGCATTAGACTGCCAGGCCAGAGGATACTGCTGCTGCTTATGAGGTCGGGGGGAGAAAGGGGGCAAACACCAGGTGAATTTCAATAGCTGCTACATACAGCCTGCAATTCTCTCCATTTGGTTTTATCGTTTTCTGTTAGGGTCTGTTGTTTTGTCTGTTTTATTTTTCCCTTAGTTCCTGCTTAGTTCCACCTCCATGTTTTGCTCCTATGTGGTGGAAATAGTTACCATGAATTAACAAACATAGATCACCTTTCTTGTTCTTTGTTGTTGTCTGGGAAAACGTTATTTAAAAGGTTCAGTTCATTTAATGAAGTGCAGCATAAAAGCGTTCTTGGACTGGGAGAGTGTTGCAACCCCCAATTGTCTAGCGGACCATTAGGTGTGAATGTTCCCTACATCTCCAGTCTCCTCCACCTCTCATCACTTGTTCATTTGTTAATCCATGCAAGAAAGCTAACAAGAGCCTGTTGTTCAGCATACCACAACTGCCAAAGAAATCTGTTCTCCACTGCTGCCACTCTGCTCTGCCACCAACACGGATCTGCAAACATGTTAATGTTAATCTCTTTCCCCAGAGACCCATACTACCTATGAGGAAGATTCAGCTCATCCGCCCCTGTTCTTATTTATTTATTTATTTTATGTTAGCAGTTACCTGTGTAAACCTGTATATTTTTCAGTCTTTCTGGATTCAGTCTGTGAACTAATTTGAGTATTTTCTACACAGGTGAATTAACTACTGCATAAAAAATAATCACATGCAAACATTAAATAACCCAGTGCTTTGAGAAATAAAAAAACTCTCTTATCTGCAAGACTGTAGCCTGACTGGGCCACACAGCCCTCCTTACTGTGTCATGTCAGCTGAGAAGCCAGGGCAGCTATGGAAGCTAAAACCCTTTTCTGAAGGATTTCTCTGTAAGAAGGTGATTTTGTTCTCTTGGTATCTGTTGTGTTACTTTGGGCATTTCGTCAGCTACGACTAGATCTCATTTCAACATCTAACTTGAAAGAAGAGGCTTAAGGGAGATGACGGGCCTCTGTCAGAGCAACCATGCCAGGAAAATTAGGGTTGCACAGTTTCATACTGTTCCACAGCCATTACCAAAAAAGCCTTTTTGCAATTGTATCCATTTTAGGAAGTCAGAAAGCCACTTCTGTGAGACATAAATACAGGACAACTGTAAGAACAGAATCCATCCACTCTCCATCTATTTTGCATTTAGACAGACCTGAGGTGGAAAAAGACAGCACTGACGTTAGTCCTGTCACATTCAGTAATATGGAGCAGATGCAACATGTCACTGAATAATCATTTCATGTCAGCTTATAGTTTTATTTTTATTTTCTTTTAACCAAAAGGCAAACATGGCCGTGGGCAAATCTGGAGAAGTTGACTGATACAAGAATATACAGAAAACTATTACATATTGTGTTCAGTTACATTTTCAGAGTTTATGTCGGGGAATTTATTAACAGGTAACAGGGCCAGACATTCATTATCCCCGCCTTACAGGTCGGGGGTAAAGGGGAGTTAAAACCATTTGGGGACACTACTTGTGGCACGTCAGCCATAGACCTCTGGCTTTCCTTTTCTTATCTTAGATCTCATTTTTCCTTGTACTTCAAGGATTTACCTGAACGTTTTGAAAAAGTAAGACTTATAACTTTGACACTCATTTTGTTTTAGAGTTCATCTCTTTGAGACAGATTACTGCGCTGAGCTTTTACAGACTGAACTGTAATGAACAACCAGTGCCAACCAGTGGTCTTCTGCTGCGTCCCCTTAATCTTCAGTCTGGAGAACAACAACAGCAAAAAAGGATGTGGACGCATCGTAAAAATGACTTCCAACTGCTGCATGACACTGATCTCTCTTCATCAATTTATAAGTAGTTTGTTCACTCAACATTGCCATGTTAGTTGCCTGTTTTGGAGAAATAAGACAAGACACTGTATGAAACAAGAGATGACAGCTAACTCAACTGTCAAGTTAGCTTAGTCAAGATAGTTAAGTTTTACATTAGTTTGTCAGGTCTAAAAAACAAATCATTCTGAGCACTGTTTTCAATAACTGCAACATCATTTGTACCAGTTGCATCAACCACTTTGTCCTTCTTTGTAGAGTTATTTAGAATTGGACAATGCATATTAATTTACTTGAGGTTCAACATGTAAAAATGCCAGATTTAGCTCTTCAGACTAATTTTCAACTGCATGGCAGGTCAACGTAAGAACACAATAAAATATGTAAATAGACACAATATACATACATACAAGGATTGCTTTTTTATTTACTTTATTAGTTTATTTTATTAGTTTATTTAAGATACATAACTATTAGTTCATTAAAAAGAAGTCCGTCATGCATGAAACATATATAATACATACATTGATAACAATGTTATACATGACAGAGTGCATGGTTTAAAAATGTCAACAAAAGGCTAAGTACAAATGTGCATCCATGTTTGATTGTCCAGGAGCCACCATTTGACTGATTTGGAGAAAGTTTTTTATTGATGAAATGTTCCTGAGTTCTGTACGATCAGTGTTCCAGGTGTGTGATGCTCTGACAGAAAAGGACACCTGCCCAATACTGCTTTACTGCCGAGGAGGCAAAGCCATTCTATGAAGCATAAAAGCTAGGTTAGGTATGGGGGTATTTTCCTATCTTTAATCAAGAGCATAATTGTTGCTTTGAGAGCAAGATTTCTGGTTTTCACGCTCAAATATCATCTTTCAGCAGATTGCCCTTTCAGCAACCCAAGAGAGAGGAAAAAATATCCAAGTGCAGAAGTTTTGAGAGAGCAGAAAATGTGTCTGAAAGTGAGGGAAAGAGACAAAGTCTGAGCGCAGAGTTTTGAAAGGAAGAACAATATATTCGAAAGCAAGAGTGGACTTTCTGAGTGTGAGAGTAGAGTTTTGAGAGAGAGCAAGATGGTATTTGAGCTTGAAAACCAGAAATTTTGCTCTCAAAGCAAATAATTATGCTCTTGAATAAAGATAGGAAAATACCCCCACAGTTAGGCAGAGCATTTGTTTTACTTAAAATCCCCCTCGCACCCCAATTGCCGCCAATTAGTTAAATGCTCTAACACAAACATATAAAAAATGTAGTAACCTGTGGAACTGACAAGACTGAAAGAAGACCATCCAATCATTTTAACCGACCCGTTAAGATTGGTTGGTGACTGCCATTTGTCCCTCCCCCCTCAACCCTTCTGTGCATAACCCTCTTCGTGCACAAATCAAGTGCTCTCAGAGGCTTGGAGCACTTGTAGAGGAAACAAAGCAAGAGCCAAAGCTTGGCTAGCTTACTACATCAAAATATGATACACATTTAAATGTAAAGTACATTATGGCAGAAAAGGTGCTTAAATCGAATTGGAAAGAAAAACTGTTTTGGAGAAGGCTACTTCCAATAAAAAAGCTGAAGGAGAGCAGAGTGTGCATTGGCATGGCATTTGAGCAGTGGTGTCAACTGAAGCCACAAAAAGGGCTGCAAACCTATACCATGGTGGCCTAATTTCTAATTGATAGTTAAGATAACATTATGTCTTTATGTTAGCGAAGGTTAGCGAATTGATGCACCAATGCTCGTGAACCCATGGTAACAAGCGTTGCACATTTCTGTGCTTTGGAGGCGTGACTTCCGGGGGAACTGCAAAGAAAGGGGTTTGGACTTTTGAATTGTGTATTTTTAAAATGTAATTTATGCTGTTTTTTCAGGATCTCCTACTCTACCTTTATTATACTAACATAATGCCATGGTATTTAATCATATTCTCACAACTGAGAAAACTATATTTTAAAAGAATATGAAAGTGATAGTAAGAGTTTGTTTTTATGTCCAGAGTTTTGAGAGTGTCTTGTCTTACATATCCCCACACAGCTGTGGTATCTATCAGTATAAGCAACAAACAACCCAAATGCGCTGAGTCATGTTGCACAGAAATTTACATATATCAGGCATGGGTAATTTTTGGTGATGAGAAGTGAGAGGTGTACATGAAATACAGACAAAACAAAACATAATTTAACCTGCCTTCTACAGATGGAGAGAGCATGTTCTTCAGGAAACATTATAAGTTCAACATTTGTGGGATTCTGTGAAATTACGTGTTGAATTTCAGGTTCTGGATTATAAATATGGAATCATAGGAAAGATTTTTAGGACTAACTTTACATCCAAAGTAGAAGAAAGGTCGAGTGATTATGGCTTTTTAACACATAAACATTCTCTTTAAAAGAATCAAAAATTGTAGGACAAAGTTTAGACAAACTAACTCAAAAGCTGTTTAATGGACTGATGCGGACTATTACTTCATAAAGTAAGGCGGATAAATGTTGGGACTTGATTCCAAAAGTGGCATTAGGACTTGGAAGCTGTCACTGTAAATATGCAGTAAAAGAAGTAGGTTTTGGAAACAAAAATAAATCAATCTGTGAAATAACAAACATTGGGAGTGGCTAAACTGAGAATTGGGTACATTCAGTTCTCAAAAGAAATACCAGATTAAACTTCTCTAAAAAAAAAAAAAAAAAAATCTTAAAATGCCGTGCCAGTTCTGAAGCAATGTTCTTTGGACAGATGAAGCTATAACTGTACCAGAAAAATGAGAAAAAAGTATGGAGAAGATTTGGAACACGTCACAATGAAGCAGACAATACCAAGTATAAAAGCGCTTCAGTCAGAGTGATGAGATGGCGTGTATGACTTCCAGCAGCAAGGGTTCATTAGTGTTTATTGACAATGTGACAGAAGAAAGAAGCAGCCGGATGAATTCTGAAGGCACACTGATATACTGTCTGTTCACACTTAGCCAACTGGAGTAAATCTGACTGGACAATACGTCACTGAACAGCTGGACAATGACTCAAACCATTACTTTTGGTTGTTTGGCTTTTGGAAGCAACAAGGGGGAAATATTCTGCAGTTGTCATGATGATCCCCTGATCTAAAACCAATCATCAACAACTGAAGACAGTTTCTGTAAAGATTTTTGAAGATGTCCAAAAGTTCCAGACTTCATGAAGTAATTACCTGCAAAGAATTCCTGACACAAGACTGAAAAAAAGAAAGAAAAAAAAAATCGATCCAGTCAGCCATATTGACTTCAATGAGCACTGTGAATCCTGCAATAATACATTGTGTTGTAAGGATACATAGTACATGTATCTACAGCAAAAAATATAGATTAATTATCTAGTAATATCTTTAATAAAAAATCTAAAGGATTTTTTTTTCTTTTGTATTTAAGATAGGATAGTTTGTTTGACTTGAGTAACGAAAAACCAATAACTCCTTGATGACATATAAACATTGAACAGTTTCTCCTGCTGATAGTTAGATATTAAGTGACAGAAACTTTCCTGCTCATACAAGTTAAAAAATGCAAAGTATTTGTAGCTTTAGTCCTTGATCTTGTTTTATGCTGTTCGTAGATCTGCAATACATTAATAGATTATTAGTATCTTGCAGGTTTAATAATTGAATGGAAAAGCAGATTTTAAATGTTTCATTAACTCAACTCTCTCCAAGTCTTTCAAAGCAGATTCTGCTCTTTGTCTATGCTTTATTGTAGTAAAGGGTCGAATTATTGCAAAAAATGTACATTGACGTGGTGAAGCAGTACTTGCAGAACCTTTTTTTTTAAAATGAAACCTATAAAGGCTAAAACTGACAAAGTCAAAGCACTGCATTGCAATGACATTTTTTTTTTAAGCGCTAAAACTGAATTCAAATAAGTCGCTTATTCATGATAGGCTTGACAAAAGAAACAAGATGTAAAATTTATTTCTGTCTGCAAAATGCAAAGATTTAATTTAGGGGTATATAAATTTATTTAGACATACCAGATAGTAGTGATGGGATGTTCAGCTCTTTTCAGAGAGCCGGCTCTTTTGGCTCGGTTCCCAAAGAAGAGCTGGCTCTTTTGGCTCCCGAACAGCTCTTAATTTAGCATCTTTTTAGCCCCATAATTTACCTTAACTTCTCAAAAATTAATGAATTGTGTTTTGAAAACAATTTTGTGTTCAGCATTTTTATGAGAAGCCTTATATTTGCCTTCTTTTGTGCATTTATTCAAATACAAAACCACTTACTTTTGTTTAATATTTCAACGAAAATCTTATATTGCACAAATGAACAAAAGCAGCAAACAAATCCACAAAACAGAATGAGAACAAAACTCAAGAAAGCAGCATTAATGCCCTCAGTGTAGGTTGGCATTCAGAAAAATAAGATACCTCATCTTGGATGGACTGATCCGGTTTTCCCCCTCTGTGAGTAGAGTTTCACACGACACACGTGCTCTCGTACTCTCCACACGGCTGTCTGCTGTCTCACAGTGCCATCTTCAATTCTTCAGTCTTTAATGTCTATTGACAGAATTTATGAAAACATATGTGATCCCTTCCCACATACCCAACTACACATGGGTCACCTGGTACTCCCTCCTACTGACAGGCTATAAAGGTGATTATGATTACTATAAAGTGGTTATGAGGACTGATTTTCAATCAGGCAAATGCCGTGGAGTGACTTTCTTCTTGAACACAATCCAGCTCTTTACATGCTGAGTTATAATTGCTGCTCATTTGGAAAAAAAAATTGTTTTCATGCTTCCTCTTAAGGTGTATGCTCACTATTTTGGATTGCTTACTTAACTCTACGTGACTCGAAGAAGCAGTAGAACAGAACAAGATAAAAGTTGATGGTGTACAATGTCACTCCCCCTCAGGCAAGGGTAAATTAAACTTTATCAAAATCCCAAATGTAAAATGAAGGTTTATGCATGCCAAGGTTAGATGATTTGCACATTGATGAGGGGAAAACATTTGGTTGCCTCCTGGCGTTGAGTTTGTGAGCTGCAAAAATGACTAGAAGAAATAGAGAAACACAGATGTCATATATAATCACACAAAACCATAAACACATCCATGCAGACCGGCTAATATCTAAGTGTACAGTCACTTTTAGCTGTTTAATTCTTTGTTTCATGTTACTACCTTGCTACACGTGTTACACATTTTCTTCTTTTTGTTTTATTTTTTGTCGCTTTGGTGCATTTCTCACATCAGACTTTACATTTGCATAGCAGTTAGTGCATTTCTCAAAACGACTAGTGCAAAATGCAGAACCTTGTGGATAACCTACAAAAGCATGTCACTTGCTAAGAATAGATAGTTCATTCCTCAAAAGCAAGTATTTATGTCAATGAAACTGTCGGAGCCATCAAAATGAAAAGTCCTGTCACCATTGAGTACGAACTAGGTACTCAAATGGCTTAGTCATGTTTTTATCATGACAGTGTAATCTGTAAGTGTTTTGAAATACAAAAACGTCAGATCTCAGAGACACTAGCTGAAAATTCCCAAGACAGCACTACACACTAGATGTACAGCCATTTGAACACTATGGTAAAGTTACATGTTTCTGTTGTTAGTAGTGTAACTGAATACGTGACACAGAATAAATTTTTTTCACATTTTCACTTCATACAAAGTTTGCCACCTTACAGTAATTTGTTCACAGTATTATGCAATGCATGTTATATTGTATGTATGTTACTGAACATACTTTCTCCTGTGCATCAAGACGTTCCTGTCTGTCTGGTCACATATTTTCATTGACGTCACATCGGAAATCATCCCTTGCAATCCAGCAACAAAAGTATCTCCTCAAGTGGCAAATCTCTGCAGGACTCTGCTTCATGTCCAAAATGTGGATGTGGATGCTGGTCATACGTCTTCCACCTCCGGGCAGAGAAAAACTCCTCTGTTGGATTTAATGAAAGCTGAGGGTCGTCTGAGAGCAGTTGTTCAATTTAGGAGACATGCCAGGAAAATATTACAAAGAAATGTTTCTGCTTGACAGATTTTGACAACTAGTTCAACATTTTGTATGTAGTGACTCAAGCAATCAAATGATGACTCTTAATTTATGGGGATTGACTATTCTGCAGTTGTAAGTATAGTTCATTTTGACTAATATGACCAAAGCAAATGATAATGTCATGAAATAGCAGAAAATTGTATGAAACAAATGCTTCATGTCCAAAAGCATTTGCAATGTGATTAATGCAATGAGAAATGCTACTCTGATGTGCACACACAACTAATTGTTGTGGCGTTTGAACTAATAGTTATGAGAATGTAAAGTCTGATGTGAGTAATGCACCAAAGTGACTGAGAAAAACTGTAATCACCAAGCCCACCATTCTGCATGGGACTGGTTTCATACACCCTTCCTACAGTGAGTGGTTTTGATGTAAGTGTTGTGTGGATAGATTAAAGTAAGCTTGGATGTGTGTTGTATTGACTTTATCAGTAGGGGCAGATGGCCTGATAAGTACATGCATACAATTTCCATGCATCTAAGCTCATATTTCCATCATATAAGGCCACATGGTTTCACTTTGTCAAAACAAGTATTTATGTAAGTGGTATTTATTTTTTCCATTGTTACATCATTGTATAAGAATTCCGGCCCTGTGATTGAAATGTACTGACTTTTTTCTTTGTTTCCACTTTTGAAGGATTTTTTCTTAGGACATCCATTCATCCATCTTCTGCTTATCTGAGGTTGGACTGTGGAGGCAACAGGTTCAGGAGGGAAACCCAGACACCCCTTTCCCCAGCAACACCCTCCAGTAACAGCAACTCCTACACCAAGTATTCCCTCAACAACCCCAAACAACATTCCCCAAAGGACATGGCCATTAGCTTCTCCAAGTCCACAAAACATATAAAAGTATGTTATTTACTTTTTATATAGCACTTTTAAAGCAGAACTGCAACTCCACACTAAAGAAAAAAGGTTTTAAAATGCAATTAATCATTACAATAGTCTAAAACAAAAGTAGACTGAATTGTCAAACTCCAGTGACCCCTCAGCTTTTCTGCAGGGGTAAAGATCTGGTTCATTGGTCCACACCCTGGACAAAACCCACACTGCTCCACTTTAATCTGAGGTTTGATAAGCGGTCAGAGCTTCCTTAGCAACAGAGAAATGGGGATTTGGTTCCTATGTTTAATTGGGAAGTTTTTGTGATATTACCAAGTAGACAAAAAGGTGGAGGAAATCTACAGTTCAAAATACAGGAGAATTTCTACGTTAGTCCCAGAGGACATAGTTGGCACTCCCAAATGACAGTAATTATCATGTGCACTGTTAAAAAACGTTTTTTACACACTGGAAATCTTTCAAGCTTGCTGATATTAAAGGTATTATGTTTAAAACAGTAACTATATGGCTATAGATGTTTTAATTCATTTAATTTCATTATGCAGCATCTAATACACCCGCCAGATGTTCATGTATTATTTGCATGATATTTTGAGGCAAATTTTAGACTAGTGTGATGCCAACTGCTCCAATTCACACACATATGGAGACAAATGCTTGCTTGTTGAATGAATAACTGACTGATAACTGATTTTTATTTAATACTCACTCTCTGCAAGTCTTTTTTGTCTCCTCTTTCAGTTAATGGACATAAATAGAGGAACAGCTTGAGAGGCAGGATCAGCTTGCTTAATTATAACAAATTTGTGACTCCTATCTGTCCTTAGTCAACCTTGGCAATTTTTACTGCACTCTTTTTACTGCTCACTCCTCTGGGGCACAGAAAATAGCCATCTTCGCATTAAATCCTGCTTAAAACACAAGAGAAAGCCTTATCTTCAGGCAGCTGTGAGTGTGTTAAGAGAGCAAATTATTCAGTTCCTCAGTGCAGGACAACTTGGCCTCTGATGCATTAAGGGGAAAAGTAGTCTCATTTAGTGAATAGATGTATTTAAATCATGGCTTGATAACAAACATTACATCCTGATGTAGTTTCAGTACAAACAAATTGTGTTTTTTCCAGGAATTATACTGAACAACTATACTGAACAATAAGACAATGGCCTTGTATGAAAAGAGACTGCATGTAGAGCTGGGGGATAAAACAATCTCACAGTTAAATTGAAAAGAAACTTATGTCAGCATCTGTGATTAGCATAAGATATTGTCAGTTGATCCACTGATAAACTACACAGTCAATCCCATTGCAGAAACAAATATGACATCAGCCAATATGTTGGACCATAATGTCCCAATACATGCCAGTTTATTACTGCAAAGCATTGTTGGAGCTTACAGCAGCCAAGAGGACTGAACATAGGGGGAGAATGATGGAAACTGACCGGAGGAACAAAAGCAAGCGTGAGACTGATATTTAGAAACATAAAAATATAACTGTGATAATGTGAAGAATTGCATATCATTACATATGTAGAATATACATCACTGATGATGATGATGTGCCCTGGCTTTTCATCAGAAAATGTATCATTACAACTATAATGTCCAACTATAATATCCCAAATTTCCCTGAGGGCTCTCCGAAGGGATTAATAAAGTATTTCTATTCTATTCTATTTCTATAAGGCTGGAAAAACCAGTGGCTACCAGGAACAGGCTGGTTGACAACCAGCAATAGACTCATGACAGCTGGAGAGACAGATGACAGCTCGGAAAGACGGCAACACGGGGCGGCATGGGTCAGCACCCCTAGTCGCACCTCCTGTGAAGGAGGACCCAAAAGAGCTACGGAATTGTTTGCTTAGCATTGTTGCGAAGTGGCTGGCTGACTTTTTTCTCAAAAATGGGTATATAGACACCTTAGTGCAGAAAGGGGGCATTCCTGGTGTGTTTAGCATACAGGCATGGTTACACAGCACCTCAGAGATGCAAGGGAAAACAAGGGAGATCTGGTGGTACTCTGGCTGGATCTGGCCAATGCCTATGGCCCAATGCCCCATAAGCTGGTAATGGAAACACTGGAGATGCACCATGTTCCATCAGCAGTAAGAGACCTCATTATGGATTATTACAGCAAGTTAAGGCAGAGAGTCTCAGCAGGTTCACTAACATCTGAGTGGCACAAATAAGAGGTGGGAATCATCACGGGCTGCACCCTCAGTTATCCTGTTTGCCTTGGCTATGAACATGTTAGTTAAATCGGCTGAACCAGAGTGCAGATGCCCTAAATCTAGGTCCGGGATTCAGCAACCACCAATCTGTGCCTTCATGGATGTCCTGACAGTGACCACTGAGTCTGTGCCTGGAGGAAGATAGCTCTTCAAAGGGCTGAAAAAATTGATGAGTTGGGCAAGCATGTCATTTAAGCCATCAAAGTCAAGATCCTTGGTTCTGAAGAGAGGCAAAGTGGTCGATAAGTTCAGGTTTTTGACCTCAGGAACATCAATCCCTACCATTTCAGAAAAGCCTGTGAAGAGCCTTGGGAAGTTCTTTGACAGCAGCCTCAGGGATACAGCCTCCATTAAGACCACCTGTGAGGAGCTAGAGGATTGGCTGAAAACCATCGATAGGACAGGACTACCAGGCAAATTTAAGGCATGGATGTACCAATATGGGATCCTGCTTCATATACTGTGGCCACTGCTCTTCTGTGAGTTCCCAATCTCCACCATTATAGACCTGGAGAAGAAAGTCAGCCTCTACTACTTTAGATGGTTGGGCCTACCACGGAGCTTAAGTAACATCGCCCTCTATGGAAACATCTGCAAGCTGTCACTCCCCTTTAAATCCATTGAGGAGGAGTTCAAAGTCTTGCGTACGAGAGAGGTGTTGCGGCTTCGGGAATCAAAAGACCCAAAGGTCTCAGGGGCAGGTGTTGCAGTTAAGACTGGCAGGAAGTGGAGAGCAGAGGTTGCAGTGGAGCAGGCAGAATCCCGTTTATGGCATGGAGTCTTGGTGGGGACGGTGGCCAGAGAAAGAGCCGGGCTAGGAGCCATTCCAGTCCCCCGCTACGATAAGATACGGAGAAAGGAGTGAAGGCAATTGGTCCAGGATGAAGTGAGAGCAGCTGTAGAGGAAAAGAGATCCAGCAGAGCAGTAGGGATGAGACAGCAAGGTGCCTGAACTAGATGGGAACAAGTTGTGGAGAGAAAAATCACACTGACCTTTCGCGGGCATAGCCACACCGCATCAAGTTCCTTGTCCAGGCTGTCTATGATGTTCTTCCCAGTCCATCTAATCTGCACTGTTGGGGTTTGGCAGACACACCATCATGCCCCCTTTGCCAGAGAAAGGGGACCTTACAGCATATATTGAGCTGCTGCCCAAAAGCTCTGGGCAAAGGCAGATACCGCTGGCATCATGACCAAGTGCTAAAGACCATTGCAGACAACATCTGTGGCCCTATTGCCACTTGCCGAAGGTCAAAACCTAGGAAGCACACCATCAGCTTTTTCAGAGCTGGAGAGAAGCCAACAGCAACATCTAGAGAAACATCAGGACTTCTCAACACTGTACAGGACTGGCAGCTGACAGTGGACCTAGGCAAGCAACTCAAGTTCCCCCAGCATGTTGCTCACACTATTCTCAGACCTGACATTATTTTGGTTTCATATACAACAAAGAATGTTGTCATGCTGGAGCTCACCATGCCATGGGAAGAGAGAATGGAGGAGGCCTTTGAGCGAAAGAGGGACAAGTACCAGGAGCTAGTCAACGACTGCTACAGACAAGGCTGGAACACTAGGTGCTTACCTGTGGAGGTTGGATGCAGAGGCTTTGCAGGACAGCCCCTCTGCAGGGCCTATACTGCACTCGTTGATCAAACCTCAGCATATGCCCTGGCAGCACACCCATAGATCACCTTACTTTATCCAGAGCTTTTTCTGCTGCCTCTGCGCTGTTAGAGATGGCTCTCCTCTTCCTTTCACCTGTGATGCCATTGGCAGGGTCACCTGAGTGAGGGTGTCTGATGTTCGAGAGACCCGAAACAACCAGTGACCTCAGGATACATCACTGATGATGTGCCCTGGTTTTGCATCAGAAGATGTATCATTACAGAAAGTTGCTTATATAATGACATATAATGTAAATAAAACTATAAATGAATAGAAATAAAAACAATTTTTTTGTGTAAACACACAGACATTATCGAATTCTGAGTTACAATTGAACAAAATAGAAATATTGCAATACTGTATTTTATTTATTTATTTATTTATTATCATATGGCCCAGCCATAACGGGCTGCAAATAAAAATGCATTATTTTACTAAGAATCCATTAGAAAACAAAGTAGTAAAACATTGTATTTACCAGTAAGCCTTTTAAGAATGATCTGAATGATTGATTGTGCTTGCTTTTTAAAAAACAAAACGATTGTTTTAGTCTGCAGCCAGTAGTAAAATGTTTACTATTACTGTTCTGATGGCTACAATTAACTAGTGAGGGTAGTGAAGTGCAGGCATGGAATTGCAAAGTTGGTCTAACAACACTGTTACTCAGAATCTAACCACTGGCTAATATATGTATATACATATATATATATATATATATATATATGTATGTCTTGGATGGGTTGTACTGAAAACATGAATTTCCCTGCAAGGGATTAATAAAGTATTTCTGATTTCTGATTTCTGATATATATTATGCAACCTGTCATGTATAGGCTATAATGTGTAACACATCTCATAGTGCTGTTGGTTAAACATGACATAAAACTACACACATTAAAATATAATGTTCCTTTGCTTACTCTATACCTCCTCACTAAGTTTAAGGAATGTGGCTCCACTAGTTTTGCGTAATCAAACATATAGACTGACTTTAGACATCACATTCCTCCATCACATCTCTAACATCAATTTGTTTGAGAACAACAAATACAATTTCTGAGTAAAGTCGACTTGACTTTAGCATTCCTCTAGTGGTGTCTTTTTTTGTGTAATCTACTAAATCTTAGAAATTTCAAACATGTATTCATTTTTAAGTTCAACAAACTTCAGTTTTTAATTTTCCCACAACTACAAATGTTTTTTTTTTATTTATTTATTTTTACTCAAGATCACATGTACATGCTCTGTGATTCTAATTGTTTGTCTTCACAATGCTAATGGACAGAAGATGTGTTTATATGTCCTTTAACCTGCCTATGACTTCACACTACCTGTAAACATCTCATCAGGCTCCTCTCTTTGCTTTATTTGACTGGATCCATCAAAACTCAAGTAGAACTTCTAATATATTTTTGGGGATTTATTATCATGTGTAGAACACATAGATATTTAGTCATTTTTTGGAAAAAACATCAAATTTGATTTATAGCTTGTTATATCTATGTTGCAATACTGCAACGCTGGGTTAGAGTAGTAGCTATAATGGCCAGTGCACCTGACACATTGTGTGGGGACACTGCACTTTGCTCATGTTCTTTAGTGGACAAAAATAACTTAGAAATATAAAGACTTTTATGTTTCACAATAACTCAGTTGTAAATCAGTTTTGGATTGTACTAAATTGAGTTTACACTTTATTTAAAGACACAAGTGCATTCTTTCTGGTATTTATGGCAGTATTTGGTCATTTTTATCAGGTTTTTTTTTTCTTTTTTTCTAAAAAAAAACAAAAAAACACACAAAAAACACAAAAACTGCTAAATGATCCTAGACTATTTTATTGAGTGTTTCCTCTAAATAACTATTTGTAGTAGGAGAAAAAAAAACAAACAAAAGAACAGGATTTTAATGTTCTGAATTTTGTGTCAGGAAGGGTGTGGGGATGCCTTTAAGCGTTGTTTAGAATGTACCTGAAGATGGGCTTGAATAGGCCTGAGGATGAATTTTATCGAGAAAACTACCAAACTACTGACTGCCTAGCTGATTATGTGGACACAAAACCTGGACTAAAAACAAATATGTCCTGTGACGAGTATCACTGGCTGAAAAGGTTATTCAACAGTCCAAGAACTGAATTTACAGGGTCAAGCATCATCAGTGGTGTACTTTAGCTCTAGACCCCACTGGACTACTTTCAGAAGTTTGTTACAGCAGATATAAATGAGGCTCTGTCAAGAAATTCAAATGGATGTATGTAAAGACATGACTGGACACTTCCCAGAGATGAGCTGCAAAAAATGCCTTAATGATTACACAACTGTGCAGCAAGTGCAATGTTTGCCAGTGTTTCTCTGAGCAGAGACTGAAATAGACAAAATTCATTCAGGGGCTCTTTGAATGTTCAGTAGTTGTCCTAATGTGATGGGAGTCCCCAAGAACAGACCTTCTGTGAAATGGTTTTGTAAATAATATTTTCACGTTTTCCTATTTTTGTTAATAAATCACTTTTTTTAACAGTATTACTATTATGTGATTATTATTCATGATATATACTATAAGGCTAAATAGCCAATCAAGCCTGCAAATGAATCCTTAAATTTTGTTTATTTTGGTTAAGTCAGTATGAGCAGAAATACAGAAATTCTGCATTCATTGAGGCCCAAAATTGCAATACTAAAAACTTATTAAAAAACAAAGAAAAATGTAAGACACATTATTTTCTGCATCTGAGGTCAACATCTGTTGTATGGGGTCTTACAGGGTTGAGGTGGGATCTACTTAAGTTTTTCAGTCTGTCTACCACTTAATTTACATTAATATTATTTTCTTTGTCCATTGTTCTTATACTGAAAATATCTGATAAAGTAGTTGTCAGGCATTTGAATATAGGTAGAGGGGAAAGGGAAATATTTTTTTAAGATCTCAGTGTCAAATTTCTTTCATATGCATTTAGTCTTTAAACAAAATTCCCCATACGAAAATTAGAAAATTAAGGAACTAATTTAAAGAAATACATTAAAAAATAAATTTTATTTTTTATAGTTCAATTCCTAAATGTATCATATGTAGATTTTTTACTTATATCTAATATATGAAAGTTTACCTTCTGGAAATAAAACAATGAAAAATAAATTAAATTTTCCACCATGTACTAATAGTATGGAATGCACTAGTATGTACCATTTAAATGATGAGACATAAAACTAATTGCCTCATACAGTCACGTGTCAGGCAGGGAGGACTAAGACTGAGCAGTTGATTCAACAGCAAATAATTTATTAGGTTTTCAAGGCAAAAGGTCAGACAGGCAGAGGAAAAGGTCCAGGAAATCCGGATGCATCTCAAGAACAAGGGGAGACCGGAGACTGTGGGGGAGAGGACAGACTGGTTGCAAGGTTTGGTCAAACAGACATGGGGATGAAACTGGCCTGGGTGCTTTACTGCAGTTGGCTACACAACAATCTGGTTCTGTGTAGGAGGTAGCCTCGTCCTTAAGAAGCAGCTGCTGGTGATCAAAGTGATCAGGATCAGGTGTGCAAGTGGTCACGCCTTTGTATGACACGCAACAACAGTTATTAAACAGTTAATAAAACCAACAGTTATTCAACTGGACAAGATGGGAACTTGTTCAGTCCCCATGGTGCCTGTTATGGTTTGTAGATGTGCAATTTAACCATTAGATCATGGACCTTGGAGGATATTTTTCATTACAAAAACACACCATAAAGCATAATGAAATAGATAAATAAAAGTAATTTGACATAAATTCCTAAAAAAAAAAGAAAAGAAAAACAAACAACCCAAAAGTAATGTTCTCTCTCCCCCAAAGTCAAATGCTTTCTAAAACTTTAATCAACAAAAAGTGATCCACACAAAACGCTGAGTCATTTCAGTCCAAAAGTGTTTGATAGAGTTGCGATCCAGTGAAAGAAATGATTCTTTGTCACATGTTCATGTCATCTTTTTTTTTCTTTCAATTGTTCTCCAAGTTTCTCCATCTTTCTTGTATTGTCAGTAACTGACAGCTGTCTTCTGCCGTTATCGTACATGTATTACATCCATTTAAGTTTTTTCACAATAAAGGCAGGTAAATATGGTGGCTGGGAAGTACAAAACAATATTACATTGAGTGAAACACTTTTACATTTTCACGATACAAATTTACATCAGAAACCATATTTACATTTACAAATCAAAAGTACAATGCTAAAACATTTTTACCAATGACAAAGCAACTTTACATTTATGAGAACATCTTCTGGATATAATATGGATTATACAGACAAACTTGAGTGTGTATTTTTTTTTTTTTAATACTGTATATTTAATGTTACATTTACAGCCTTCCAGATTTATTTTTTCAGTGCGCACAGTTCATTTTTTTTTTTTCCGAATAAATTAAAACATATAAACACTAAAAGGATATGTAGGACTTTGAATATTTGTTTTGGTAACAATTAACATGTTTAGTCATAAAGGGAAAGCAGATGTGGAAAATGTGATATGTTATCCTAAATCTTTTCAGTTTCTATTATATCGTCAACTTGAAACTCTTTTAACATGCAGCATCATGCATCCATGTTTTGTTTTGGTAGATATTATATCAACTGAACACTGTCTTTACTGTCTTTAGATTAACATCCTTGATCATTCATATCTCTGAAACTTGATTAAAATCTGCCTGTGGCTAATTCAATAAACATTTTTACTGCTGGCAGTGTAACACATCACTGTGAAAGAAAAGTGTGACTAATAACATTAATGATGGCTCAACACCTTGCAAGTGTGCTACAAAGTCACAGAGACAGTATTCAGGGTACAGGTAGAAGACCTGAATGGAATGCAGAGGTTAATAATATTATTAGTTACACTTGTATTTAAATTGCCAAAGCGTCTGCAACAAGGGTGCATTGGTATATATATAAAGTCTCAGATCACCATATTTCTCATTTCACGTGAGACTAAAAGAAGTTGTAATGTCCAAACAAACAAAAAAAAAAAGATCCACTGGGCTCCACCCTTATTACAATAATCCTCAACTATTAGCTGATTGTGACATTTTTAAGATAATGCCATGTAATAGTTTATTCTCTAAGTGATAATAATATTGTCCCATTACTCAGCTGCTAATGTCATGCTCTAACACAGCATCAGAATGGTTTGCAGTGCTATATACCTGTTAGCTATGCTCTTGTATCTTGTATCATTTCTGGAGCTGTTGCTGCCCAGCAGCGTCCCGGTATAGTGCATTAAGAATCCACACTACACAACTTTTTCTTCCAGAAGGCTGCGAGATGTTACAGCTGAGTTTTTTTTTTCTTTACATACTGTGACACAAAGTCATTATAGGCGGAAGAGAGGAAAACAGAGAGAAAGAGACAAGAGAAGACAAGAGTCAAAATAAAACCGTCTTTTACTGCCTGGAGAAAACTCACAGTACAGGTAGGATGCAAGATGCCGAGTAACCCGTTGATAGGACGTGCGTCACTGAGAAAATCAGTGAGAAAAACTTGCTATACTGTTTGCTAAAGCAAATTTTTCAGTGACTATAATGAAAATTGTGGAAATTAACCTGCCTAAGCATTTCTACCACTTGGTTTGGGTATGCAATGCCAAAGAAAGGGTTTAATTTCCCATTACTGTTTCAAATGCTGACCATTTCACTTTTGTTAGTGTTATTAAATGTTATCTCAAACATCTCTTTAAAAGACAAAACAAAACAAAATATTTATTCTTTTTATTATTGGATAAAACAAAAGAAAATTGCAAAGAAAATTTTTTGTATTGCTTTTTTCTGAGTGCAATTTTTAAAGGATTAATGTTTCTAAAAACATACTGTCTCTGAGGCAGGTTAGCGGTGTGTTACTTACCATACCTTTGATAATATGCAAGGTTACACCTTTCTTTGTCCTGAACTGCCCTTATCTTAGTATAGAATACAATACAAGGTCTTAGTTATATTTGATAAGGCCTCAGGGTGTAATAACGTCCAGTTATTACAGCTGAGGTGAAGTGCAAGTACCAGAAGAATCAATAAAGGTGAGTTAGTGTATCTTATCCTGACAGACAGGAGCTCGAAGCATGTCTATTTTAACCCTTGCTCTGATTACAAGTATTTATTTACATTTCCTTTTTAAAATGGGATTGTAATGTAGTGCAATGTGTGGTTCCGTTTGCATTTAAAAACTCTGTCTTTTTGTCACTGAAAGACTTACGTTTTACTGCCATCATAGCCTCAAGTTTCATTTTACTCATTGCTAAGACACTGAATACCACATCCTCCACTGGTTCAAACAATGAAGGCTGAAACCTTTTCTCTTTATGCCCCATTCAGTCTTTATCTAATAAAGTTTTGCAACTGCACAGTGAAGGCATTGAACTGAAAAGCAATGGTGTGCGCATTGGCAATGCCTCAAAAATCTTAATTTGCACTTCAAATTGCCTCCACCTTCATCTCATCAATTTACATATTGTACCATGAAAGATGCATCAATGTCAAATAGGAGTCCTCATTCCAAAGAACCAGCTACGTCTTCTCTGTTGCAACGTTTGTATGTAAGTGAACCTGACAGAACCGAGCTGGACGGGGACACATAAGGTGCAAAACAGATGTTGAAGCCACAATGGGAGGAAGTGTGTTGGCAGTGACAAAATTATGAGAAAGGCATGCTGGATACATGTGACAGATGAAGGAACATTTTTGAGTAATTGAGGAGAAAAAAGTAGTCGAAATGAATGTCGATTAAAGCTAAGAAGAGAAGAACTAGGATATCTTGAGTTTGCTCTCAATATGAACGTAAATTGATGTACATTTTTGGGCAATGATTTACATGAAAACAATCCTAAAATGAAGACTCCAGTTATTAGCATTATTCAATATAAAATGCTACGTATGATATTCTTTGCAGCTAAAGTAACAAAAGAAAGTTTTTGGTATATAAAACACATCACAAAAGTCCCTTTGAGTGTAACTCTGGAAATCAGACATAGAACTTGTAATCTGATTAATAGACAGCAAAAACTCAATTGTTTTACTAACAGTAGTTTTATCAGGGTTTGTTGTACATGAGTTATGCATTAATACCAGCAATAATGGTGACACAAAGTTAAAATCCTTCTTCAAAGATAAAGATTTGGTACCTACAAGCACACACAATCTTGTTTCCTTGCCATTATTTAGCATATTGTCAACAATCTAACTAAAGCACACAGATACACAAACCAAACAGCTGGATTAATCACAAATCTAAGGTGGGAAAGGCTTGATGATTTTAAATCAGTAGCTGAGACTCCATCTTAGCCATCCACCAAGCCTAAAATACTAGTTTAAATGTGTTCATTATTCATGTATTTTCTCTCCTCAGAAGGACGCATTAAATATTTGTTAACTTGTAAAAGCATCATGCAACACTCAGCACCTCAGGACTATGAATTTTCCACAAACGCTTTATAGTAAAGCTACATCTGCTACACACTGGTCCCATTAAGGCAAAGGAATAGTGGAGAGGCACAGTTAAGACTGAAGAGAATGCAAGGGAGAGGCTCTATGTCTACAAATAACATGAAGTCAAACAACCATTGCAACATCTGAACTCCCACTGATGTTAATGATCTCAAGAAGTGTTAGCAACAGTATTTCAGTACTAGATTGTCATTTTTATTCTATGAGCTGGTAGTTCATGCCAGTTCATGGTGGTCATGCCTTTTTCTTGTAGACAAAATATTAACAATCCCAGTTAGAGTCTAAGCTAAACTGTCCGTGTTTATTTACCATAAGGAAATGGGGTTGAATGCCTTTTGCTTAGATATACAATTCCATGTTCATGTGAGACCCCTTTGAAAGGTCTTACAAAAGATGAAGAGGCAGAATGTCTACACCAGCCATTTTCAGTCTAATCTTTGAATAGTCCCAATAAATAATCTTTAATTACTGAACAGCCAACAAAAGCATTCTTAATTTCATTCTAAGCTTGCAGATAGGCTAATTACATTGCACTGTAAATATTTATTTTTCTTTTTTTTTTTTTACTTTTTTGCAGTGATTAATTAGGTTTTTTGTTGCTCTATAGAAAAAGTGCTGTATTACAATTTCTAAGCATGGTCAGACTTGAATGAACAGACAAACACATGAACAAGAAACTAATGAATTATATAGATTCTTTGAGGGGGGAAAAAAGACCAGAAAACTCTGAGCAAAGCATTTTTCCATTATTTGATTAATCTTTTACAACAAGCAAGGGTTACGTTATTTTATCTCTTTTCCTGGTTGCACACACTATTCAAGATTAAAATTAAGTGATGGAACTGACAGATGTGTGAGACACCAAACGGGAAACTGGAGATTATCTGGTTGTCCAGCTTTAGATGTTAAGGTTTTCTGCTACTTTCATTTTAACTCTTTATTTGAGCACTACTGCTCCAACAGTGTTAAGTTGTATAAAATAAGATGATTGAATTTGTGATAGCCATATCCTCAATCCAGTCCAACTTTTATCAGTAAAATGTTTGGGAACACCTTCCCATTAAATCTAATTTACATTCAGTAACACTTAGGGCCTTCAAAAACAGTTTCACAAAAGGTTTCAAGACTTGTCTGAATTAGCTGATGAAGCAACGATGGATAGCACCATTCAACATACAGTAATTAGCTGCATATTGACAGAAAGACACATTAGGGTAGCTATTACTCAATAACAACTAATAATACATATACATATTTTCCTTGCATGACTAAAAAAACGTTTATTTTGACCAATCACTGAATCAATGGAAAACAGAGGAATAGTAAAAGACAGAAACTGTAGTCACCTATGTAATTAATTACTTAATTTCACAATAAATGGTATCAAACACCATATTTAATTAATTGTAAAGACCCCACAAACTTTCCATGAAAGATTATACCTGAACAATATCAGCACATCAGCCCAACTTGTGTGCAAGGAACAGAAACAACAACTGCGTGTTGTCACTTGTGTTGCCTTGTTTTTTGTCCGTTTGACTTGCAGAAGAGGTGTGTTAGACTGGAAAAGTACGGTAAATGAATTAAGTCATCCTTGTCTGATATTTTCCATTATAGCAAAAAAATGACCAATGTGTTATTGTGGAGGATGGCTCACCATCATGTAAAACAGTCTTTAAAAAGTTGCAGTGAATGGAATACATTTCAGCACCTGCATGATAATCACCAGCTTCGTACCCTAAAGGTAAAGATACAGTAACTGGATTAAATTCCATAAATGTTTACCTAACATAACATTGAAACTATAAATATGTATGACCCAGGTTGGACTTACAGTGCAACATGATGAGTTAAGCTGCATTCAATAGCTGGGTTTCCATTACAATTTTTTGGAAAATAAAAGCTTTTTTTTTAAAAAAAAAAAATTTAGACCAAGTACAACTGCACTTTACTTGAAATGAAAACTCATCTGACCCCCCTAAATGTAAATGTGAAAAAACTGTTTCTATTACACCTTTGCGATATACTTCTATATCGAGACATCTGAAAAACCACTTCATGTGAGCGTAACTGTTAGCGATATTTGAGAGGTTTGTCGAAATTTAGGTGTTTCCATTACCAGATTGTTATTGCGATATTTAGGTTTTGCACAATTTTAGGGGTAATGGAAACGCAGCTAATTACCATTATACAAATTAGAAAAAAATGGAAAAAACTTTTTTTTTTTTTTTTTGATTGACAGTTTCACTGTTCAAACACTGAATCGGTTTCATGCTTTTTAGTCATCAATAGTCTGTAACAGAAAATATTTAAATTCACAAATATGGTCTTGTTTCTTTTTTATTATTATCACAGCTTCAAACAAAAGCTATTTTGCTAAAGGACAGCTGGATAAAAGCTAGATGGATGTTTACCTGTGTTTCAAAATTCTCTACTCAGATTCAAACAAAATGTTCAAAAACTTTTTGATGACATAGTTTACAGAAAGAAGCCTCCCAAATCCAGGAAGAGATCATGTAACCTTTCTCAGCTGTTTACTCTGAGATAAATCCAGAGTTAATATGTAGGATTTACTTATTGTATATAGATCAGAGGGGATTTTGCTGGAATTATTTGGAATAAAAATCCTTGATAACTGTTCTTTGTTTCTATAATATGTTGTCATTTTGGCTTCAGAAGATAAATAAGACCTATAAGGACTGTTCGTGGGATTTTTACTTACATATAATAATTGTGATTAACTTAAAATTGTGATTATTTCTTTGACAAGAACTGTACTAAGAAAATCTATAATTGTGGCATCCCTAACACCAGCAATTCAAAGCCATTGGAACGATTACCATTGACATTAAATGCTTAATTCAATGTTTTATTTTAAGTTTTTTTAATGTGTTAAAATAAACAATAATTCATTCCACTTAGTAGTGGAAAAAATAAATAAAAACTATTAACTTAATTTTCCATGGTTATTTTTGTGGGAAAATATGGAAATGACTTTATGTACTTGTGTGTAGTTTGCAGCAGTGTATAAGGAAAATGCAAGTATTTGACAGAAACTTGTTACTGGCCATCTATCATCATGACTCTGATCACTCAGGGTGCATGGTCTTGATGAGGACATCTGTAAACAATACAAATATATTATAAATTATCAGTGGGGACTATCATTGAGCTCAAGACAGAAATCATACAAGCAGCACATACAAGCAGCAGCCATTTTGCCTGTCTTTTGTAAAGTTACCTAACAGCAAATAACTTTTATGAGACTTTATTGGTCAGTTATGTGATGTGAGGAGTTATTTTGTGTTTATGATGCTTTATAATATGTTTTTTATAGTAAAATGTGCTCAATGGCGACATAAAATGCATAGGACAGTAGATTCTCGGTACAAGTGGGGAAGAACACAGGATGTTACACGCACAACAAGGATTGCTTAGCTTTGCTAGAACACGTGTATGGCTTATAGATAAATACAGGTTGGTCTTTGTCTGTGTCCATTGTTTTGTATCTACATCTCATAGATGTACTGGACCTCCAAAACAGAAGATGCCTCAACTGACTCACAGTTGTTCGCAGTCGTGTGTGTTTGTGTGATAAGGAAGAGGACCTCCCCAAAGGTCCACCTACATTCTGTAAAAGCCTTAGAAAATACATGAACAGGTGTTCAGACTTCTTGACCCGACCCATGTTCTGTTTGGTTCTGTACTCTGAACCCAGAGTCTCTGTTATTGAATTGCTTTTGATCTGTTAATAAATTATTAACTAGATCCTCGATGTTTCTGATTCAACAAATAGCACTGAATCGGTAATGTTTTATTCAAGCCAGATATCTATGTTAATGTTGAATTTATTCTAAATTCTGATGCTATTTAAACATTTCCAGGCCAAATATTTTAGACAAAATTATTTTCTTTAATAAAATTTGAAGAAAAAAAAAATCAGGTAATTAAATAGGTTGCTACATATTTAATTTAAAATTGCACACTGTGCCCAGAAGCAACAGACATTTTGCTCAAATATTTTCAATTTATTAATTTATTCTTTTTTATTTTTTATTTTCTCATTGCTAGACAAAGCCAGAGGCATCTAGTGCTGTAAAAAAGCGACTTTTCAACTATCTTCAGCGTGAAAGCAAGTAGGCTGGCAATGAAGAACAAATTTACAGCATGTAATTGTTATAAACAAAACAGAGATTTTAAACTAAGAGCCATTATTGCACTGTGTTATCAGAAGTGCATTTGCTTGGTTACCTTACCTAATAGAATTTTTTTACTTGGTGTATCTAATAGGAAATTTCTTATAACTGACACTGATAAGATCCTCCCTAGAGTATAAAATTCACCCTCATTGCTATTGTTTTACCTTAGGATGCAATCAAGACTAATGCTATTGAAATTTTTTTTTATACTCTTGTGATTGCATAGAAAACCTTTAAAATACTTTTTGTTTTTAGTGGATGAGCCACTACATTGTAAACTAATTTAACACTCCAGCTCCTTTCCTCTTTGCTTAATTAACATATCTGGTTTGTCTCTAATTAAGCATTCTGGATATGCCCATTAGGAATGTTAAAAAAAAAACAGAATATCATTGCCCATTTTCATCATATTTGATGGGGTATCAGTTTCCCATCTCCTTGTTAATTGAAAATACAGTTCAGTGATAAAATGCTCTGTAAAGTATGCCTGTAAGTCTTTGTGACTGAGAATATCGGGAGAACAGATCAAGACAAGAAAGCTGACTTGAGAAAAAATTTATCATGCTGCATACTTTCAAGACACAAATGGGGCACACACACTTTCAACAACCTATTAATGCAATGTCTGGTCAATCATTCTGCTCTAAAAGTCAGCAGAAGACATAGAGTAAAGGCCACTAAACAAACAGGAAGAGTTTAGAGGGCTGGTGAGACAGCCCAGAGGCTCATTAAAGAAGCCCAGCCTGCTTCTTGAAAACAGTGTCCCTGGCAGAGTTGCCCAAATAAACCCAAAACTGACAGAATATTTAATAAGAGGTCTTGAATATTTCATTTGATTACACATCTTTGAATGCATTTTCTCTTTTGCTTCATGCATTTGGAATTAGAAGCTGCAACAATTAAACACATTCATCTGCATATTAAGAGATTTGTAAAGGATTTAGGAGACAAAGGGATCAGTGCAATGAATCCCCACTCATACTTGTGGTGCTGAGAACCATCAGCAGGTTCGTCAACATACCTCACTATGCTCATTACAGCTCTGGCTACCTCAATTCTCATCTTGTGGTCCATAGAAACCAGCATCCAGCTCCCTTGGCCCATCTGCCAGCGCATCACCATGGCAACTGCTCTTTCGCTCACAAACCCTTAGATATATATTTTCACATCTAGGCTGGTTTTAAACATAACAGCTAGCCATCCAATTATTGTTAAAGCACATGAAAATTAAGTTGTGGTACATTGTCTCCAATTCTTTCTCCTGCAGAAAAAAAGAAAGAAAAAACAAGAAAAAAAAGGAAAACAAGGAAATAAATTCAGAGCAGTGGTGTTATAATCATTGCAGGACTGATCTCAGTGAATTACTACAATAAACTGTAGCTATCCTGAGATGTGGCATTTAATGCATCATAGCCACTTTGCTTTCTATAGATACTACTTACTCCATTATATTTATGATATATGCCAGCTACCTTACTGCTCAACCTCAGCATCCCAGATTATTATTACAATAGGAACAAAGGATTTGAGTGAAACTAATCAGATTAAACTGGTGCTTTAACTCATGAATATCTTGTTGCTATGTCAGTTTGCATGGTATATTATTCCACCTCCATCCTGTACAAAGGAAATCCAGCATAGCATTAGTTTAGGCAAGTAGTCAAGCTTCACCCACACCTCAGTTCATCAGCTGACCTGAAAGTCTGCTCATTTCAGCTGATTAATCAGCTGTTTCAAATCTGTGCATTCAGCTGATAAAGCCCATGCAAAAAGATGATTTATTTAAACCAGGGTTGCCCAAGTCCAGTCCTCAAGATTTACTATCCTGCATCTTTTAGATGCAACCCTTCCCCAACACACATGAAGCAAATGAATGGCTCGTTACCAGGCATCTGCAAAGTTGAATGACATGTGGATGAGGGAATTGAGCCATTTTATTCAGGCGTATTGGAGACGGGTTGCATCTAAAGGTTCCAGGATAGTAGATCTTAAGGACTGGACTTGGGCACCACTGATTTGAACCATTCCAGCCTGCCTGCATGCACAGCAAACTGCTTTGCAACCCACCTCCACCCCAGCTTCGCTTTTATAAACTGCGTCTGAATTAGTATGTATGTCAGCCATTTCCTTTTAGGAATATTTAGCATTGTATTAATTATAAGTATCATATAATACAAAGCATTTGAATTCTGCCTGCTGTCAGCCAGTATTAGCCTATCTGCTTCTCACCTACTTTGTGCTCTTATAAACTGTACTGTACTACAGCTGAATTCCCAGTTAAACTGTTCTCATTTACATTTTTATGTGTTTATCTGATGAAAAAAAAAGTGGTTTGTAGTATCATCTGACAGAAAGACCATAGATAACTATGTTTTGACTCCAGCTTTAAATACATGGAAATAGATAACTTACAAAGTTGGGACATGTTCAGCTGGATGTGCTGCTGTCACAAGTGCAAAAAGAAAGAAAAAGTCATGGAAAGTAGTAATAATTTATCTATAACATAAATAGATGTCTACAAATCACTTTAAAATGTAATTTTCGCAGTCACACAGAATAAATAAAGCAATTCTTGTATGTACTGGCAAAAAAAGGTCCTCTATTGATTTAATTTCTTTATTTATTTGACTACCTTTGGCTTTTGATTACAGCATATATTCACCAGGGTGGTCATTTAAAAAAGTATATGTCATGCCATGATTTTTCATTTCTCTCCAAAAGAGCAATTTTTTTTTTTTTTTTTTTTTTTTGCCATGATCTTATACTGATGATAGGACAGTTGGGCTGTTGCATAAAGTTTTCTCCAGCACAGTCCAAAGATTCTCAATAGAGATAAAGTCTGAAATGGCCAATCTGTCTCAGCCTTATGCCTTGTTTTCCCTGGACCACTCTTTCATAAACTAAGTTTGATAAATCCTGATACTATCGTGATGAAATGTGTTGTCATATAAATTCTTCAGATATAAATCTATAAAACTCCAATTGTTTTTATGCAATTTATTATTCTGCAGTAGGTAAACAGGTTCAACAGACTATAAAAGTATGCAAAAGTTGTTTTAACCCCCATTCTTCCTCCAAGAGCACTTTTACTCGACTCAAGGTCTCAGCCCACATCCCCCTTAGCCAGTTCCTACGAGTACTGAACCTGGGGACAGTGCATGCATGAAAAAAGTTCCAAATAGTCTAAACTAACTCTCACCTCAATAAGATTACAGCTGGAGTCGGACTATAGCCTAAATAAACCTTTGCCTGGAGTTGGACTGGGTTCTACAGTCTTCATAAACATACAATTTGAGTGCTGTCTGACACTCATCTCAAAAGAGATTTAACCTTAGCATTAATATGTATCACTCCATTAATACAAAGAAAAGTATACATGAAAATTATCAGAACATGAAATTTCCAAACAGTGTCCATGACAAGAGGGATGGAAACATTTATAAATAGAAAAACCTGCTCATTAAGTATATTCAGGAAATCAGTTGTGCACGTTTTTGGGGCACATTGTGTTGCTGAACCTAGACCCAATCAACAGTAGCAGCTCCAGATCATTTTCATTGTTAAATCCAGGAATTCTTTTGATCAGGTAGTGTCTGTGGACACTATATACACTATGCAGCACTTTCACCAATGAGCTTATTGGGGCTATTTAATGTTCAGTAATTTGCCCAAGACAACATGTGGATAGAACCACCAACTTTTCAGTTGGAAGGCAACCATGCCTGCTGAGCCTACAGTTATCATCATTAAAGTTGTAAAATGTCAGCACATGTGATTTATTTTTCTATCAAGATAATTAAATTAAATAATAATGTCATAAATTACTGGACATTCTAAAAATTATGTAAAAGCAGCTATTTATTCCGGCAGTGATATGGTACTTATACAGTATATTTTAGCAAGTCTAATAGCTTAAGAATTTCAGTTTGAGATTTGACTTTGTCTACATGTACAGCACAATGATAAAGTATAAGATCAAAATCTTAAAGTGGTCAGTTTCTGGTTTTCATATTGGGGTCCCATTCTGCTTTTTTACTGTATCTCCCTCATTCAATTAATTGTCACCTTTTCTAGTCTCAGTGTTGCGAAATTTGGTGTTCACTGTTCTAATGACAACTAGACTGGCATGATAAAAATGTTTTGCATTTGCACCTTAACGGCTGTTGACATCTAAGTTGATATCTAAGGTCATCTTAGATATTAAAATAACCAGCAATGACAACTCTGTCCAAATATAAAAAAAATTGATAAAAATTTAAAAGACAACATAAATGATAAATAATTGAAGAAGCAGCATCCGCTAGTTATCAAAACAGCACTGCTTCGCAAACAAAGTGGTCTTCACCCCTGATCAACAACCTTGAAAAGAAATGTTTGCCATTTTAAGAAGACCTGTTCTCATCTTCTGCCTTGTTTCCTTGCCTCATGCCTTTGTGACCAAAATTCTCAACAATAGCTTCCCATTGATTAGCAAAGCAAATCTGAAGAATTCTTATGAAAACCTGCCAAAAAGAAATTTAAAACAGAGATGTTATTTTTATTAATGCACAGCCACCTTGGTACAATGCTGTTGGTTTTAAATGTGCTTTATAAATAAATTGGATTGGAGGTTTCATACATTAGTTTGTTGCCAGAGGGGGGGCAGTAGATGCTAATTTGCTAGTAGCTGTAATTCAAGATTATTCATCTTAAACAGAACATAGAGTTGTTACCATTGTGGAGAACAACAACGAGCACTGCAGTGGACATGCACAAGAGAAATAAAAAAGGCGCTCTTCTTTAGAATTATTTTTGAGACAGTATTTCTGGGATTGAAGCCTAGCTTGTTACTACTGTTGATTCACCCTATCAACAGGGATGGATGGATGGATGGATTGGAAAATTTTTAATGGAGCACTGAGAAGTGTACATTCATTTGTGTATTGCTACATATATAATGAATTCCTTGGGTTTATTGTAAAAGCATAAGAGCTGTCTGGAACAGTTGTGTCTATGGAAGCCCCTTTGTGGATATTGTGATGAATATTGCATTCATCAGATATGTTTTATTGAACTGCATATGACAGTGGGCCACAGTGTGTGATTGTAGGGTGCATCTGGATGGTGCTTTTGGTCAGAGACAGATCATGACATCCCTTTGCAAAGCGCAATCTACTATCAAAGAGCTGCCTTGGAGAGGCAACACGGAAGAAGAGGGCCACATCATGGTGAAGCTTGAAATATTTATTTGACACAATAGGCACTTACAGTTGCTGCAGCTCAAGTGTGACAAGAATGAGAACCACAACAATTCATTAATTTTTAATGTACATTTATGGGTAAAAGATTAAAACAAACCTCTCCCCCTCGTTTCATTTCTTGTGTTTATAGTTAGTCAGTTGAAATTTGGAGGTAATTAATGTTTTTTCTAATTTTCCATGCTTGGCAGTGGTTATAACAAAGCATATTATTTCAACTGAAGGCACTGCTTGAACTGAATGCTTATTAACCATCCAAAATAGTTTCCTGGTTTCAGGGTCTAGGCTGACTGTAGTTTGACTAGCACAGGGGGACAAATTATGACCTGACAGCTGCCAGAACTTCAATATAAGACTTAAGGAATATGGGCAATATAAAATGGACATTATAACTTTTGTGCAATATAACATGATATTATGAAAGCTATTCATTGGCTCTATCCAGTCAGTATGTCAAAATCACTGCTTGTCTCATGTTGTCCAGCGTGTAACTGCAACACTTATTTTTTAGATAAATGTTACAGTAATTCGCCATTAATTCTGTAATTAAGCTTTACTGCTATGTTGCTTTCATACTAGCTCCAATAATATTCACAGTATGGCCCTTCTCTTTTTCCAAATGTCTCTTTATCACTGCACTGTCCATATCCATATTCAATTATGGCCTTCGTAAAACAAGCCTCTATCGTTAGCTGTGCTCATTTTCATTGTCAAGGGAGAATTCTCAGCATTAATATCTTAGTTTGCAGGTCTAATCAACAATGCTATCATACTGAAATGGGAACTGTAAAGACTTTGCCAGAAACAACTGCCAAAACATATAGAGCTTTCTGTGTGGAGTTTGTATGTTCTCCATGTATATGCATGGGTTCTCCAGCTTCCACCCACAAACCAATTCCCCATAGGAGTGAATGTGAGTGTGAGTGGATGTCTGTATTGCTCTGTGTTGGCCATGCAATGGACTGGCTTCCTGTCCAGGGTATCGTGCCTGTCACCTAGCACTAGGTGCAGTATCAAGCATTATGTGTTATACAGGCCAGTGGTCAGACTCCCTCTCCTCTGCATTTGCAATTGGTTTGTTGTTACTGTCCTATTTTATTTTTTTATTCTGTTTTATACATAGGTCTTTTTGATATTACTAAGAATTTATTGAGCTAAATCTGGGAACTAAATTTCATGCTATCTCATGTGAAAATTTGTGCTGGTATGACAAAAAATTCTTTGAATCCTTGAATCCTAACTGCTGAGAGAGGCTCTTTAACTGCATTGGAATAAGTGGGTTCAGAAAATGGATGGATGGATGGATTTAATACAGGCTGGCATCTATAACCAAGCTCAACTCAAAGGTACAAAGTCAAAAGTAGCAGCAAAGGGGCTTGTGTGCATCAAAGGCCCATCTCAATGCCAGTGGGAGGTCTGAAATAGCTGTAGGTTGGCAACTTTCGGACCTTTGGAGCAAACCTTTTAAATCCATAAAGTGCTTGTGTTATGTTTTCCAATGTCCTCTGGCTTATGTAGAGTGTCAAAGATATTTCCTTAAACCCAGGGCTGAACTGGGACAAAAAATCAGGACAAAATATACACTCACCCAGGCCTCCCAAATTCATATGCTGCACACATATGCTCACATGCATGCACACACACTCAGGCTATAAGCCACCAGTCCAGAGCTACTCTCATCAAAAGACTCAATACAACAGTCACAGTAGGACTCCATTATTTACATTATTATATTATGTTAATCTGAAGAAACTTGATTGTTTAATTTTGTCAGCAAAATAAATCTGTTTGCCATAAATATTCACTACAAGAGTAAAAACAAGAAGTGGTCAACAGCAACTTCACCTGACGTAATTCAACTAACATTAGAAAATGAAAAAGTCATCTTAACTTAAACAGAGACTGCCCAACCTTAAGAGGGGTTCCCAAACTTTATCATGCAGTAACACACTTGTTTGGTTCAGCAGGACGCACCAAATATTTCATGCAGTAAAATAAGCCAACAAGCATAAAAACTGCAGTCACATCATTTACAACCAGATAAACACACTGACAAACTGATGAAGTCATAAAGTTTTATTCATCAGCTTTTCACCTAGACTAATAAAATGTTCCTCACTGGCCCAGTTTACAGCTGTTTCTGAGTTGCACAGGGCAGATGTGTACAGACTACTTTAGCTAACCTCCTTAATATTGAAATATAACTCTGTCCTCTGGTGTCAAAACCAACTAGACAAAATCCTCCCGGTCCATGGCTCACAGAGGTTCTAAGGGAACACAGAGCCGGACTCAGGGCTGCAGAAAGAAAGTGGCACAAATCAAAGGAGCACACTGACTTGTCTGAGTACCAGCAAAAACTTGAAACTTTCACATCCAGCCTAAAGGCGGCCAAGATAGCCTTTTATCAGAACAAGATACGCAATGCTCCCAAGACACAACAACTGTTCATGGTGTTTAACTCTCTTCTATCTCCACCACCTGCTCAGCCCTTCCACTGTGCTGACTGCAGAAATTATTGCTTCCTACTTCACTGAAAAGGTCGCTACCATCAGTAACCAATTCACTGAGCCTGACCAACTCAGCCTTACCAAACCAGCTACTGGTGCCTCACTTTGCCCTCTAAATGAGGACAAAGTCTCTAAACTTCTAGTCAACTCAAAACCCACAACCTGTCCTCTTGATCCTGTTCCCTCTGACATCCTGCTGAGCATTTTACCTACAATCAAAACTGCAATAACCCATATTATCAACTCCTCTCTTAAATCCAGTGTCTTTCCCTCTGCCTTCAAGCAAGCTCGGGTTACCCCGCTGCTAAAGAAATCCACACTCAACCCAGCCCAGGTTGAAAACCACCGGCCGGTCTCACTGCTTCCATTCATGTCTAAAGTACTAGACCGTGCCGTCTTCAGTCAGGTCTCACAGTTCCTCCAAGACAACAACCTGTTTGATCCATATCAATCTGGCTATAGGCAAGGCCACTCTCCTGAAACTGCTCTCCTGTCAGTTACTGATTCCCTATGGCTTGCCAGATCCTCTGGTCAATCCTCTTATACTGCTGGACCTGTCTGCTGCCTTTGACACGGTCAACCATCAAATATTGTTCTCCACACTCTCGGAGCTTGGCATCTCAGGATCTGTCCTCTCGTGGTTAATGTTCTACCTCACAGAAAGATCCTTCAAAGTATCTTGGCAAGGGGGAATGTACAGATCACATGTGCTGACAACAGGGGTGCCTCAGGGCTCGGTGCTTGGCCCTCTTCTCTTTTCACTATACACCTCCTCACTCGGTGCAGTCATGAACTCTCGTAGTTTCTCCTACCACTGCTATGCTTTTCCACCTGACGACACAAATGTCTCAATGCAAATATCAGCATGCCTTGCTGATATCTCCGCATGGATAAAGTATCGCCACCTTCAGCTAAATCTGTCCAAGACTGAACTTATTGTCTTTCCAGCCAATCCTTCCTTACTGCCACAGATAAGCATGCAGCTTGACTCTATCACGCTTGTGCCTACATCTTCTACCAGTAATCTTGGTGTCATGGTAGACAACCAGCTGACCTTTAAGGACCATGTTGCCTCGGTTGCTCAAGCTTGCCGATTTGCTCTCTACATCAGGAGGATCAGAGCCTACCTGACTGAACAGCTCCTGGTCCAGGCTCTGGTTATTTCAAGCATTGACGACTGCAACTCCTTACTGGCTGGCCTGCCTGCATGCTCAGTTAAACCTCTGCAGATGATCCAGAACGCAGCAGCATGTCTGGTCTTCAACCGGCCCAACACTGTGCTGTCACTCCGCTGCTAATCTCTCTTCACTGGCTTCCAGTTGCAGCACGCATCAAATTCAAAGCTCTGCTTCTGGCTTACAAAACAATAACCCAAACGGCTCCTGTCTACCTTCACTCCTTAATCCAGAGCTACACTCCCTCTGGACAGTTACACTCTGCCAGCGAAAAACGCATAGTGCTCCCACCACAACATGGCGCAAAATCAGTAGCTAGACTCTTCTCCTCTGTTGTCCCTCGGTAGTGGAACGATCTACCAAACTCCGTCCGATCCGTAGAGTCCTTATCCATTTTTAAAAGCAAGTTAAAGACTCAGTTGTTTAAGGAGCATTTCCACACTTAGCTTAACTCTTCTACTCAACAGAATGAGTTAGAAAGATTTGTCCAGCTCTTTGGCTCAACCAAGTACTGAAGACGCTGTGTGCACTTATGCCCAAGATGATACTGTGTGATGAAATTGTGCACTTATCCCCAAGTTGATATTGTTTGATGAAATTGTGGTGTTGTATTTAAACAAAATGACTTACAAAAAACTACAAAAAAAAAAAAAAAAATTATATGCACTGCCTCTAGAACTACATGTCAGCACCTGGGTCCAACTAGACTCAAAGCAGTCTGACTATCACTTAATTATGATGTCCCATCTTGTTTGAATTATTGCTTGTGTTGTTCTTACTCTCAAATGCAAGTCGCTTTGGATAAAAGCGTCTGCTAAATGACTGTAGAATAGAATTGAATAAATATCCACCTGTCACTTTAACCCAACACTTAAAATTAGGCTAACTAATATTGTATATATGATAATAGGAACTCCCAAAAGGGACTGTATGTCCAATGCTGGGATAAGCAGCAAGTTTATGTTTGGACTGATGAGAGATGTAACAGTGCAACCACAAACCACAGAAATATAAAGTTTTGACAAGTAGTATCATGCTCATTAGCTACTACAGCTACATATAAAGGGTCATGGAGAATCTCAACTTGCCATCATATTATTTTTAGATAAAAGTTTGCAGCTTGTAACATACCAGCGGTCTCTGTTCTATCACTCACTTATACAGTGAACCACCATGATGTCGCTGCTGCTGATTTGAAAGTAAGTATCTGAAATTTCCGACGCCTCCTCATCAGCTGTCTTCCCCCTTTTATCTTTTTATTCTGAGTCCATTTTGCCACCACATTTCTCTGCATCTCAGCTGTTCTGCCTCTGCACTTTGCTCATGTTGATCATTTAAAAACATCTAAAAATGTTCATTTTTCCTGGCCAGCAGCACAGTAACAAAATGTTTGGATTTGTTTGCTACACTTCATGAACGACATTCTTAAATACAAGGCATAGTATGGCACTGACTTTGCGTGGAGGCTGAAGCTCAAAAGTCGAGGCTGTTGCAAAATTCAAAGAGCACGAGTCTGATCCAAAGGCAGTAAGTTACATAGTTTTAGCTTAGTGATGTCTTGGCATGATGCATATAAACGCATTTCATCATTACCATCATAGATACGTTGACAGTACTTTGCATTATTATGTTTGTTCAATGGGCACTGAAAGTATCTATTTCTTTCTTTTTCAACTGCTCCAAATGCTACTTCTCAGTAGCATTTGTTTCTGACTCAGTGGATTTTTTTTAAACACACATCCTACATCAGCACCCATTAACAAACAGCAGTATACAAAAATATATATATACATTAAGTGAGTAGTCTTGTAATATATATATATACATATTACAAGACTACTCACTTTGCCATGGGACACACTCACTTTCTCATGGGATTCAATAGGGAAGTGACCCCAAACTTTTGAACGGTAGTGTGTGTGTATATATATATATATATATATATATATATATATATATATATATTCTCAGATACTAATCAATGCTAAAATTGCTAAAATGCTAAAAGTGGGTATCGATACCTAGCTGTTACTTTGGCATCTGCTGGCATTGTTTACAATGTTGCCAACTTATTGATATAAAAAAGTGACTAGCAAAAATCTAGCCTCTTTTCCTTGTCTTATTGGAGAATTTTGGAGACAGTTGTGAAAGCACATGTCGTTTACTCTTCTCAATGAGCAGCAAGTGTTGCTGCAGGCCCCTCCCCCATTCCAAAAGCACTCACAAGAGGCTTGGTCCTTGCACAGCAGCAGTCAGAGCAGATGTTCATCTCTGCTCCATGACCATACTGCTCCATGAATTGCACATAGCTGCCACTGGTTGACCCCTACGGAGCCATCTAAGGGACACTGGGATTTTATTTTCCTTTTGTGTTACAATAGCTTTGCTTTCTATTGCAAAAAAGGGATCATCTGACAGACACTGATTTCACGGCTATGAGAGCACCCACAGAGTGCCACCAACATGTTCCAGCAGTCAGGTGACACTTCTGAGGAAGAGTGTAGACATATTAGGCTATTTTTAAGAAAGAAAATTAAATTATCCTTTTTGAGCCAAAAGAGCCACAAGAGAAGTCAGCATTATGTATCATTATGTTATTTGTTTTTGTTTTGTTTTGTTTGTTTTTTTTAATTTGTTTGTTTGTTTTTTGTGCATTTTCTTTTGTTTTTTTTTTTGTTTTTTTACAAAAATAACATTGTCTTAATTCTTAATAATAAACAGTAGCCTACTGAGCAGTTAGATAATTCAGTCATGCAAATGAATACTTGGAGTTGAATAAAAAGAGTTTATTTAATCAATCACCAATAAATCATATGAGTCGCACTTTACAGTCTAAACACAAGCAGTCAAAACAATAAAGCCACATCATGCTTGATATAATTTCTGATTACAGCAAATCTCTTAACTGTAATTAATTAATTAATCTTTTAAAGCACTACATTACAGCTACACACTTTCTCTGTTAACATGAACATAATGTCAGGTGTATGTTATGTTGACTAGATGCTGAGAGGGACAGATGCAAACCAGAAACATCTAAAAAAAACTGAACAAAATGGCTGTAACAGGCTCCTTGCACTCTCGTGGCCCTGTAATCAGTGTCTGTCAGATAATCTCTTTATTATGAGGAAACACAAAAGTATTGCAAGGGAACAGTTAATCTCTTGAAATGTTTTTTTTTAAATTAATTAATCTACTTTAAAATCTTTGCATACGTTAATAGAGCTTTAAAATATTGCATTTATCGCGAGTAAGAACATGTTTGCTATGGGTGACCCCTGGCAAACAGGTCTTTAGGGGAGGGTCCAGACAAAGCGCAGCTCAATAAACCTTATGAAGACGAAAAACTGTGGACCCAAGTTTCTCTTGCCCAGACTTGGGTCACTGGGGCCCCCCTCTGGAGCCAGGCCTGGAGGTGGGGCCCAGAGGCGAGCCTGATGGCTGGGCCTTTGCCCAGAGGGCCCTTTTGTTCCCAGCTCAAAATGGTAACGTGGGCTCCCCCCTCCTGCTGGCTCACCTCCTACAGGAGGGGCCATAGGGGTCGGTGCAGGGTGAACAGCTAAATATAGTTGGACCCCGACGCATGGCTTTGCTTTGGAACCACTGTCCTCGAGAGGTGCTGGACCCTCTTCCATTCTGGAGTTGTTCGCCGTGTCAGGCTATGAGCAGGTTTTGGCATATTCATTGCTTCCCGATTTGGCGCCTGTCCGTTGGGGTTTACCGCGGTGATTGAGAGGGTAGCCTCTCTAAGCCTTCAGGTGGGGGGGTAGATCCTGACTGTTGTTTGTGTTTATGCACCCACCCTTTTTAGAGTCCTTGGAAGGGGTGTTGCACTCCTTCCAAGGACTCTAAAAAGGGTGGGTCTTCTTTCTTCTTCTTTCTGCTGGGGGACGTCAATGTTTACGTGGGCAATGACAGTGAGACCTGAAGGGATGTTTTTGTTTTTGTTTTGTTTTTTTTGTTTGTTTGTTTGTTTTTTTTTGGGTTTTTTTTGGGTTTTTTTTATTGGACTTCTGTCCTCATCATGGATTGTCTATAACGAACACCACAGGTGCGCTTGGCACTATAACACTCTAGGTCACTGTTCCATGATCAAATTTGTAGTCATATCATCTGACTTGCAACAGCATGTCTTGGACACTTGGGTGAAGAGAGGGGCGGTGCTGTCAGCTGATAACCACCTGGTGGTGACTTGGCTCAGATGGTGGGGGAGAATGCCAGTCAGGCCCGGGTGAGGCGGGGGACATTGAGTCCTAGTGGGTTGTTGTCTGTGCCTTGTTAAGGCGGCTAACTGGAGCTGTGGCCGTAAATTCAGTGGACACCAGCAGTGAGGCCTGTGGGACTCTAGAGACAACTAAATGGTCTGTATTTATATAGTGCTTTTAATATACCTGCAACAATACCCAAAGTGCTTTAAGTTATACATCACATTCACCCATCCACACACACATTCACACACTGATGGCAGACACACTGACACACTGCCATGCCAGTGGTTTTGTGGTTGCTAAGGCAAAAACTCGGGCGTGGGAGGGGTTCAGGGAAGCCATGGAGAATGACCTCTGGATGGCTTTGAGAAGATTCTGGTCTACCATCCAGCAGCTCAGGAGGAGGAAGCAGTGCTCCATTAACACTGTGTACAGTGGGGATAGGGGGCTTCCTGCCTTGACTCGGGACGTTGTGAGCCGGTGGAGGGAATACTTCGACGATCTCCTCAATCCCACCAACACGTCTTCCGATGAGGAAGCAGGAGTCTGGGGACCCTGGCGTTGGCTCTCCTATCCCTGGGGCTGAGGTCGTTGAGGTGGTTAAAAAGCTCCTCAGTGGCAGAGCCCCAGGGTTTGATAAGGTCTGCCCAGGGTTCCTTAAGGCTCTGGATGCTGTAGGGCTGTCTTGGCTGACACATCTCTGCAGGATCGCGTGGACATCAGGGACAGTTCCCCTGGACTGGCAGGCTGGGGGTGGTGGTGCCCCTCTTCAAAAAGGGTGACCAAAGGGTGTGCTCCAACTACAGGAGGATCACACACCTCAGCCTCCCTGGTAAAGTCTATTCAGAGGGTCTGAAGTAGAGGGTTTGTCAGAAAATCGAACCTCGGATTGAGGAGGAGCAGTGTGGTTTTGGTCCCAGTAGTGAAACAGTGGACCAGCTCTTGGAGGGGGCATAGGTGTTTGCTCAAGCAATCAACATGTACTTTGGAGAAGGTGTTCAACCCTATCCCCTGGGGACTCCTGCTGCTTCTGGAGTATGGAGTGCCAGATCCCCATGTACGAGCTGTCCAGTCCCTGTAGACCAGTGCCAGAGCTTGGTCTGCATTGCTGGCTCAGAGTAGAGTCACTGTTCCTCTGCATCGAGAAGAGCCATGCCTCCCTGGTGAGGTGTTCCAGTCATGCCTCACTGGAAGGAGACCACGGAGAATCCACAGGACACACTGGATGGACTACATGGTTACCTGATCATGAACTGGAACAAAGGCATACACTGCAAATGAACACACCTGAACCTAATTGCATTTGATTGCAATCACCAGTTGTCTCTCCCATAAGCAAGACACCAGATACCAAGCAGGAGAGAGGCAGAAGAGAAGGACACGGACGGATGGGCAGAAGCAGACCCGGGCAGCGTGAGAGGGTCGTGGCAGCTCCTGCTCACTGTGGCTGCTGTCTCTCAGCAAAGGTTGAACTTTTCCTCAATACAGATCATCCCCTGGCTAAAGCGGTGTTGCGACATCTGGAGTCCGTTGAACCAAAGCTTACAATTTCATGCAGGAATGAAAGTGGTCATGCCTCGCTGGGAGCATGGGTGTGGGGTTTCCCCACGTCAGCTGAGTATATCTGATCTTTTATTTCTTTCCGGGTTGTTAAGGGTATTCAGCCTGGGCGACAGCGGAGCAGCAGCGGCGGAGGCATGGTGGAACTGATAGGTTCGCACATTGTCACTGGAAGGAACATGACCAAATTTGGAGGCCAGGTTGGCTTGAATTTGCCTGTAACAGAATGCGCTGGTGCCTATGTTACTGCAAAGATCCATCTGTGCTTCTTACTGTGTTGGTGTGTCCAGGAATCGGAATCGAACTTAAGTAATTTTCTTTTTTTAAATCTTCGGTTGCATGGCCAGGGAGAGGGAAGTCTGGGCTTCTCTGCTTAGGCAGCTGCCCCTGCGACCCCGGATTAGCAGAAGAAAATGGATGGATAGAAGATGTTAGAAAACAGAGGAAGAAACACAGGAAACAAAGGTAAAGCAGTTGTTTGTGATGTGGGATCAGAGAAAATGCAACACTGAGTTTTTCTTTATTTTGTCCTGCTAGTTAGCATGTAGTTTGCCTTAACTTACCATGCATCTCCTTAACAAAGTTCCATCACCAATGTATGTCCTTCAGTCAGGTCAAATAATGTTTGTGATACCCTCAACAGAATACTTTGTTTTATGTTATCAAACAGTCAAATCAACCAATACTGGAAGAAAGAGAAAAATCACACACCAATGAGATCATCAAACCCTTGAAGATGATGGATAATGAGCTCAAAAGTAGCAGATGTTTTGGCTGTTAATTCCTACGTGTGATCTGTCACCATGTTTTCCTTTCTGCTACTGTATGACTTTCTGCATCTGCAGTGCAACGACCTTAATTCCAATATACTAAGAAGAAGGTGGGAATGTAGGATAACAAACTGTACAAGGGACCTCAGCACGGATTGACTTTAACACATGCACCAATTACAGTAAGCACAGCAGGCATCCTTTTCCAAGTACTGCTGAATACGCCATACACCCCCTGAGAAAACAGCTGCCTCTGTACACAGATCCCAGTTCTACTTTCATGTTCATTCATGCATTATTCTGGTATACAAAATTGTGCACACACACATGCAACCATATACACACAATTCACATTTTTTTTCTTTTTTTTAATTGATCAAGCAGCGTCATATTTCCTCTTTTACATCAAAATAGAATTATATTTGTAACTTCAATGGTATTAACTCAGTGCTCAACAAATGTGAAATTAAGAGTTTGATAAGTACCAAAAACAATCATTTCTAAATTTCTAGATCTAAGGATATCTTGTAATTTATATTTTCATACAAATTACAAGCTATCTTTCAAACTTCATCTGCAATTCAAACTTCTGTAGCCTGCAATATTTTCAGATGCATTGCACTTTACCAAGTCTGACTGCCTTTTCTGGGGCATTAAAGTCTGTACTGAGCAACTGAAACATCCTTTATGACTGTTTTGGCTCAGTTCAGTGATGCAAAGGGGTAAGGGGGGTACCTGAGGTCAAGGTAGAATGATACTAAAATAAGGTTGACAATTAAGTGAATTGTCAAATAAAGAATAGCATTACTTATAATAATGATGATTACTACAAAACACATGGTTCAGTTTAAAATAGTATCTTTTTAATTACAGAAAAATCTAAATAGCATTTGCATTATGACTAAAAGTAACAGATAAAGGTTAAATCTAGCTAAAATACTGTCATGGTCTGTAGGTTTTAGATTTGTTTTTTGATTGGTTCATTGGTTCTGGGTTTTATCTTGTTTATGTTTCTTTAGCCTGATCCTTAAGGATTGTTGTTTTATTCATAATTAAATAAATAAGTCAATACTGAAATGACTACATATTTCATATTTCATAATGGCCCTACTGGCAACATGTCCAGGGTGTACTCTGCCTTTCGCCTAATAGCTGCTGGGCTAGGCTCCAAAGCCCCTGCAACCCTCCAATGAAATAAGCGATTATAGAAAATGGACAGTGGATAAAATTAATAAACATGTAATTTAAATAAATACAAAATAAATTGATAATATTTACAATTTCAGTGGTTAACTTATTTATTAAATTACATTTTTATTTTATTATGGTATTTTTCATTAATTTAATGGCACATTTTCATTGATTGATAGATTGATTGATACTTTTATTCCATAATGGTATTTTTTATTATTTAAAACTTTTATTTTGTAGTACCTTGTTTATGTATTTCATTGAACTTTTTTTGTTACAATGCCAATTACTTTGCAAAAAACCTTTAAAAAAACTTAATTACTTTCTGTACAAAACTTTACATGGACTTTGAACAAATACTTCCATCTAGAACTATCAAGGAATTTGCACTCATGCATCCCTTCCATCAATGCTACTAATATCTTAAAAATTAAATAAATAAAAAGATCTTTGTATCAGAAATCGAAATCCATCCTATTTCCATCAGTGGTCACACCAGTATCATTCACTCTAAGAAATAAGAACAATAAACCAGCAACTAGAAACTAGAGATGTAATACATCATTACTTAAAGATCCTGAGTTTATCAGCTACTTTAAAAGAGAATGGTCCACATATGTAGAAAACATTGCATTGCCTAAAACTTCAGTGCGTGTTCTTTGGGAAACAGGAAAAGCAGTAATGAGAGGGACAAAAATTCCTTGTCTTCCCATAAGAAAAAGAAGGAAACTTTGGGAATTTCAGAGTTAGAACTCAGAATTAAATCCTTAGAGGACTCTTACCATGTCTTCCCAGAAGAACACATACTGAACGCTATACGGAAAGCTAAACTTGAACATAATGAAATAATAGATTAAAAAGATGCAATTCTTGGTGCAAAGACTTTGCTTGGAGAACTTTGAACATGGCAGCAAATCTGGAAGGTTCCTGGCTAATCAGTTTAAAACAAACAAGGAGAAAACAACCATCTCCTCTGTCAGAGATCCAGAAGGAAACATCAGCCACGACACTGACAAGATAAATAACACTTTCAAAGAATTCTATAAAACTTTATTTAAATCACAACTAAACACAACAGATGAGAATATTGATCGATTTCTTAGGAACATCAATCTTCCAAAATGAAATGGCCTTGGATTTACCTCTTTCAGTCAATGACCTCCATGATGCTCTCCAGCATATGCCCAACAATAAAGCTCCAGGTCCAGATGGTTACCCAGCAGAATTCTACAAAGAATTCTGGACAACGCTGGCACCCACTTTCTACAATATGATATTAGAAATACAGGAAAAACAAAAAATACCTTCAAATATGACCTTAGCTAATATTACACTACTATTAAAACCAGGAATAGACCCGACGCTTCCATCCAGTTACCGTCCAGTTTCATTAATAAATGTAGATCTTAAAATAATCAGCAAACCTCTGGCCAGAAAGATAGAAAAAATAAGCAAGCAGACTTTATTAAAGGTAGACATTCCTCTACTAATATGCACAGATTAATTAACATAATAGATTATTCTACCCTACATAATCTGGAATCCACAGTTACTGCTCCTCAATTTCAAATTTATTCACAATCTGGCCCCTCCTTATCTATCCGATTTCCTCCATACTGTCACTCCCTCCTGTACTCTCAGGTCATCCTCCTCCATTCACCTTACTGTTCCCTCTGCCCGTCTCTCTACCATGAGGAGCAGAGCCTTCAGTCACTCTGCATCCCACCTCTGGAACTCACTCCCATCTGAGCTTCAGAACATCAATTCTCTTCCATCGTTCGCATCTGTACTCAAAACCCTACTGTTTAAACTGGCCTACTCCCTGTAACTGTTGTAACTGACTGTTTTGTGTTGTTTTCCTCTTAATGTCTTTTAAATTGTTTTTAATTCTAATATAATTCCTTTTTATCATTTTGTGTACGGTGACCTTGGTTATGGAAAGGCGCCAAAAAAAAAAGTATTATTATTCATTATTATTATTTCTTTAGATACAGAAAAAGCATTTGACTGAGTAAACTGGAAATTTTTGTTTGCAACATTAAACAAATTTTGGTTTGGGTCATTTTTTATAGACTGGATAAACATATTATATAACAGCCTAAATTGTGAAGACCAATGATCAAACTTTTCCAAGTTTCTGTTTGCAAAGACACACCAGGAAGGGCTGCTCACTATTTCCCTTACGTTTTGTTTTTGTTTTTTTTGTTTTTTTTTAGCCCTTAGTAGCTGCCAGAAGACAAAATAAAGAGATTAAAGGAATCCACACAAAAATATAGAGCATAAGATAAGTCTTTATGCTGATGATGCATTACTTTTCCTCCAGACTTTTCCTCATTGACATCTCTACCCCAGACAATCACACTCATTAACAAATTCTCATCAACATCTGACTACTCTATTAGCTGATCTAAGACTATAGTTATACATATTAACTATGACTTACAAAACATACCCAATATAACAATACAGTAGGGAAACATTAGATATTTAGGCATAAACACTTCTCCCAGTTTATCAAAACTAACAAAGCTAAATTATGTCCAGCTACTTAAAACAATAGAGGATGATCTCTCACAGTGGGGGCGCTTACCCATATCACTCATGGGGAGGGTTGCCAAAATTAAAATAATGGTTCTACCTAAAGTCAACTACCTGTTTTCAGTGTTACCCACTAATCCATCCTCCAGCTGGTTCAAGTCACTGGACTCACATATATCCAAATTTCTATGGAAAAACAAGCCATCACGTATCCGTTTAAAAACTTAACAACAGACTAAAGACAGAGATGGATTGGACCTACCCAAATTTAATCACTATAGCTAACAAGCTGCAATATATCTCCAAATGGGTTAAAACTAGCGGTGTAGACGAACCATGGTTAGATGTAGATCAAGCATTATGTGAGGATCTAGTTATGTAACTAACAGACAGACAGACTGACCAACACCTGAAAAAATTACCTCCACCTTGGTGGAGGTAATAAGTATGCTCCATCTGCACTTCTTTATTTAACTTCCAACAAGCTTGGATAGAATGAGAACATGACATCCTCTGCTTTCTTGCACATCAAGCTGTTGGATTATCTATGCAGCTTATACTCAGAAATCATTCTCACTCAGATTATATAAGGATCAATGCACACTGAGCCTCCCAATAGATCTCATAGCCCTTTTTTGTCTTGAAGCATTGCTCCAGGCAATATCCTCCCAGGATAATCTAAATCATGATTTATGTAGAGCAAACAAAGACTTCAAGTTTATGAATTCATACCATAAATGCTTTGAACAGACCTGATTTCCTTTGTTGCCACTGATATTACAGTGATCTGTGAATTCATGCCCAAAAATAACCAATCAAACAACATGTTTTCACTCCATGAATTATAAAGATTTTACTACAGGTTCTTGTAGTTCATATATCAACTGCATACACACGGTGTTGTGTGTGTCAAATGCAATAGCCAATCTAACCTTTAACATGGGAATCCTTCTCCTGAGAAATACTGTTCCTAGGCTGCAATTCATTTATATTTTTGGTGTTGCAGCATTATGTGCTTTTGGACTTTCTAAACAAAAAACAGCTGTTACCATGGAGAACATTAGATTGGCTATTGTTGAAGCCCACAGCAGTGCAGTAAGGTGACAATCTGTTGCAATATTCAAGCAAAATATGACTGCAATAATATGTTTCCCCTATATGGACTAAAATTAAAACTTCAAATTACTTATGGATATTTACTTGTCTTAACTTAGTGTTTTGTCTCATCACTCTCAATTGTATATCATCCAATTAAAAAATGCAATGCATGCATGTAGGCAAACAGAGGATGGTATAAATAGTGATGATGGAATTTCATTCAGCATCTCTATCAAGTATATTTTGCACAGTAATTCTACTCCTATGAAAACAGACTTCAGTACCCCCCTTTACAGACTGTTGCCCAACCAGATTGAACAGCTATGTCCTGCCAAACAAAAACTATGCAAGGCTGTCAAAACCCACCTCAGCATCCATGACTCAACAGTGACTATGTAGGTCAGTAGCCTCTGACAGGCTCGATATGCTTAGAGGGTGTAGCTGCATATTGCAGAGGCAGCTTGAACACTAACACACAGAAAGACATGCATACATACACATATCACTCAACAATTACAGGCCAAACACAATGATGCCAAGTACAGAGGGAGACATGAGTATCTAAGGACTAAGCCACCAATAAAGCATTATACTGTAAAAAAACGATATCACACAGCTCACATTTCACTTGATCATGGTAAGATAGGAAGGAGTTAGGCTCCACAAATCTCCCAAGATCTTAAGCAATAAATTACAGTTTTTCTCAGAGATAATTAACAAGATGAGAGGAAAAAAAAAGATTTCTCCACACAAAATATGCAGTTAAAATATGGAACAGACTCATATTTAAGAGGATCAGTAAATAAAATTGGGTCTTTTGGAGTTAATGAAGAGAAAACAAGGGTGGGGAATCTGACAAATTTGTATCCTGAATAAAGTGCATTTAGCATATCAGCAGCTTCTTAGTAGAATCATACAGATTAAACATCACTGAGTAAACAAATAGCAGCTGTATCCCATCTTTTCTACTGCAAACAAGCTAAGCAAAAGTGTGATTGGTTTCAAAACTGTTATGATGGCACTCATATGCACTATGACTATTGAAGGTGAAATTGTCATTTATAAACAAGGGAAATGAAGAAACCTGGTGTACAAAAAAATAAATAAATTTAAAGCAGTATGAAGGTCAAACAGCAAGAAGCACTGTGAGTTCCTCCATCATAAACTTTGTATAGCATAGCTTCAGCAAGTGATTTTTGGCACTAATTGGTTAATCAGGTGAACTCACTCTCTGATGTTGTTTGTATTGCAGTTAATCAAAATGCTACAAAGTCAATGTTTTTATTATATATTTTGGCTATTTTTTCATCCTACAAGCGATCACAGATTTCAGTACTCACTAAAGCTCCTGAGGATTGGTAGGTTCATAAATCCAAGGAGAAACATCTTGCATGAGAATGAGTTAAAATGCACTGGCCATAAGGCAGGAGTTCCTAACTAGTGCCTTGTGGGTCCTTGCTTATCATCAGCAGTAATTTTTGTGTAGCAAATATTCCCACAACAGCCTTTGATGTAATTACTTTCCAAACAGCTCCCCTCCAGCCAGTTTCCTGTTCTAAATTCATGGCTTGGCTTGTTTGCAACGTCACTGGAACACACACATTTCTCATTTGCTGCCCCGTTGAGAACAAAGACGCTGCACTTTCACTAACACTCAGGAGAGGACCGAGCTGTAATCAGTACTACTGTATGATAGAGAGTAAACAGATACAATTCAGGCTCCTGAGGGTACACCGGAAATACAGCTACTCATAAATACAAAATATGTTATGGCCAATTCTTCAACTTGGTGAAGAAGGAATGTAAGGCAGAGTAAGGCTGCAGCTCCTTAGAGAAGTGAGAGCAGACCAACCATGCTGTTTTCTCTATTACCTGGATAGATAGCAGACAGAAAGACATGGAACAGTCTGTCCTTCTTTCCTCACACTGTGCTAAAGTACAATCTGTGTTCTTTGTCATATGCCACTGGAAAAGACAGATGTCAGATTACTTAAATCTTGTCATAATATTTTGAATATTTAAAGTCTAAAGTGATGCTACTGACTTTATTAAACTCTGCTTAAAGCTGGTGTGTATGGATAACAAATTTGACCTCAGCATGTTGGCTAAATAGAACTGACAAACAGGTGGTATTTTCCCCATAAGGGGCTGTGAATGTCTGTACGAAAGCACATATTAATCTGTTTCTAAAGCAGAGTCACACCACAGTCATGGATAAGGATCAACAGAAACAAGATGTACACAGTTCAACCAGATCTTATTAAAAGATTACTTCTGGTGTGTTAGGAGCTCAGTGAGCACATAATTTGAATTGGAGCTTAATTATCAGCTTGCTGCAGCTCTCAAGTCTCTTCCTTTAGTGATATATAGTGTCTGACTTTTCACCGATAGCCTGTTATTTCTAAGAAACTTTCCTTCACACTTTTTTAGAAACAATATGTACAGTATTTGTTCATGGTTCCTAATATTTTTGCAGAGTACAGGTTAACAAAACGTTGCATTCGGCACAAGCACAAACTTAGTCATTTTCAATGTACTCTTGGAAATCTGCCAAATGTCAAGCTGACACCTCATATAGTTTTTCATGCAGAATCTTGTAGATGGGAGATTTTCAGTTTTCAAAGAAACCACAAAAGCAAACTGGAATTTTTAATTATTTATTATTTTTTTTTATAGCAGTTGACTGAATGAAGCTTATGCTGGTCATGAGAGAACTTCAACCACTCAGATCAGTGTGGTACCATAATCTGAGAAAGTCAGAGAAAAATATCAGAAAAAGATTCAGAGGCAAGCACAGGTGATACTAATGACATTAACAAAGGTTCTGTTCTGATGAGGTACTAAGCTTTATTTAATGTCCGTGTTTCACCTGCGTTTATCCACCACTGTTTCATTTCAAAATGGATGCTGTGAAAAAAGCCTATTATAAACATATTTGTTTTGTTCCCAGACAGATTCGAGGCTGGCAAGATGCATTCTGTTGTGATTGTGATCTTGAGAATCTAGAAAGGCTACTTGCAAGGTCAGAGAACTAGGGAAGAGTAAATTAAACTTCCAGGTCAGTATGTCAGATTGATAAATAAACACACAACTTAAGGCATAGTTTGAAAATATAAAAAAAAACATTAAATAATGTATTTTTCATAACAATGAAACTCTTGTATAATGTGTACAAGAGATGAATGAACAGATTATTTTCTGAGAAAGCTCAGATCCTTTAATCTGACATGCTGGAGATCTTGTACTAGTCTGTGACAGTAAGTGCCATCTACTGTACTGCAGTCTGCTGGGAGGAACAAGATCAGTCACAAAGATGCCAGCAGATACAATAAATTCATCTACAAGGGTAGAAAAAAAAAAAAACATTTTACAACCCCAGTGATATTTGAGGTCACTGAACAAAACTGATTTCCATCAAGGACAACGCATCCAACCTTGGACACACTAAAGGGACAGTGTATTGTCATTCAACAAATTGGAGGATTAAAATTAATTAGAGGACTAAAAACCTTTCAACTAGTTTGTCTTGCAGTAACTGTCCCACTGTTTTTTTTTTATAGGATTTCAAAGTCAAATGAAAAATAAAATGTCCTTTGCTTTCTTTTACTCATACTGTTTCTATAAGCAGTACATGATAACAGTTAATATGAAACAAAAAGACGTCATAGCAGTGTAAGATAATCTGCTTTGGGAAAGTCTCATCACATTTTGTGACTGTTGTAGCTACACTGATGAGAAAATGTTCAGCCTGGCCTTGACAAAACTGTGCAATCCAGCTTCATTCAGAAGCCTTAAAGCAGCACAAAATTACAGTTTTGATCAGCCCTACATAACCTTGCCTAATCAAACACATCATAACACTACAATGACCCGAGGTTGTCTCATCTTACAAAAAAAAAGAGTAAATGTAGTCAAAGTTATGTGACAAAAGATCACAAATTTTAGTTATTAAATGAAAAGGACCCATGTGATAGAGAGTTCTCTGTGCTTTCACAACTGCATCACGACTTTCATAACGACTTGATTAAATATGCCTCAAAGGACCCACACATATTTGGGGTGATGTGGAAAGCGGACATTTCAGCTCATGTAACTTGACAAATTGTGCTTCAAAAGTTTCTATTTATATCTTTCTCATCTCACAAGGAGGGTAGAATCTTCCTAATTCCCTTGCCGTTTGCCAGAGGCTTAGTGTGACATATTGCTAATCTGGTTATTATGCAATTTATCAGCCGTCTCTTTTTTATAGCCGTGTATGTATATTTTTCAGGTTTCTTATGAGCCTAAGTGCAATAACACTGCAAGGAGCTAATGAGCAACCGCTACTGCTGTGGTAATGCATCTCAAGTCACTTCGGGGTATTCTTGTCGCAACAACTTGTTAGTCTAAGTCACTTCATTAAACTAGCTAAATTATTTTTTTGCTAATGATACAGAGACCCCTCTCAGGCTTGAACCAATGGGTTGTGACCAAAACAAGAGGAGAAGAACTCATCAGAGTTCTCTGACAGCAGATACTTCAGAAAAGAGAGGTTACAGACTTATGCTGCAAACCAAAGGGCCTCTTGTATCTGGTACCTGAATTGATGCAAGGGCAGCAGGCATCTCAGTAGGAATTCATTATTGCCTTTGGCTTCTCTCAACACATGAGCTATGGCCACAGCCATCACATGAAACCATTTTTGCAGTCTGAGTGTGGTTTGATACTGATGACAGATGGAGACTAGCCTGAAGCAAACATCTTCTTGAGCCTAAGATGGTCATCCTTTTCACAAGTGGCTGCGTTTTTGCGCCATCAGCTAATTACGGGTGCCCCATCATTAAAGACACGTAAATCAGACCTTAATGTGACTCAAGACTCTTGGTGAGACACTGGGCGGGAAAAATGTGGTCCTCTGATTTAATGGGCCCTGAACTGAAGGGGATATAAGTCTTGATAATAATAGTAGTCAACTACAGTGTATTGATCACCGCTCCCTCTGGTGTCTGTGTGGGTGAAGGCAGCTAGGACGGAAATTGAACTGGGATTTCTTGACTTTGTAGAGCAAGCTTACACAGAGGCAAGGTGGTCAAAATAACTTGACTAATGTGTTTGTATAAGACCACTCTGGTTCACTTTGTCATTTCTGCAAGGTGCTTTTTCATTTCTCCATCACAGCTGCAGCTAAAAAGAAAATTCTGTAGGGACTTTAATATTTTTTCAAGTTTAATAAAAAAGGCTTTTCTTTCCAGCAGACAAAACTCATTTTGCCTCACATGCAGATCTGTCCCACAATCGTTTGTAAACAAAGGAATGTTCTCTGTAAGTAAGCCTAAAGTTTTTAACTCTTTATCAAAATGATTAAAATTCCTTTAAAATTTAAATATCGATTTAGTACTGCTGATCTTTCAGTCCACACTACACAACTCCCTCTGTGTTAGCACCCTTTCATGAAAGAGGTAAATGCTGGCAGAGGCTGCTCTTGCAAACTGTTGACAATTTTCTGTATCTGAAAGGTAACGGTAGCAAAGGTTTGACATTCAGTGCTCTTGCATTTTACAGTTTCCATCATTACTGTAAAGAAACATTAAATATTTATCATATACACACCTAGGGGTGGGGAATCATTTTACCCAAATGTGTCATTAAGATTTTGGTTAATTATCATGGCCCATTGAGTCCAGCACCTCTTTCAGTGTGTTACTATCCTCTGTCCATTATCCACTCTGTAATTATCAACACACACCGTCTAGCCAACCTACAGCACTTTCTCCAAGAAACATGTTAATAATTACTTCAAGATGTTGATTTGCCAGTTGCTCTTAATGGAAAGCTTATGTTCATTTGCCTGGTGTTCAAATGAAAAAGGCTTTCATAAAAATGCCGTAGACAATTACCTGGTCACAGACTTTGTTTTTAAAGCTCTTTCGGACTTTTCTGATTTTTCTTTTCACAATTTGTTGCTATGACTGCTATCCTTTAAAATGCTCTATTTTTTTCTACCTTCAGTCAGTTCCACAATATTCACACAAAAGGAAGTACTGTATGTTCCTTGCACTATATGTGAAGGCTAGCGTCAGAAAAATTTAATTACTTTCTAAAGCCCAACATTCATAGAAAGAATAAAAAAAAAGCAGCCTGCCCACAAAACTGGGGCAGTCTTACATACCGGCTGTACATGGGTCCCTCAGAAAAGGATCCCACCACAAACTCAACCATTCTGTGTAAAACAATTTGGTTAGAGAATAATGGAAATCCCCTCTAAGGAATATGGATTTTTTAAGGTCTATATACAAAGAAGCCATTCCTACTCTTAAGACAGAGAAAAGCCATTCCTGCAGTTAATAATTTTTATTAAAATATATCCAGATTTACCTTTAAATATTCTGTTATCTCCATATCACAAGACTCATTTTCACATGAAAAGTACATTTTCCTCATTATCTAGAGATATCTGTAGTTTTATGAGATAACCACCTACTAGACCTGGTTAGCACAAGATAACAAGCTTTTTTTCTCGAGATCAGGAGATGATCAAGGTGAGCTTGACAATGGTGGTTAGCATCTAATTTAATTGGTAATTGATGGAATTGGCCAGAAACTGACAATGACTTTCCTGCACTCAAAGAAAGACCTCCATTTTATTATAGTTATCAAAAATAAAATATTAATTCAAGAAAACAATGTTTGTGTAATCTCGGAATAATAAGATGGTCAGCTCTTTATCTTGAGATAATGAAAAAAACAGATTTTTACAATGAAAATGGTAATGGTATTTACACGACTGCATTCCATGTTGTATACATATTTCCTCATAGAAAATTGGGTCAGGAATTGATAAGGGAATCAATAAAGAACATCATCAATGGGCAGAATTGATAATGGCATTGATGTCAGAAACATCTTATCAATTCCTTCCAATACTGGCTAACGGCTACAGCAGCTCTTCTTTCAATTGGTTACAAGATACGATTGCACCAATTTCAGAGGCAGCTTAATAAAAATATATATTTTAGGGGTTGAATGGGAATTAGGTGATTGGTGACAACTACAAGGAAGATGAGGCTATGATCAGAAAGGCAGGAATAACTTATTTCATCCTGTTCCTTTTCAGACTTAATAGCTAGTTATTTAGCTTGTGTTGTATATACACATGTTTATTTTGTTTGCAATAAATTAAAAACACCAATAATGTGCTCAAAGAGGAAAAAAAAAAAAAAAGAAAAAAAAAAAAAAAAAAAAAAAAAAACAGTATTTTGGGGGGGGTTGTAGTGTTGTTGCTATTTGAAGATATAAGGTTTACAAAATATTACTTTAACCATTTACTGACTTAAAATCCAGGAACTTGTTTTATATTCATACTGCTATAAAGAAAATATCTGGCTCAGGCAATGTCAGGATTCTTTGGCTCAATGAGAGTGCTAACAAGGTTTTTTTTAAATGGTGTGTAATGATTTGCTCCTGAAGACCCGGAAGTCCAGCCACACACAAATCTTAGGTTTTAACAGGATGAGGTTTATTGCAAAAAAAAAAAAAAAAAAAAAAAAAAAAAAAAAAGGGTTTTGGAAAAGAGGATGAGTCCAACAGGCACATTGCGCCAGAATCTGCAAAAACTCATAATCAAAAAATAAGTCCAATATCCAAAAACACAGAGGAGTGAAGCAGACTACTTATCCAGATAGAGCGGAGATCACAAAAAGTCCAGGCAGGGTTCGATATCCGGATTGGCAGGAAACATCCAACATGGGTTAGGCAAGAGAAATCCAGGAAACAGGCAGAAACGAATACCAGGGGTCTGAAAACAACAAGAACAACACTGGATTTAAACAAGGTTAGTAAATTGACCATCTGGCAGGGAAGCAGAGCCTGGAGAGTGTTTAAGTAGGGCTGGGAGCAGGTGAGGAAAGTGAGCAATCAGGACAGGTGGAGCAGATGAGCTGGATTGCATAGCTGCACAGCAAAGCAGCAAACATGACATGGTGTTCTTTTAGCTACAGATTCTGGCAATTAGGTGACCCTAGTTTTATTAGATTTAACTGCTGCTTTTGACATGGTGGACCACAACATTTTAACAGCTTGTCTGGAGCTGCCCTGTAATGGTTTAGGTCCTACTGTCTGAGAGGACATTGTGTATTGACCATTTCCAGCCTTCCTTTGCTCCTGTCATGTAGGGTTCCCCAGGAGTCCATTCTTTGGCCATCCCTCTTTCCATTGTACCTCCTTTCCCTGGGGTCAGTTCTTAGGAAGCACAAGTGTGCTTTCCATCTCTATGCTGATGACACTCAGGTCTATGTGTCCCTTCAACATAAGGACCCCTACTCCCTAAAATCATTATTAATCTGTCTTGATGAAGTCAACACCTGGATGGCTTTAAACTTTTTTAGCAAAAATTAGACAGAAGTTATGCTTCTAGTCCTGGTGCCAGTGGGTCCTCTCCTGTTGACTGTGGCACAGTACTCTAAAACAGCTTTCACCAATCTGGTTGTCAATATGGACAGTGATTTTGATCTACACAGCCAGACCAGAGCTATGGTTAAAGCCAACTTTTGCCAGCTGAGGTAACTGGCAAAAATTAAACCTTTTTAAATGGGACTTTAAAACAGCAATACATGCTTTTATTCAAACACAGCTTGATTATTGTAATGGATTGTATTTTTGCCCCTTAGAAATCTTTGCTGCAGCACATATGTTGACATGAAAGAGAGAACCAAATTGTCCTGTTTAAGTCTCACTGCAATACCTGCCTGTTCTTTTTAGGGTTCATTTTAAAATCCTTTTGAAAGGTCTCACTCTAACTCTCTGAGCTGTTACACTTGGACTCCCCTTCCTGGGCCCTCAGGTCACCTGATCAACTGCTCCTAGAGGTGCTGAGGACATGGCATAAGCATAGAAGGGACAGAGCTTTTTCTGTGGCAGGACCACAACAGTGGAACTTGCTGCCCCTGCAAATTAGATAGGTCTCTTCACGGTCCAACTTCAAATCCCTTCTTAAAACCCAGTCGTTTTTATTTGCTTTTTTCACCCAGTCTGAGAGTTGCTTTTTATTGTATTATCATTTTATTTTTTTAATTTCTTGCCATTTCTCTTAATATTTCTGTTGCATTTCTATCTGATTTTTTATTTTTAATAATGATTTAGCTATTTGTTCAGTACCTGCTGTTGTAAAGTGCTTTATCTATAAAGTTGACTTGGCTTGGCTTGGCTTGCTCTGACGCCTGAAGCGATAAAATATCTTAAGTACAAGCTTGTCATGCTTGGAGGGGGTCCCACAAAGTTTCTGCTTGGTAAAACAACGCATGCTTATGTGTTTGTGGAGTTTTCAAAACTCAGCTGCTGAAATCAAATTCATGCAAGGTTTTGTTTACAGTGACGCAACCATTGACTCTGGTGGTAGTTACAGTCTCAGGAGCAGATATTTTCCTCACTATTTCAACATTAACTTTCGCCATGTCATGCTTTCACATAAAAAATCAAGAAAATACTCACAAATAAATGAAAACTTCTGGCAGACTTTTGTCACTAGCTTTCAACATGATGCTGAAAAAAGTATGTAAAAAGACAAACAACCTCTAGATACATATGAGTACAAAGTTCTGAGTGCCATGGTCTTAATCACAAACATTTTGAACATACTGCATCACCACCTGAAAGCTTAATTATGTTTAAAAAAACATAAAAAGTTGCCTTTAATGCCAGAAGACTCATTAAAAAGTCTCTGTTGACTTCATCTTTGAATTTGGCTGTAAACAATTCATTCCTCTTGCGTTTTAAATAAATAATGAAATTAGCTGGTCAGATCTGTCAGTGGGAAAAATATTCATAAACACATTCCTACATCAGAGATCTACAGGCTGTCAAATGGCAGGGAAGCATTTCTTTTAAGCCCAGTGTTTCCAGTGATGGCAAACAGTGGAAGGAAGAAGAGAGCACAGCAGTGCCTCCCTCCCTGTTCCCTCTCCTGCTGAGAAGCAACTGCAACTGTGTTAATGCTGAGTTTACATTAGTTTCCTTTCATCTGAAATAATTAACAGGTATTAATTACTCATTTTGCCTATGAGTTCTTAAAGCTTCTCCCTTCTATTACACCTGACTGTGGATTAAGCCCCGAGCCATCCATCCTTCTTTTGTTCTCAGAATACCTTGTTACAACTCTGTAGGTCACATGGCCAACCCTAATCACAAATGGCACATTTGGCCATCTGTCAGTGGTTTGCTGCAGTCAGCTATGAGAGTGCTGTGAACAATAAATGCTGTGGGCAATAAAACTCCATTTCCTGCTTAGAATATTGAGCGTCACTTGTCTTATTTTCTGGTGGAGACACTTGCTGGCAGGTCAAATCTCATACAGTAAACATGCACAAAATCCCGAGAGGGATAGGTATGATTTTAATAGTTAAAAACAAGCCACAAACTACATGATATTTATGCTTGATACACAGGTCAGTCATGCTAATTATTGATGAGTTTGATGAGAGTTCTTGTGGCAACATAACCTTAAAGTAGCTTTGACACCTTATGCCGACCGGGCGTAAGAGGAATGATTAGAAACGTGTCTTGCTTTAATTTGCTGCAGTGGAAAATCATGCAAGCATTTTTCTGAACTAACAAACTTTCCCAGATGTGTTGCCTCCTTTTTTTATTTTATGTCTTCCATTCACAGAACATACTGTATTGCAATGCAAGTATGCTATTAAAACGTAAAAGAGTACCTGACTTTCTTTGAGTTACATATGGAGAAGACACACACATGTAAAAACTACACAGATGATGACATATCCCTTAGATCAGGGCTCTCAAACTCTCGTAGAATGAATGAATAAATTTATCTTAAACAAACAAATGAAAGAGACAAAGGAAAATAATGAATAAAGAACTAGTAATATAATAATAAGTATTGCATCATCAAATCATAATAAAAAGAAGATCATTTCATTTGAATCAGGTGGAGCATCTCCACTGCTTTCGTAATGTTTTCTGAATTTTAAATCACATTATTGTAAAATAAGATACAGAGAAATTAAAACACACACCAGTGTCTTGTTTAATGAGTGATTGTAAAACCTGCTCTGGCAGACCATCTTCAGTGACCCGATGCAGTTGGGGTTAGCAATTACAAACGTTTATTCTCATAAAAAAAAGGAGCCCTGGCCCAGCAGATAATATTTAGACAATTCTTTTCCAGCATAAGAGAGCTTAAAGAGAAGAATCTATAGTATTTATGTAGAACAGCTTGATTTGGAACTGAGGTGCAAATGGAGCTGGGCCTGGTTAAAGATTGAGGTCAAGAATGAGGTAAAGGAAGTTAAAAAGCTTCCTGCTGTTGCTGTATTTTAAGAAAGATCAAGAGAGGTTTCCAAATGCTATTATAAATTTCTTAGCACATGCTCTTAATAAATGTGCACTTTCATCTGAAGCAGATGTTATCTTTTCTATTTTATTTTTCCTTCAGAGGACACCAGAATGCTTTATTTACATGTTATTATTACAATTTGTTTTTCTGCACAGGTACATATATTTGAACTTTTGTTCTGACAAATGGGAGCAAAGTGTGTAGAGTAGAGACATTATAGCAAACCTTTTGTGTTATGGTATGAGTACATTTTTCAATTGTAAATAACTTCAGTTATTCATTAAGATTTGTAAGGCACCGCAAGAGATGTTATAAACTCTCAGCTGATTACATCTCCAGATTTGATAAATCTCTTTGAACCTCATAACAACCACTGACTCTTCTAAGCAAATGGGTGAGATCTTTGATTGAAGCTAAATGACGTCTTCAAAGCAAAGGCGTCTATAAAACAAAATCAGGATGCATCCAGTCCACAATTACCACTGCCTGAAATGTCATGCAGAAATGAAAGTGGATCTATGAAAACAAAGGCCTATGAAACAGCCAGCTAGTAGTCAAAAAAGCACCACATACAGCAGATAGTAGAATGGTAGATCGAATGATTCCAGTGCTTATCAGCAAGTTTTGGATTTGAAAGTCCGGTTTGCCTCCACTAATCAGCCACATCGTTAAAATCATTGATATGTGAAGTTAATAACACTGGCTTTCTTGATATAGTGGTATCACTCTTTCATCTAGCTATGAAAGAATGGTGTCAGAACACAGCTTGCTGCATGTGGGACTGAGTTGCTGCAGCTGGGTCATAGTGTCCACGTTGTACCCTATCCGTCCCTGAAAGCAGCTGCAAGCAGCACGTAACTGTCTGAGCTGGAAGAAGGTGGCTAGGTCTGACATGAAGATGGTTTTTATCTTTTCATTATGTGGATGACCAAACGTGTGTATTAAGTATGAAATAGATTATCAGACTACAAGTTGCTTGTTTCCACTCTGAAATACAGCCACAGACACTGTATGTCTTGTAAATAGGGGTCCCTACGAACGGTAGGGTGTATTGCACAACTCAGTACTAAAAACCTCAAAAACTACTCATATGAGCATTTCCATTCACCTATCCATCATACTCTCAGCTAACCCCCGGATGTTTTAGCTTCTGACCTCATCTCAAAGTCTGAGCCCAGTGACTCTCTGAAGGAAATTACTTTCAGCTGCTTGTATCTGCAAGCTTTCCCACTTTGGCACAAATGGCATTCTCAAATGTTTTCTTTAACAAGTAACAAAGTCTACAAGTTATAACACCAGAGGTTAGAAAAGCATCAAGATTGAGGCTAAAATACACTTAATGGATTGCCCCTTGTTGGTTGCCTAGGTGACATGATAATACTTTACAGTAACGCATTTCCTGGTGGGGTCAAGCAATAAAACTACTTGGTTAGAGTTGTAAAAAGATCATCATTAGGGTTTAGATCGATTCCTAGTACTTTGCCAACACCGTGTTAATGGCCATCATTTTGACACTTCACATACACTCATTCTCACAACCACTAAGGGTTCACACATATCCTGAAAAGATAATTATAGATTGTAATACCCCACAAGAACAAAAGACCCCAGACTCTTTTCTGAGAGGACAGTTTTGGTCTTTTACACTTGTATTTATGTTTTCTTCCATTCAGTCTGCAGGGTTTATATATTAGCTAATAAGCTGAACCAAATGAAATGGAAAAAGAAAAGTGATTTATCTGTAATATATTATAATTATTCATTGAGACAGTAAAATAAGGCCATGAGAAATTTTAATGGTCACCAAAGAGAAACTGAACAAATGCTGTCACCAAACACAGCTGTCAATAACCAATAAAAATGGAGAACAAGAGATCCACTCCCAATGCAAAACTTTCACCTCACTTTTATTTTTCTCCTGCCACTCATAGTGGAGAGGGGTCATGCAGATGAATGCCAATGAGCAGCTGTGTCTATTCATTATTCGCATCCAGTATGATAATCCAAAGTTCATCTGACATGGATTTCTGACAGAACAGACACAGCACGGGCAATTTGGCAGAAGTAGCAACCAACCACAACACCCCCACACCCCCGCACCAGGCTTACTCTTTTATTGAACAACCTGAATTACACAAATGAGTTTGTGCATCTTTATTTGTAACATTCAAAGGGACCAATCATTATCTTTTAATTACTAGTACCCAGTAGTGAGGCCCATTAAAGCAAAGTAATTAATCTAACACTTTGGCATGGGAGTGGATTTGCTCCACAAACAGCAATTTTACTGAAACTGGTTTTGAGTAGTAATATTTACACATTAAGAGGTACTAAGAAAGGAATTTAATGGTGCAAGTAAGGATTAAAGTGAAGTTGTACAAAGAACTGAAATATTCATGTTAAGCACTGATAGTTTATCAGGTATATCTTTTTACAATTCCTTTTTTTCTCCTTGTTCCACCGCTGAACTAAGCACCCCTGGTAATATGGCTAAAAGATGAAAGAGTAAATAAATCAATAAATGAAACACAAACAAAATGTGTACCACACCTTCGTCTGCAAGCTATTTATACCCCCTTGTTAACATCTTAGTGTGTGCTCTGGCTATGTTGATGATGGATTAACATGTCAAATTAAATCACTGTCAAAGTAACACTGGCTAAGCTGATATTCCAAACAGTCCAATTACAGCCATTAATTAAGTGAATCCAATCAGTCCTGAAGGACATAGAGAGACTCCTATGACCCACAAAGATCTTATTTCAGAAGTCGTTTGTCACTTACAACAGCAGTTCTGACAGTATCACAGAAATATGAACCAGCTTTGCAACATTTTTGTTCGTTTCTTGCTTATTCTCCTGGTCAGCAAACCTGAAGACTCCACTCCTACAAACTTCAGCACTGCAGGAACATGTTGTTTTGCCTAAACAAAAGCACTGATTATCTCTCTGCCAGCCACTGTTCATCCCAACAACATCAAGGTATGCAGGGAAGTCAAACTACAAAGCTTGTTTTGTTTTGTTTTTTTGTTTTTTTATTTATATAACAGATTGAAAAGGAACTAAATGTTTGACACAGAGGGAAATTGTTTGGTTACAACTGCAGTTTAAGTATATTTCACAATATATGAAACAGGTGCAAATGTTAGACATGTGAATGGGGGAAAATGTCAGAAATAGGAAAAATACATAGAAAATACATGTCCAACATCATGACTGACTCAGGCAGAGACAATGTTCCCTGTTCAATAGAGTAACTGGCTGGTAAGAAGTAATAGCTTTGGATCTATTTAACTGAAGGTCTAAAAATAACATGACATGGAAAATGTTGCACCCTGATTAAAGTGTTCTCTTGAATTTTTACCTGCATTTCCTGTGGATCTAAAAGAAAAGTCATCATATGGTGGATGCTGGTGCCACGACCATTAAACGGTACCATTTTGATATTGCTCATCCATTATCTGTGTCAGTATTGGACATATCAGAATGTATTTTACACAAAAAACAAACATGTGGTTCATATTCCACATGCATCGTTGCACAGTGTAACATAGTCATGATTAAGGTGTAAAGTCTCAATTTGATAACATGCATTTAGTTTATAGATAAAAATAGATTATCCTGAGCCTAAATATCCCTTTTTTAGTAAAAACATAAAGCACTGAGTAGAGGTATTAGCCTTTAAAAACACAATAGAAATATTCCTTTACCACATGAAAAAATAAATAAATAAACTGGAATGAGCACAACTAATTGCACCATCTTGCAAATTGTATTTCTGCCTCGTAAAAGCAAAGCCATCATCCCCAAAGAGACAACAGGGGGTGTGACTCTGGAGGAAAATGGTTTGGAGATTCGACAGCCCTGTGGTAAACTGTCAGGGTCATTCTCTACAAGCGTCTCCACACGGTCCCCACACTACATACAGGAAATGATTCATCTGCATCCAGGAGAGGAGATGAGCACCATTTTGAAATTACCTATGAGTTATCTCCTCAATAACTTCTAATCAGACAGCTGGCGTTTCCTCCACTGTAAACAAAAGTAATTACAGTAGATGTGATGGATGGAAGGAATAAGACAGCTTCTGCATGCTCAGGACCAGTGTGGGACTCTGCGGAGCAGAACACTTTAATTAGGGACAGCCTAGCCCAGCACAACTGGATGAGTCTGACGAAGCACACGTTCTAGTTGCTAAAATAAGCCTCTGCCTGTGCTGTGACTGGACCAGTGATTTACTTCAGCAACTCCAAAGAAGTTGTTTTGGAAAGGGAATACAATCCAACATGATATCACTTCATCCTTATTAAACATAATAAGATTATAAATAAAATTTGGGAGGAAAATTCAATATGCAAGCGCAGACACATCAAACCTGCAGTTTTTATTAGCCAACCAGGAGTGTGTCATTACTTATTTGCTCCTCAGTGCTTTCATTGATTGATCATTATTTATAAAACATTTAAACCCAGAGGAGATATACAGAGTAATTGGAAGGCAAATAAAATCCTAATTTTGTGTAAACTCTGTGTGTGCATGAACACACACAGGGAACAGATGCATTTACTGAGGGCATTTATTGTAAGATATTGACCAGAGTTACTGAGTACAGCATCTTCTTTTGTCTGCTTTTACACAAATGAGCAGAAATAATAAACACAGTACAGTCTCATTAGCAGATAGCTAGCAGGATTGTGAAAACTTTCTTTGTTATCTGTGTTATGATACTGAACCAATGTCTTATTTGTGGCCCCCCATGAGATGTGTATGAAATGTAAATTTTTTTTATTTTTTTTTAAATTAACAAAACATAAAAAAGCAAAAAAAAAAAAAAAATTCCATGGAAACTGTAGACTTTTAACATAAATGAACAAGAAAACATTTGTTTCTATTTGAATTGTTGCCTCCTAACAAGAGTGTCATATTTGAACAACACAGGCAAAATTATTTTTTTTGGTGAAAATATCAACAAAGATAACAACAAATATGACATTTATCTAAAGCTTTAAAAGCTATTTTTCCCTTTCATCCAGAATAACTTGATCTTAACGCTTGCTGGAATTTGCATTGATTTTCCCATGAAAAAATATTACGGTTACGGTTGATAAGGGATTTGGGATTTTTTTCTTTCCCTATTTTCTTGAAAAATTCTTTTTATATCAAAGGCTCCACCTATAGATTGAATTTCATGTGGCACTCTTTTTTTTTTTTAAAGAGGATGATTATTTTACGTAACTCTTCCCAATAAAGCATCTGCTACTTTTAGATACTGGCATGAAGTGATCACAGACAGTACAGATTTAAGTATTGGCATCAAATCAGGAACTTTTCTTTAATAATTAATGGATAAAGGTAGGATTGCATGTAAACGTTGCACTCAGAATATCCATGCCAGTAAAAATTGTTTTACATTTAAATTATGAAAATAATTTGAAAAATTAAATTGATTCCATTTGTGGAGAGTATAAGCTCATTGGAGTATTATTATCTCAGTATTATCTCATGTTTGCTTGCTGAAATATAGTGAAAATTTTCACAATTTTCTTGTGTTGTACCGACGTTTCCACATGACTGGTTGGAATACAGGCCACAGTTTCCAGTTTCACAGTGAGACAATTTGTACCCTTAACTCTCCACCTCATCCTCCCCTTCCAGGGTTTCTTTGGTTGTAGAGCACCTCCTGCTGCCTTTGCTGCTGAGAGACAACCATCCTTCGCATCAATGATTCATTTAGTTTCACTGTGGCTGAGAAGAGATTCACATTTTAAACAGCATCTTGCAACAGATTCATGACATCCCCAAGTAACAACTCATTTGATTTCATCACATTTAAAAACTCTTTCGACTTTGGTTCCTGGTGCGTTACAGTTTGTGCTCTCTGTGGCTCTGCCAACCACCCTCACATGCTTCAAAAAAGTCCTAACACAACCCAAACAGAGAAGGCAGCAGCCTGAATTAATGTCTTGTTTTCTAGCTTGATGTGAACTTTTATGAGGTTACAAGAAAATGCTTTTTATTTCACAGGAATCCAGATCAGCAGAAAAAGAATAAAAGGTGCAAATTTAGCTAACAATGTTCTCTAAATTAATTATAAATGAGAGGATTGAGGTGCCAGAAGACACTGTCAGGTCTGTGTTGATTTGTATTTCATAGAATATTTTAACTTTAAACTCACTGGTTTGGATGGAAAACATGAGCCTGAGGATGCTGCTTTATAATGTATGCACACTCACTGTTTTGTAGCGCTGGGGCTATGCTAGTGTGTAATCTACTGTTTATAGGTGACTGTTAAATCTAAATGTTATGTGTGTGTGTGCTGAGTGCTGCTGTCATTGTAAAAAGAGGGGAAAAGACAAACACTTTATCATGATAACTGTCTTAAATATGATTCATAAGCACAAAGAAGATCTAAATAAAATAGGATTTTTTTCCTCCAGAAACCTTTCCATCATCTGACCTATTGTAAAGACCTAGCTTAGCATCAAATTTATCCTTTTTATTTTATTTATGCATTTAACTGCAAGCTAATATTGCTATTCATATGACATACAGCAGCTAGGTCTCTTCTCTAATGGATCTTTGTCTTTTTGGGCTTTGATTGTTTTTTTAATCAAGTAATATCCAGTCTTAAAGCTGACCAAATACTGTATAAAACCACTGCGAAGGCCTGTCCCTCTGTGCTTACTGGGTGCAGCTCTGCCACTTGTTGTACCAACTATGCCTGCAAGTCTTTGATGTTGTGACTAAAAAGTAAGCCCAGCCATCTGACCTTTCTTTCCAGGCGTCTTCAGAGACCCAGCCGCATTGCTGAAGGTGCAGTGCAATTTCATTGATCAACAGACATAACAGCAAGTTGCAATAGAGGGCACCACTCATTTATTTGGCAAATAATAGAATTTTGATGACCTGTCCCGTCAAGTTCAGGGGGACTTTGGTGGCTTTTTTCAATTTTGCAGGAGCCAAAAGTTGAATCACTGCCAGCTTTAGTGGCAAATGTATCAGCAGAACAAGCCCCCAGTATTGTTAAATTGTCTAGAGATGACTTTCAGAGAGTGCAGGGTTAGTTTTTAAGTCAGACACTCCAAAACTGAACAGTAAAAACATAAAAAAAAAACTTTTTTCTACTACAATAAGATGCAATAAGATGCTTATTATTCTTATTCTGTATCTTATTCCTATTCTTATTATTTACAGGACTAGAACACATTTAATTCCTGCTTCCATCCAAGGGATTGGCATTAGTGTTAAACAGTTAAATATTCTACAGTGTTATATGTTCTCTACTGTTTTGGTTGTAATTATTAAATCCTTTGTGTCTCTGGTTTGATGCAAATTTAGATTTATTTGTGTCAAATGTATAACTTTGGTTGATTTTTCTTTTTGGTAAAAAACCAGGATTTATTCATTGTCACTAATATTTTGGTAGTAGTGAAATGCAGCAGAATTGCTTTGTTGTAACCAAAAAGTTATTTTACATCCATGGAATTAAAAGGTTAGTACTATCACCATCCTTTCTGTGGGAAACTTGTTCTCCCTGCGAATGCGTGGGTTTCCTCCAGGTACTCCAGCTTCTTCCAACAGTGCATGTTAATTTAATTGCAGTTCCAATTTGCCCTCACTGTGTTGGCCCGTTGATGGACTAGCAACCTGTCCAGGGTGTACCCTGCCTCTTTCCTGCTAGCTGCTAGGATAGGCTTCAGCCCCCCAGCAAGCCTGCATTGGAAGAATAAAGTATAGGTTCAAATAAACAGGCTGAACTGTGGCTTAACTTCTTCCATTCACTGATTTGCAAAGCCTTCAAACGGATTTTTTCAAGAAGAGATAAATGCCTGCACGTTAAATAGGGTGTGTCTTGTTTTGCTAAACATATACTTTGTGCAACTTTGTGCTCATAACCAGCAACAACTCAAAATTCTATTGAAAAAATAAATAATTAACAGTGGAAAAAACAATGTTCTCACAACTGCTTCTCCAGAGGTTTACTTATTGAAGGAGTAGTTTTGTCAAACAATATACATTATTTATAACACAGTATAGGTTTATTGCAAGTTTAATAGAGGGTATTTTAACAGGATGATGAGAGTAAAAGCAAAAACATCTGAGATTTTGGTTTTCATGCATCACACTGTGCCCATTAATATTTTGTATTAAGTGATATGCTTATGAAAGGACAAGGATGGACATTGGGTGATGTCTTATGATTGTTTGCATCCTGCATTGTCAACAAAATAATTATGATAACACAGAAATACAAATTTTGAATGTTTACATCAAAGCTACATTCATTTTTCGCTGCCTACTTGAGCCTGGCGGCGCAGCCGTGTTGGAATATCCTGAGATCTTCCAGGTTTCCTCCCAGCTGGATGTGCTCAGAATACCTCCTCAGGGACAAATCCAGGAGGCAGCCAGATGAGATGCCACAGTTGCATCATTTGAATACAAAAGAGATGTGGTGCTGCTCTTTCTGAGGTACTTGGCCTGCCCTGTATGGTAAGACCGCAGGAATATTATTCAAGTACTTGAAGCTGAAATCATCTTCTGTCTTTATCCAGAATATCAAAAGCTTTCCTGTAAGGCTCATCTCCCTCTTAACTATGTAAGTCTGGCATAAATCCCACCATATTATTAATATCCTTGATCTTGTTCTGTATCTCATGTTTGTAAATATGAGTTGTCTTTTGAATGTTAGATATGTGGCAGCTATGAAATGCTGTTCAGAAATCCTGTCAAGGAATTCACTGCATATGTTCACAGCTGGTATACTTGGAAATTTGGATTGAGGCTTTCCTTTTTAGCATCTCAATTGTCTTTTTCTCTTCGTTGAAGCTCGGCATGTCTGTCTCACCAACCAGAACCTTCATTTTCTAACTCTATTAAATCCCCACACCATCCCCAGTAAGACTGCTTGGCTTTCAGGGGAAGAAGAGAGTGTTTTGTATGCAGGTACTTAAATTTTTGTCTTCTTTTGAGTCTTCCCTCATCTTAAAAATAAGATCCATGAGGACCCCTGATAGTTGACAAAACATTTTGGAAAAATACATACAAACTTTGAATGAAGTGGTATTATTTTACCTTACTTCTTTTATTTGCTCTGATGAAATTGTTTTTCACCTTTAACAGAACAGTGTAGCTACACTCAACAGTCTAATCAGTCTTTCTGAGAGCCTTTGCCAGTCAAACTGGAGCTTTTGTTACCCCTTTTAAGCACACTTTTTTCTAGCATTTCTCTTTTAAAGTTTCCCTGGTGTTATAGACCTGAATTTGACTTCCATTTCCTTTATCTGTAATTTGTTAGGACAAGGTTTGAAGTCACAGTTTTCATGACTCTTCAAATTTGCATCACCTGACCTTCCTGAGCATGCTATTAGAGCTAGATTAAGCTAACAAAAACTTTGTTTAAAGCTAACTGAGAGTTACAATCTCTTGGGTCTAATTGTTTTCTTTAAAACAGTTTAAAAAATAGCAATAATACTGCTTTAAAGTGAAAGAATTTGTTTTTATGAAAACAAGAAAAAATGAAGAGGGTTAGCTAGGCTCATTTCCGGTGCCGCTGTTGTGAGCTTTAGAGCCAGATAATTTTAGCTTACTGGTTCCAGTCTCTATGCTATGCTTAGGAAAAGCCAAGACGTGTGTGTCCTTGCTGAAGCTTTAAACTGGGGGAAAGGTTATGTCAATTTTTGTGTTTAACGACTGAAAGACCAAATAAGTGTATCACATTGCTAGAGCAACAAAGTACAGCAGTTATTACAGATATTTTAAATACATGGATTATTTCTAAATCTACACTCAGGTGGTTTGGGAGGATTACAGTACATCACATAATGTAAGAACTTAGACAAAGACTTCTCTAATATAAGAAAACAGCTTAACACACCTCTACAATTATAGTGAAATTGAGGTTTTGGCTCAGGAAATGCAAACATTTCCAATCATTTAACACCATATTGACATTAACAGCTCTAAACCAAATGCTTCGTTTGATTGGAGGTGCTGGCTGATTTGTGTATGAAATGCATTAAAAGCAGAAAAAGAAATAAAACATTATTCCCATCATTATTCTCTGCATCAGGTTAAATTGGTTTGCTAGTTTCATGCTATGCTTCAACGTCTGCATATTAAACACACGACTAAAGCTCCTCTGCAGAAACAGAACAGTATTAAATGTTTGCAGGGTTTTTCAGGAAGAAGTGGAGAGTTTACCTGCTATGCCTACATCACGAGTAGCTAAAACAGCAGCCACAGCCCAAGCTGTTTACACACATCTTGATAACTTGTGATAGAGTATCCCACGTTTCCATGAATAAACCAATTACACAGTGGTCTTCAATCCTGGTTCTGGAGCTGGTTTTCTTTACAGCCATCTGCCTAATTGTATTCACTTGCTGTCTCTGCTGTGAATCAGTCCCTGATTAGCCTGAAACCAGCTGAGCTCTTGGTCCAGAGTAGTTGGACAGAGAACCACTGACCTCAGGTGTCTCATCACAAACAAAATACAGGCCAGGTGTAAATATAAAGAAAGGAGTTGCTATTTGTCTCTTTATACCCGACTGCCTCTCACAAAAGTAACAGACCTTATTCGTGTAGTACCCAAACATCTTCTAAACAGAAAGATGACAAAGTAGGACTTCCAGGAGAGCATTTATCATGTGCTAAAATTTAAAGAGCATAGCTGTTCTTATGTGAGCTACAACTTCAAAGGTCCCGTTTATGTTCAAATCAAGTTAAATGCAGCATAACAGATGTGCTAATGTATGGACCTGTGAGCTCTGAAAAAGAGGAGTATGGAGAATTTTCATGAAAAGAAGAAATTCTTTATTCTGTTTCATCCAATCACAGCGCTTTTTTTCCAATTTGAATGAATTTGTCTCATTTAAAACCACAATCAGTCAGCAGCTTATGAAAACAGACACCAAAGTGAGGCGTGTTTGAGTGTGTGGCAAATTTGGGTATTTGGACATTACCTGTAAAACATATTTCTCTGGTTTCCGTTTCATTTGTAGATCCATGCTGTAAATTTTGGGACACTCACGTTTATTTTGTCATTTTATTTTTATCGACCTTGTCTGATGACATGCCACTTCTGATGAATCCACATTTCTTTGTCTAAATCTGTGTATCTTGATTGGCTTTATGTGCCCATTACAGCCCTAAAACTGAAAAACCAAATTTTTACATATCAATATTAGAGGGGGGAAAAAAACTTACTCCACTGCAGTTATTAATATTTAATCTAACAAATAACAGGTTAAAATTACACAGAAAAGAACTTGGAAAATAGAAGAATAGATTTTTTTCTTTAATTGCATAAAATATTGTCTATTCTGTATTATCAAATTAGGATATGAAATTAAAAAGAAACAAGGATTTTAACCCTCCTCTTGACTTAGTGTGTCACCTTTGATTGTGATTAGTCACTGATTAGATTCTTTCCTGTAATATTTGGAAATTAAAATGCTTAAGCTCTTTAAATTTACCTTCAAATGTAAAAGAAATTCAAACACATGTCTTACATGATGTCATAGTTTTCTGTGAATGGATACATGTGCCTTTATATTCTTATATTTAAATTCACAGTGGTGTGTTTTCTAGGATACATTGTTTTTAGAATGAAATCTAAACCCCACTGACTGACTCCACTGACTTAATTTTCAGAACAGTAATCACAAGATTTTAGGGCTTTAAATCTTCCCTTTTTGACAGTCAGCTAACAGCCACCTGTATCTGAATGCTGTCGGAAGTGAATGCAATTTGGAATTAAGGATTGTGCAAGGCTTGACAGACTTCCAAATTAATAAGGGCCTGGCATTTGCTCTTTTTGTCTCACAAGACTGAGTTTTTAATTTCCAGGCTGTATATCCAGGGTCTAAAGAAACAGCTGAGATGCTGCTTCACCGGACTTCCTTGTGTCTGGGTTCTCCGTCCCTTTTTTTTCTCCAGTTTTTAAACAATGCTATTTAGGATAGTAGATGCATATTATTTTTGCTTCTAAGAACCCAGTTTAACCAACTTGCAAGCACATTTCCTCTGGGCCTCTGTCCCTTCTCCCTTCATTGGAAGATTAAAAGTCTAAACAAACATTTCAGTGTTCAGGCAGTGCTAGCTCAATCTCTCAGTACCAGAAGACAGAAATATCTTAAAGTCTGACATTTTCTTCCTTAAATCCTGCTGCATTTTTTTTCCCAGTTCCTGAATGAGAAAATGAGTGCTTGTCAGAGAGGGGCCAACCAAATAAACCCCTCTTTGGGCCTGGAGCCACTAATCTGTCATTTAATTTCAGGCGTGTGTCTGGGGCATGGGGACATACAGCAAGGTCAAGGGCTACTGTACAGAGAGATCTGCTGGTTTGGACAGAACCTGGGGTTTGATCAACAGTCTCAGCTAGCTTAGACCAAGACACAATATGTGAGTGTGTGCTCCTTTGCACGCCTTTAAGTGTGCATGTCTGGGAAGGTGTGATGTAGAGGTGTTTCTATAATAGTTATACAAGTCAGACGTGATGCAAGGTAGCAATTTCGCATATGACAGCAACAAACAATCACAGAGAAAATCCATTATTCAAAAGAAGTGAAATGTTTGGGATGACTGAGCATCTGCAAACAGAGAGAGATTAGCCCTAAAATGGGACGGTGTCTAACTGGGAACAATTCGGGATGTCAGAGTTGATCTGCATGTAAATGAAATATTTGTATTACTTTGACCATAATTCATGCTTTGCTCATTATGTAGAATAGTGTAGTCTGCAGATAAATCACCTAATGGAATGTGGAAGGGTGAATTTATACCGCATGGTTAATCCTGTGGGTGAAGAGAAGAAATGTCTGTAATAAACTCGACCTTGTTCTGGCTGAATGAGCACAGAGGGGCCCCCAGAACAAGACCAATAATTACCAATGACCAGGAAGTTTCACCATGTCTCTTTAATGTAAATAGGCACTCGGTTATCGCACACAAATGGCTTTGGTATTCATACATGGACATATGGCACTGGGGCTTGCTTAAGTACTTAAAAAACGTAATAAAACAACCTGGCCTGGAGGAGATCAAACATTTAACACCAGCTGTAGAAAATAGCTAAAGTTGTCTGTGTTCATTAAAAACTATTTCTTACATGGAAAGCTGTCAGGTCAGTGAGAAAACCAGGGTGTATCCCATGCACCATTTGCAGTTTGTTGGAGCTTAGCTGGCATTCAATTTCAATTCCCTCAACTTACTGAATATAAGAGAGCAGCACACACTGACAGGTACAAGTTACTCCAGCGACAGACGCTAATTAGCAAGTGCTGGAGTAATGGGAGAGCCAAGCTCTCTCTCTCTGGCAACTCAGCCAGGGTCATCTCTTTAAGTGTCTCACTTCCTATTAGACAGGAGATGTCTGGCACATGCCCCATCACAACCCATACAGAGTGATGTCAGCAACGGACAAAGGATCCTGTCACATCCTGTAGTTTTCAAACAGGGCTGCTGTTCTGCATATTGCAAAGGACACAACTCACTCAACTGTATCTACTCTCTTCATTGACAAGAAAGGAGTGAGGGCAATAGAAAATAATGGGGCACGATGGGTTTATGTGTTTTGATGGAAACTCGAGGGAAGGTCTTGGTAAGAAGATGATGACTCATCTTCTGCTCAGCGAGGCTCTGACATTCTGCAGGGGATGCTGGAAATAGTCTCCAGGTTGATGGATAGGTGGAGTGGGATTACCCGCCAGACTCATCTCCCCCCCCAACGTCTGGCCTCAACTCCTGAAAAAAAAAAAACAGAAACACAACATGTGTACTCACCTTCAGATCATTTCATGTAGGAAAGATGATTCACTTTGGAAAGACAAATACTGCAGGCTAAACAATAATTAAATATGCAACCAAGTAGTGATTCGATTTAACCAAATCCTTTTCTACTATTATCATTAATAGCATAAATAATAACAGAAGCAGTAGCTGCAATAAAGGAACAGATCAGTTGAAATAGAAGAGAGAACAAAAGCTCACACAGATTTGATTTCATTGCATAAACAGTTGAACCATTAAGAAACAGTGCTCCTGACCTCCTAACACTGCTACAACTTTCAACTCTAAATTCAGACACCCTCCTCTCTGGGTCTCTCTGAACTTCCCTTCACTCGTAGCCCCTATGGACCACCCCACTGCTAGCACAGCAAAAGAAATTGTTCTCCCTGCATCATTAAACAGTTTGAATTAACTTGGGTGGAATTTAATTATATCACACATGATGCTCTCCTACTTGAAGCTTTTAATAGCAATATAGCTTGGCTATATGCTTGGAAGTTCAGTTTTTAGACGCATTATTCAAGTCAGTCAGCTATATCTGCATGCAGCTGCACTCCTTAATGAATGCACTAGCTTTGCCCATCAAAAAAGATTTAACTTGTGTTTCCTGGTCAGATAACCAACACATGTACCATGAGAGGAGCTAATAATCTCTGACTAGTGGCAGTGAAAACACTGCTTGTGCTCTGTTTTCCACTCAGACTTCAGCTGTCTACATCTGTCATGATTCTCCATTTCATTTGGTTACACTGCACCATGAATAGCTTTGACTCACTCAGTAAGCGCATGTGTTCTCGTGTTTGAAGCGCTCACTTTATAATTCATAACAGGAAATACAAAAAGAGTTCTGTTAGCAGCTCGCAGCTCGTAATTGACGCTCATTATCATCCCTTTATTACTTTTTACACATGACAGCCAGTGTGATGTGGATAAATCCTAAATGAAAACCCTAAGGGCAATGCTCACTGCTTCAAAATGTCAAAACAAAAACGGATGCAGTTAGAGAGTCTGTCATTCTGAATGATAGGAATCTCGCCAAATTACAAAGCTTGTACCAGAATATCTGTTTTACTGAGCATTTTAAAATCCAGTCCAGCTTCCATTTGCTCCCTGTCAGGAAGCAATCCCACTTGCCAACTCATCCATCACCCAAATGAACACACCACAATTTTCACACATACTTTTTTTTCAGCATATTCAAATCTATTCCTATGTCCCTCTGGAGAGTTTAAAGGATGATTATTTTAAAGTGAAAGGGTGCAAGATGTTCAGTCGAGGTCAGAGGTGAAACAAATGAACGTCTATGGCAGAGATATATAAAATCGTCTAAAATAACAGCTCCCCGCTGACCAAAAAAAAAAAAAAGGTAAAAATCCAACTTAAGGTTTCAACAATCAGTTTCTTTCTGTCTGTGAATCTAAAGCATCAAGGCATGGCATAACTATTTCTCCATTCCAACACCTGAGACACAAGTTGATGGACAGATTCATTTACCGTGGACACACGAGATTGCACACTAATTTACTCAGGCTATACAAGACTGTTCACGTGAAAGATACAATGGCACAGTGCATTCAATCTAATGAAGCATTTTAAATCCACATTGTGTCCATTTTCTGTCCTAATTTACACTGAAATGAGAGTGAAATACTTAATTCTTTCTACTGGTTACCTATTCCATAAAAAAAAGAAAGAAATATCAATATTTGTAAAACATCATGGCAAGCATTACTGTAGATTTTGACTTAGAAACAGCATTCAGTGCAACTATCAAAGACTAACAGCAGGCATCACATTGTGGGAAGTAAATGACTGGGAATAACCTTGTAGAGGAAGTGAGAATAATGAGGAAACAGCTAAACCTCAGTGATGCTTAAAGAACATTACCAGATGATCAAACACTCTGTGGCAGCTTCTCTGCACACAAATGGATAATTACAAAGAATAAAGTATACTAGTCACAAAGGATATACAGATCTGCCTTTATGGGAACATTTACATTTAAGCAGATACCTTACAGGCCTGCAATGGAAATAAGCTCCCAAGGGTCCTGCAGGACACAAATGGTGGGGTGTGGAATATATTTAAATAGTGGTTAGTCTCATCAGTGTGGTAAGAAATACAACAGGCTACTGTTATTAGACCTAACCATGCATGTAAATGCACTGCCTTCAAGTAAACTGCACTGTAGGGTTTGTGCCTACAAATAAGATACAACATAAAGTTAAGTGCTGAATTATCTCCCCATTTTCACCCCCCCACCCTTGCACTAATAACCTAGTCAGGGGGAAAAAAAATCACTAACATTAGAAACAATTTTCTCTTAGTTAAAACCTAATAATAAATGAATATACCATGACTGTTTAAAAGTATCACACTGTGGCACCTGACCTCAATAACTTTGCTCTGGTTAGTATAAAAAACATGCCTACTTTTATATAAGCTTTGCTTAGCTATTCAGGAGTGAATGCTCTCTAGATGCAATGATATCACACTGAGGCCGAATCAGTCCAGTCACATCCAGTGATCTGGGCAGAATAACTCATTTGAAACTAATGGTGCTCTCCAGCAGACTGGACACAAGAGGTGCACTGCTACCTCTTATCAGTTAAAAAGACCACAAAACAGTGAAAACAGATCTGAACTCAAAGAGGCCCCAGGGTTCATAGACTGTATGAACCTGGGATGCATGTGGGGGTGCATACTAATGCCAGATGTAAACTGATGCCCTATCAGGTATCCATCTGACAGACAGTAATGCCTGTTCATAAGAAAATATTTAACACAATTTATTGATGTGCAAGAGAATCAAATTTTGCTTGATTATTAGACGTCAACGCTTCGTCTCTATGGGGTAGTGACATGCATGAAGGAAGAGGATAGGACAGGATCCCCAGCGTTGGATGAACAGAGACAGTTGGTAGCAGATGAGGCTCCTTTGAGGTCAGGAAAAGGTGGCAATGAGATGAAGGTGAGTTGCAAAAAGAAAAACCTAATGACAGAACACTATTGGATCAGAGTTGTGATGGCAGAATTAAAGAATCAGGTGACTATGACATGGGAGAAAGAAAGTGACAAAGCGTAGGGATGAAAAACACAAGTAGCACATAATGAGTACAGATGTTTAGGACAAGAACTTTATTGAACATAAAAATAGGTTTAATTTCTAAACAGGAAGAAATCTGCCAATTTATCAGAATATTGTGCTATTGAACAGAAGTAACGTGTAAATATGATGCATGATTCCACAGAGATTTAGTTTCTTAAGGGAAAGTTCATAGCTGCTGGGAAATCTCTTTTTCTAAACATTTGCACAGAGTTAGCAAGCTAGCTGCTTTCTCTTGTTTGCCATCCTTATCATATTCAATTTAATCTAATCTAATCCAACACACTTTGTCTCTGAATAGCAATTTTGTATGTCATGCAGAGTAATATGATAAAGGCAAATGAAAACTAATCATAATGTGATATACAATGATAACAAAAGTATTCTAGTTTAACACAGATCAAAAAAAACAGCTGCTGAAGTTACCCAACATGAGAGTTTCTATTGCTCAAAGTGTGTAAATCAGGGGTGTCCAAAGTTGGTTTTGGACGTTTCCTGGTGCAGCACACCTGAATTAGACTGATGGGTCAACATGCTTGGGCAGAACTTGACCAGCTGTTGAGGATAATCATTTAATTTGAATCAGGCATGTTGGATCAGAGAGACTTCTAAAACCTGCAGGACTGCGGCCCTTGAGGACCGAAGCTGGACACCCCTGGTATAAATAAGTAATGTAATGGTGAAAAAAGGTGTTAAAGAATATGATAACTGCAAATGTGATATGATAATTATTTTAAAGGCAAACTGCAGCTTAAAAATAATAGTATATAAAGCTAAAGTAAGCTATATAAGTTATTTTTCATGAGTTAGTCTGTGTGGGACTGGAAAAAAATAAAACAAAACCAATACAATCCTGTGCAGTGATAATTCACACAGGTCACAACACATAACAATGATCACTGTGAATGATGGAGTAATGCAGCACCTCCTGCCACAGGCCTTTCCACTTTATCCCAATAACAATAAGCCGGAGTGAGGCGTCTGACAGGTCGTTCTGTTACCACACTGTTATTCCAACGCAGCAACATACATCATCCTCCAAAAATCTTACACCTTCATCAGCTGTTTTTCCTACATGGCATAGCTGAGGTATCCCATTCTCGGCTTCTCTCTGAAGACAGTCTACAGCCCCTCTGGTTTTAATTATAAGAATTTTTCACCCCAGAGCCTGGCTGGAACGTGAAGGTGCATTAATCTTAATTCTTCAATTCGGTCTGAAGGATCATTTCAAGAGATTTCTGTGGTAAACTCTTAAAAAAAAAAAAAAAGGAGTGTCCCGCAATGGGACACAGGCCACTTCAACAGGCAAGTCAATCATTTACGCAGGAACACTTATTTTGTCAGGATGTTAATCTGAATGAATATTTAGAGTCACAGAGGATGACATGCTAGGTGGTTCCCACCTGTGCTGTGATTGATTTGTTCCCTGATGCAGCATGAAGGTGACTGTCACCTTATAGGATGAACTGAGCACAGCTGAGGGACTGTGACATGTTTTCAGTCAAAGAGTTAACATTTCACACTTCAGTTTATCACACAGCTTAGCCCATCAGAGATAACACAGACATTTCCAGTTCTTGGTGACTTTTCATTTTTCTTCTTCTTGCATTTTTTCTTTTTTTGATTTACAACAATATACAGCAATATTGCTTTGTAAGGTGTAAAAACACAATACCAGCTTAACAACTATTTATGTTTTACTTTCTCTGCAATGTGTTTGCAATTGTTAAAGAAACTGTACAAGAATTAAAGGATGAAAAGGACAATTGGGTAAATGATAAAAAAATAAGATAAAGCATGCAATGAAAAAGCTCTATGCACTAAATTGAATAATCCAGTCATTCAAGCAAATGAGAACAAAATGATTACTTTCACCTAATGAACAGATTTAATATGTTCTAATGCACAACATCTAAGTTAACAGGGAAACAATCAAGCTCTCAGACCTCACAACATGGATATCAAGTGTTTCTGCAGCATCGCTTCTGTGCACTTGATTTTGAATGACTGGCTCTTTGTGTTTGTTAATGGTCCTTCCATTAGCTCATTTTCTGCCACCACTAAAAAAATAAAACACAGTGAGGGAGTTAGCATATAGAGAGGAGGATTTAAGCTCGCTTTAACTGAGTATGAGCATTTTCTCCTGCGGTTTCATGTTAATGTGCACACACTTCAGAAAGCTACACGTGAAAGTCATGGGCAATATTTCTTGCATATTTCCATCACAGTAGGGTTTTCTGTTCAGTGTTTAGGTTTATGCCGTCTGTAAAATCTTTTGTGCTGAACATATTCTCTTTGATAGCCAGAAGCTTTGTAAACAATATAGTGAGATCTATACAAAAACACTGTAGCTTCTTCTTATAGCAAAGCCTAATTAGGTTTCAAACTTGGATGCCAATCATTACTATTTTCTGGGAAGATTTTCAAAACATGAAAAGTTTTGACGGTCAAAAGAAAACTCAGTTGTCGTCTTGCAGAAGAAAAAAAAAAACAAGGATGCTCAGGTTTGACAGCTGTTCAAATCACGTCCTCTTCATCCATGCAGACAGAGAAACAGACAGCTTGAGCAAAGAATATTATGTGATGCTAATCTACTCTGACAAAGGCCGAGGCCTGGTGACTGGACATAATGCAAACCGTGTCATCACCATGGAGCTTTTAACATCAACAGCTCAAAATGTACAATATGTGTGCACTGCTCTGACTCTGCTGCCTGCTCACATGTGTTGCTGGGCACTTTTGTGACTGCATGCATGCAACATGTAATAGTATATTAACTGAAACAACAACTCTTATTTTTAATGAACGTGTTCTTACTGACACTCAGAGACTTATACAATAGCCAAAGAGAATATACTGTACTGTTCTGAATGTAGATTGACTCCATTTTGATAATTGGGATAATCCCTTTCTTTTGCTTATTTTCGCCCTTTAGTGGAGCTTTTCACCCGCTATACATTGCTGACATATCTCTTAATCAATCCCATGTCCAGTTGTCTGTATCCATGCATGCACTGCTGTGTGTTCATGTTTTTCCTACATCAACACACAGCTGATCTTGTATGCAGTCTCTCATCTGCAATATGAGTAATCTATGATAGTTAATTGAGCCCACAGGCAGTTGGTTTCAATGAAAGCTCCTGTGCTTTTCTGGCAAAAACAGCAGAGAAGGAGCTCTCAGGAGAAGGCAGCTCTCTGTCGAGAGGCAAACAGAGCGGAACTCTTGCCGTGTTCATTAGCTGTCATTGATCAGTGATTCAGTCACTGTGCAACTCCTACCACAGCTCTCATATTACCAGTTTCATCTCCTAAAAATTAATATAAAGGTAAGAAAGTAAAGCCAGCACAGCATTTTCCTCTTGCACTTTATTTTTCATTGCACTATTTGGATGTGGATGGATGTTTGCCAAGGTTTCCTACAGTATGCAGAGATTGCTACGCAGCACACCTGTCCATTCTACACTTTCCCGATATCAATAAGAGCAAGTATATTTGGTTATTGGCTTCCCTCAAAGGCTATCATCACTGCAACCTATTCCATCAAAGGTGTACTATGGAATGAGCCTGGGAGGGGAAAAAATTTGCTGATAAATGGCTGAGACAAAAGCATAAATAATGCAGAGATCAAAGATACTGGAATAGTGAGTCACACTCCACCTCAAGATACCCTCACAAATCCCTGGAGAGAGTCCAATGCAAGCGTCCTGTCTGACATTATCAGTGTCTGCTGGGCTTCACCTGCCAGCAAAGATGAACTGGAGGAGCTCCTTTCTGGCTCTCTTCACACTTCCCAACTCTTCAACCTCAGAAACCTCACATCTCATTGTCTACTGTACGCCTGGTACTAGCAGGTTTTTTAGAATACACTTAAATTAGATTTCCTTGCTCAGAGTTCAACATATTTTACCCCTTTTTATCACTTTTGTATCCCTTAAGAAAGGACTACCAATACGGAGTGCTGAATGTTATAACAATGAGACGCATGCTTAGTATGACAAGATAGAGTTTAAGTGAATATAAAGGGGGCTATTAAATCAATATTTTTCATCTTTGCCAAAGGAACTGCAAAAGGACCATTAAGTAGCACTAATTGCACCTATAGGACTCATCTTTAAACATGCACTCCGCACTCTCATTGGAATTCATTGGAAATCTTCAGGTAGATGACTGGGATCACCCATGCTACTCCTCATTTTACTGAGTTTCCTTTATTCCCTTAATGTCTGCCTTTGAATATTTATTCTTTTGCTCATTTGCAGCCATTTCTGGCTCAACAAGGCTTCTGTAGCATTCCTTATTAACTAAGCATATATAAGGAATAAAAGGACTTTATAATATCATTGTAAATTATGAACAGAGGGCTATTAATCTGGTGCATGTGAGGTTCCTTTGGATTGTTTTAATTCGAAAATAAATTTGCCTAATATCAGATGTGCCAGAGTGGTATAATGCCTTTACTTTAAAGTTACAGAAATAATATACTGATATATGGTGTGTTTGCCCAAGGTGAACCAGCATTATTCAGACTATCATCACTGGGTGACTAATGAGTAGTATAAATTCAAAAGTGGTGATATAATCATTTTGAGCAATAACCAGTTGAGTCAGTTTTCTGCAGCATTGTATGGCTTATGGCTGGAAAAGGAAAGATCTCACATTTTTGACCTGTACTTGTTACCTCAAAGGAGCCATTTTTGCAGAGAAAAAAGAGAAAATGAGAAAATGAAACTTTTTGAGCAAAATAAATAAACAAGATACCTGCTTATGTACTCAAGATCAACCTATTACCTTAAAAATTGGGGTTGATCATATAGAGGAAGAAACCTTCAAAAAAACAAAACTGACTGGTGGCGACCTCAACAAAATATTTGTCTTAAGCCTGGTACACACATAATGATTTTTTAATCTTATGAGATTTTTTATCGGTTCGAGACCTCACACGTGAAGATAAAAAAATCCGGCATTAAACAGTTTTGATGGTATTGTGTGTGGGGTGCAACGATAATCTAATCACAGAACACACACATAACGATGCTGTCCTGCAACTGATCTACAATCTAGTCCTCCGAGCCAGACAAACATAGAAACTTAGAAGAATCATAGCAACACCAGCAAAAAACGAAGAAGAAGAAACATAGTAACAACCGGAAAAAACAACACACAGCATGGAAGAGGATATATAGGATGAGGGAATGATAGTGGTTTTGGGACTACTGTTAACAGGAAAAGTCAGAACTGAAAAAATAACAGACTGGAGACGGCATGAACACGGACTTTATTTACCGTATTTTCCGGACTATAAGTCGCAGTTTTTTTCATAGTTTGGCCGGGGGTGCGACTTATACTCTGGAGCGATTTATGTGTGAAATTATTAACACATTATTACCAGTATTTCATTTCACGTGTTATTTTTACACTAAACCGCAAGAGGGCGCTCTAGGCTTGTGTTGATAATTTCAACATTGGCAGTAAACAAGTAAGAAGGGCTTAATAAAAATGCCACCGAAAAGAAAATCATACTCTGCAGATTACAAGCTCCAGATAGTAAAATATGCAGCCGAAAACGGTAATCGAGCAGCAGAAAGAAAGTTTGGAGTTAGCGAGAAACTTGTAAGGGACTGGCGAAAAGCAGAGGTTACTCTTACTCAAATGAAGAAAACAAAAAAAGCCAATCGCGGGCTAAAAGCTAGGTGGCCACAGCTAGAGGAACGAGTTCGCATATGGGTGCTTGAACAACGCGCTGCCGGGAGAGGCTTGTCAACAGTCCAGTTGCGTCTCCAAGCCCGAGTATTTGCCGAGGAGATGAATATAAATGACTTTGCAGGAGGACCTTCTTGGTGTTATCGCTTCATGCAACGCAATCGCCTCTCTATCAGAGCAAGGACAACGATGTCCCAAAAACTGCCGGCAGATTTCCAAGTCAAGGTCGACAGTTTCAGTGAGTTCATTAGAAAGCATGTAAGTGAGCACAACGTGACACCGGATCATATTATCAACATGGACGAGGTCCCTCTCACGTTTGACATTCCCATAGGCCGAAGTGTTGCAGAGAAAGGGCAAAAGAGTGTGAATATAGTAACAACTGGTCATGAGAAATCACACTTCACAGTGGTACTGGCATGTTGTGGAGATGGATCAAAATTGCCACCAATGGTCATTTTCAAAAGAAAAACTATGCCAAAAATCCAATCCCCCTCAGTTGAAGTCGCCGTGAATGAGAAAGGGTGGATGGATCAAGAAATGATGAACTTATGGCTTACAAAGTGCTACAATAAGCGTCCGGATGGCTTCTTTCGAGCACGCAAAGCTCTGCTTGTGATGGATAGCATGCGAGCCCACATCACGCCACAGTTCAAAGATAAATTAAAAATGTTCAACTCCACACCTGCCATCATCCCTGGCGGCTTAACGAAAGTACTCCAGCCTCTTGATATCTCCGTGAATAGGAGCTTTAAGGCAGTCTTGCGTAACCTGTGGGAGCAGTGGATGATGAATGGAGAGCACAGCTTCACCGCAACCGGGAGAATGCGCCGTGCAACTTTCCAGGATGTCATTGGATGGATCGACAAAGCATGGGCTTCGGTGACAACCGAAACCATTCTGTCAGGATTCAGAAAGGCTGGAATAATTGGAACTGCAACCGAGGATGAGGCTGACGTAAGCGACGTAGAAGAAGAAGCGCCACATCTTCTACCTCCGGAGTTAGAGGAGTTGTTTAAAAGTGACACCGAGGATGAAGATTTCATCGGATTTTAGTTATTGAGAGTGACACGGATGGTTTGCAAAACTTCTTAGCATGTTATTTATGCTAAAGTTATCTGAATAACTCTTAATATGTTATGTTAACATGCCAGGCACGTTCTCAGTTGTTTCATGTAACGTAAGCATACCATACAATTATTCAGCCTGTTGTTGCCTCTATTCTATTTTTATTTTAAATTGCCTTTCAAGATGACATGTCTGTTCTTGTGTTGGAAATAAATTTCCCCCAAAATGCGACTTATACTCCAGTGCGACTTATATATGTTTTTTCCTTCTTTATTAAGCATTTTATGGCTGGTGCGACTTGTACTCCGGAGCGACTTATAGTCCGGAAAATACGGTACTTTTTTGTTCCCCAGCCAGCTCGCTCTCTGATTGGCTACATTCCATACCACAACACCATCCACGTAGTCAGAATGCACGAATCGTTGGCGTTCCTCAGAAATCGGCTCTGAAATACTGAACATGTTCAATGTTCCCAGTTGTCGGCAACGACCCGCTTTGGAGCGGATTATTGGGACAAATAAGCTCTTAACACCTCAGACCAAACGATAATTGGACAGGGAAATCTCACGATGATCGGGCTTTTGCTGTCCGAACAACCCAAAAATCATTATGTGTGTACCAGGCTTTAAATACAGATTCCAAGTTTTATGTGATAAACACGTCTGGTGTTGTCTGAGTTGAAAGAACCACAAAGTCGCCTTTGTGTCATGATTCCCGGTTTATGTTCCTTGGTTTACTTATGTTCTTGTCTCATGGTTTGGTTTTGGTTAGGGTCATGTTTAGCTCTGTCTTGCTTTTTGGTTTCCTGCTCATTAGTTCACCTGCTCTGATTGGTTCATTCACTTCATCTGTGCCTCGTAATCCTTCAGCTTATTTAAACCATTGGTTTCAGCTCCTCCCTTGCCAGTCCATTCTTTGTTTTTGTCACTGTTAGATGTTAACTGTTAGAGGTTAGTGTTTCATGCCAGGTTTTGTCCCCCAGTCTTGCCTAATAGTCTTTTGTTGTTCCAAGTTTAGTTTTGTGAATTAAAACCCTGTTCCTGCACCGGTCTGCCTCCTGCTTCTTCTGTCTGCACATGGGTCCTCACGACCACGGCTTCCTTGACACTTAGACGATTAGTATCTAATATTTACAGTAACACAGGGCATTCATATATATGAGTTCATATATATGAGTCACATTTGAACATGTATTGATAAGGCAAAGGTTTATGAGACCAAAGTGTCTCTAAAAGGACTTAATTAAATACAGAACCTTGCTTTATAAAATAAGGTATGCTGCAGTCTGCATAAATGCATTAATCAATGGCAAAACTGTCACACAAATATTAGAATAATTGATCCGGGATGATTCAGCAGCAGGGAGGTCCTGGGACTTGTAGGATATTAGCGAGACATAACAGGCTAGATGAAGGTCAGTGGACACTATAGTAATGACAAATGCCCTCTCTTGGACTCTTATTAGTCAGACTTTATTTTGGCTAGTTACAGGAAATTACTTTCTGCACCTTCCATCATCTTCCACACGCACCACAAGCTGCAGCTTTACAGCAATGACCAATCAGGGTGTAATAAAAATAAGCTATAACTGCCCAACCTTGTAATAAAAAGTATTTGCACAAGTGACATCAAACTCCTGGTTATTAAAGTAAGAGTTAAAGGGCCAGTGAATAACACATAATGTGTGGGTCCACAGCAGTGATGCAACTGACCCAACACGTCAGATGGCCAGATAGCTCAGAAATCACCTAACAATTTATGTCCCTTTTTAAGGCAACAACAGTATGAATGTTTCAATGCAGAGATGGTCTGAAAACATGCCACATCACCCTCACACTCAGTCACTACTGTGTCACATAATCAATTTTTAACTCTATGTTGTACTGTGGCCATTTCAAATAATTATGAAAATCTTTTTTTTAACATAATTGCAAGGCATGTTAAACGAGTCATTTCTTTTCTGGTATATTTACTCTTGACTCAATACACTCAAATAATCTAATTATTTTGTCTCTAAATTTTCAGCAATAAATAGGGATGCATGCATACTGTATACGTGCACTGAAATAAATGCTAATTCTACACAGTGCATTTCCCCAACTTTGGGGCTGCTGTAGTAGCTGCTGAGAAACAGTCCTGAACAACAAAAACATATTGATGACAGCTATATTAATCAAACTGCATTAATTTTTCTGATATAACACAGGGTATGGTGTGCTGTTATTTCTCAAATCCCATAGTGAAAAAAAAATCGAAACCTGCCAAGTCAAAATTGATGGAGTGCTTCTTAAATGTTTCTATGAATATCAGCATCTAAGATCAAAAGAAACATGTACAAACACTCAAAAAGAACGTTTTCACTTGGAAAAGAAAATTTGAAAGAGGAAATGTTTCCTTTTCTCATGACAACTTTATGTCTTTTGTTGGTTACAAAGATGTTGATTCAAAGGTTCAGGGCTTTCCTGGTCTGTAGAGATCCATGCATTGGATTCAGGAAGAGCAATGGAGCATGAGATTCTGAACATGGTTAAGTGACTGAGGATACTCCTGGGAAAGTCCCATTGCTATTTCCAAAAGCTATAGGGTCAAACATAGCTATAGACTCTAGGCTATTGATGGGAGACTATGGCTCAGTTTTGTAAATACCTCCCTGTTTACTGCTGCTGCTGCTAGTCTTGTTCTGTTACTCAAGTCATAAAACTAACCATACAGACAACACAATCAAGGGGAAAGGTCTACAGTAGGAGAGATCACTGTAAGACTGTTGCCCCACACCATGTTACATGGCTTTGAGCATCCATCAGTACCTGGTTTGGACAACAACAGACTTAAACAGTTGGGTCTGAAGAGAAAATCACTGGTGCCAACATGCCTTCCATTCTGGAGGTATACACATCCAGCATCAGGTCACAACCTGAGAAAATCTCTGCAGGTCCCTCACAGCCTGGGAGCCACTTCCAACTTCTGCCCTCTGGAAGGGCTTTCCAGAGCTCTAAATGCCAAACATCAAAATTCAAGAACAGCTTTTGTTTCAACAAGCTGTCACCCTGATGAACAATTGAATCAGTATGTGGTCATTTACATTTTATTCATTATTCCTTCTTACACCATCTTTAAAGCAACACTACAGAAGGCTAATTTGAACCTATCTTGCATCCCGTCTCTTTCCAGCCAGTAAAAGTCTTATGTTAACTCTTAACTTATCTCTTTTCTGTCACTTTTTCTTTCTTCTCCTTGCTTCCTCCCATAAGTTCTCTTGTGTTTCTTTGCTGAATCAGCCATGGTGCGTTTTTAAAACAACCAATGTGGTGTTAATCACCTGCTTGCTTATGACGTGCTGCAGGGCAACAACGGCTCCAGGAATGTACATAATTAATGTTGATGTGCCATCAAAATGAGTCACTTACACTGAGTTTAAATGTCAGGAAGTTATGTAATGTTGTTTTTAAATGTGCAATTGGAGCAAAATGAGTACACTTCCATTTCTTTACAAGTTTACATAGACAATAAAAGTGAATTTGTTTCTGATACCATGAAGGTCTATGTAATTGCTTGGGAGATACAGTATAAAAAGAATCTAAATGAATGGACTCCATGCTGACAGCTAAACTCCTGGTTTCTGAAGAGCATCTAGATATCCTTTGAGTGGGAGAAAGGGGCATGAATGAATAGAAAGACTTCCAAACTGGTAAGAAAAGCTGCAGTTCAGCAAAACGAATCGTGACATTAAGCGGTAGATATAGATTTTATTTTCTTCTTCTTTGTTTTTTGCTTCACAGTAAAAGATATCTTCCAGCTTCAGTGTTGTTGACATGTGGAGTATATCAAATTATTAAAAAATCCAGGTTGTAAGGCAATAAAATAGGAAAAATACCTAAGGGAATATAAAAAAAATTGCAACACACTCTCAAGACTGTCAATGTGACCATTTAATTTACCCGTATAAATGGGGTTTGACTCTCTGTCCATGGTGCCAAAAGTCTGTTCACCACTTCCTCTTTCCACAAACATTGGACTGAAGAGCAGCGGACATTTTTATTCTAAAGTTCTTTTCAGTTTTTATAAATCCACAGAGTCAACACTTCATTTCAATCTTAGCTTCAACCAAACCTTAAACAAAATAAGCTACACCTGTAATGCTATTTTGAGATTTGTATTCTCTAAAATAATTTGACATTTTTTTGTGTGTGTTACAGAAGAATTTCTGATGGGATGTATAATGGTTGTGCAGGTTTAAAGAGGTCCCTCAGCCAGCATTACTAAACTAATTGCTAGATTTGAACATAATAAAAGTTAGAAAAAAAGTCTTGCCCAGGGGCATCATCTTCTTGAAGACCAGGAAGCCTACAGTTATTTTCCTTATGAAATTATGAAAATTGGAACTGATAATATTACAAGCCATTTTGGAACAGCAAATATATTGTGAAGCAAGACAGTATGGTGAGGGCATCTCTTGTTACATGGTTTCCAATTAATGAAATGTCTTGTGAACACAAGATTATATATAAAAAAAAAAAAAAAAAAAAAAAAAGCAGTGATGAAATCTTAAGATTTCTGAAATTATCATGCCAACTTTTAATGTTAAGCTATTACTGAGACCATCACAATGGCCTCCTGCAACTTCTCACAAACTGGAGTTGGCAGTTTTAAAATCTAATAAAGATTTTCAGAATTTGCAAACAGCTTCCTAACTCACACCTTGACTGTTTACCATTAAGAAGACTCTTATTGTGGCTTTGACGGGGCCAAGAAACGCATGTCTGCATGGCAGATAGAATTAAATAGATTACTCATTTCAGACAGAGACCTTGTGATTCCTGCAGTCAAAATGTCAAGACTTCTCATATTCCTTACTGTCTGCTAAATTAATGCGGCCGCGCCTCATTACAGCTGCACTTACCAATAACCCCCTGAGGCTCTGTGTCCTTCAGAACATCACCACTGAGTTTACCAAACAATTGTGACAGGGAGAAAAAAAGTGTGACACCTGAGCAACACATACATCAGAATTTCTACTTAGAGATACACAGAGCACTCACCTTTATTCTCTCTGCCTTAGCTCTTCAGTGGTGTCATAGCTGAAAAAGAGAGAACAGAAAAGAATATACAAACACTTCAACCACTGTCAAAAGGTAAAATTGGCATTATTGTAACTTCCATGTCCATTGTTTCATGGACTAAAGTATCATCACAGGCTTTGCAGTTGTTATCCTGTCTCCTGCTTTTGCATCCTCCCTTCTCCTCTTCTGCTCCATTCCTCTGCACCAACATCGCCATGGCTAACAGGAAGCAGAGGGCACAGTGTTTTATTTAATTAGTCACAGCAGCTGAGTGCTCATGTGGAACCAAACAGGGGAGGCAGATTGGGGTAGTGAGATGGATAGGCACACTCCCACCGGGCCTTGGCTGTGCTGTCAGAGGAGCGAAGATTACAAGACAGAAAGGGGATGAGGGGAGGAGGGTGTTGCTTTGCAGGAAAATGTAAATGGCGCCTGTACAGGGGGATTCATCCCAGAAAATAAATTGCCTTTGCTTCTGGAGTACCCCTGTACTCTTACAAAAGCTCTCCTACATTGTTTTGTCAAATATGCAAACAAGCAGGCAGTGGGACTGGCCTGTTGTTGTGATGTACAGCACCAAGTGGCTTGACTGCTTTTATTAACTGTGACAACACTCATTATTCCAGATGATTAAGGGGCTGCTATAATTCTATCTCTTTTGACACTGATCAGGTGGCCTTTTCCTCACAGACCAGCAGATAACCTCTGAGAGCTTGCAGGAGTAGCTCCATGTGCATCACATTCTTGATGAGTTTTTTTTTCCCCCTGAACTCAATGCAAGAGAGGGACGAAAGGAAAAAAGGGGTTCCTCCAGCAGCTGGCTTTTATAACACTTTGTCATAGACAAAATTGTGAGGGAACAGACACGTGGGAATATATATTTATATATAATTAGAGGATTTGATGTTGTGTAAAAAACATGATTGATGTGATAAGAGAATTATATTCCCATTATTATCTAATCAGTGTTTCTTGGCCTTCAACAGAGAAAAAAAATCTCAGGGGTCACCTGAGGAGAAAACACAACAATAAAGAGGTGCCTTCCTTTATGATGCTGAAACCACAAGAAATGTGAATCCAGAGCTTGAACAAGTGTACTAAAGTGCAAGTACTAAAGTAATGGTATGCAGGAAGCTCTTTTAATTAGCACTGTTGAAGTTATCCCATGACCCACATTTAATAATGAAGGCAACATGAATGTTCTATTTACATATCTTTGGTTGGTAATATGTGACCGTTGGGAGCACCAAGTGTTGTGCATGTGCATGTGGTGCCAATGAAAAGAGGGGGGACGTCAAGCTGAGGTGCCAGGGGCTTCTTTTCAGGGCCCTCTCAATTTCAACTGTAGCTATGTGGAACATTTATGACCCGCAGGCCTGTCAATTAAGCTTATGCTTTAAGAATACTGTACACATATTATGCCTTCATCTGGTAATGTTATACACAACAAGTCCTCCAAGAGTCATCTATTTTTCAGTCCTTAGGACTTACACTTGGCCTTCATATTTGGGTAAATACAGTAATAAAGTTTAAGAAAATTTATAACCACAAGCCAAGAGATGTCTGAGAGGTCAGTTATTCTGTTGTTGCTCAAATAAAACCATTGAAGATGCTGCAAAGCTAACTACATCTAAGCAAAATTATAACATTAAAACGTTACTCTTTAAGGAAAAACAACATATTAACATATTAAAACACTTCTACTTTAAAGTGCTTACATTTCATCAATATGTTTCCATGTGACAGAAAGAGAAAAGGAAAATGCAATGAGCATGAAGGTAACTTTATATGTCTGCCTATTTGGAATGATGGCCCACTATGCACTTAAGGCTTTAGTATGAAGTATGAAGTATGAAGTATGAAGGGATGAGATGAGAGTGCAGGCTGAAGTTTCACACTGCTATCAGCTGTAGAGGGCTTGATATTGCCTAACCCTCCACCTTCACAGGGCCTTGACACAGTTAAGAAGGGTTAATAAAACTGTTTTTCACACCTTGCGCTCTTTTCAGGGGGCGTGTCAAATTGTTCTTTTCCAATGATTCTGTGTCTGTGAAAGAACTGGGTCACTAGCACTCTCTTCCAAGGTCTAGTGCACACAAACTGAAGCCAGATTCTGACAGGAGGTGCACTTGCATGACTGCTGCCCCTTCTAAACAACACATCATGCTCAGATTACTGAACACAGTAGAGAAGGAAGGTGAAGGATGAAGGCAGCAAGGATTGCATGCTGCTTGTTTCTTTGTGTGGGTGGACATTAGTGTGTAATTGAGCTTCTGGGTGTCTCAGGTGTCCTTTTCCCAATTGCCTGCATGGTTGTGTGAGTTAAAGTGTTGCTGTTGGCTTTAGCACCAGCAAATATATAAAGAATCTGAGCTACACTGTTTGTTAAACATTACTTGCCTCTGCTGTAAATGTAACAAAGGGTTCCCATCCCACTGCAAATGAATGAGCACAGGTCCCTAGTTATCACTGGTTATTGTTCCAATCAGGCTGGCTTTGAAAGGAAAGGCACGCTCTCCTTTGGACAGCTCATTAAGATAACACAGAAACGTGGCTCGCCATCATCCTGGGTTTATTAAAGTGGGGCTCATTTTAGCTCCTTTGTCTCATGCAGGAACCTTTGCCTTTGTCAGCGCAATTGGAGCCAGATGGCAAAACAAAGCTGCCTGTCTGGATTGCTTAGAGAGTGATCTCATAAGACAGAGCCATTAGCTTGACTTCACAAGCTCACCGCCCACCATATCCACCTGGTTCCACCAGGTGCATGGACGATGATGAGAAAAGGTGAGGGCAAGACTGGCAGCCAGTTTCTGTCTTGTCACTGGAGTGTAGTCATAATACAGCCTTACAAATGCATCCTGTTTTTTTTTTTACCAGCCTTTTAGCTAAAGCTGAACTGTTAAGTCCTGCTAGTTGGCTAGATGGCTGACTCTGCTTCTGGCTGCACAGATCTCTCTGAAACATTTATGAGAAAGGCAGAGGAGAATTAAAGTCATTGCCCCCCTTCACTCAGAGACTCTCCTTCACCTCTCAGCTTATTAAAATCACATGGTATTAACTTTGGCGTTCACTGAAAGGCTAAATAATTCAATCAGAATAAAAAAAGGAGTCAAATGAACAGCTCTAATGACATTTATGCTTAAGGGAGAAATGCTCAGGACTGTGAGGGGTAGTCACTGAAGCTAGCAATGCAGAAGAAGCTTGCCCTGTGTGCTAATGGAAAAATTAATTCTGGGCTCATAAGGTCATATTCCTACTAAGCAAAATATAACAATCACTCTAATCACGGTTAAAGAAGCACACGCAGCAGCATTTCGTCTTGGTTCACCAGCAATCTTGGAGAACACAATAAAAAAAATCAGCAAACTTCGAAATCCTGAATTTGAAGCAATTGTTTAGTTTTCTTGTGAAGAGCTAGAAGAGAACAGACTCCAGTCCTTTAGGGCTGCTGTCCTGCAGGTTTTAGATGTTTCTCTAATTGAAGTGGATTAAAAACTAAATGGATCTCCTTTAATGATGGTTAGGTTCTGCACAGGCCTGTTAATGACCTATTAATTTAAATAAGGTATGCTGAAGCAGGCAAACATCCAAAATTTGCAGCACAGCAGCTCTCGAGAACCAGGGTTTGACATCTGTGGATTAGAAGATCAACTTTATTCTCAATGAGGAGCATGTCAGCATAAATTAACATACCAACAGGAAAACAACCAGTCTGGTTCATTGCAAAGTGACCAGAAACTGCCTACCAGCATCTCTAAAACGTCCTAATTATTAGCAGCTTTATTTCATTTGTTTAATCTCTATAAAAACTGAATTGTACAAATGTCTGCAGTTTCATGGGTGCTACACATCTCGCTTGGCCACATCTTAACTTTTTTAATCCTCTATTTGCGATCATGTTGCTAGGCAACCAGGTGAGACGGCATATTCGGTGGTATGTTATAATGTTAGCTGACAAATGTTAACATGTCATGTTACTGTGTTAAGTTAGAACTGTGAGTTTACTAAACACAAACACATACTCAAAAATGTTAACCGGCCCATGAAATGCATCTGTGAGCTGAAGTAGCAAAAAAAGCCAGATATCTGTGTATCTATTTTCAGAAGTTCTTATTAAAGAATCAGCAAAGCCAAGCAACAGGGAATACCATTTCACAGGTGGGGAGTTATCTTGCAATATTTTACTGTTCCAAATGTGTCAACTTTTATATAGTACACCTTCTCTTAAGCTAACATGAAAATATGAAAGTGGCTGCCAATAGAACAGAACACTGAACTAAGCTCACTATCAGCTGAAGAAAAACACAAGCAATATTTCATTTATCTGCTGTTTTAATTTTAAGGTACACAAAAGCTTGTTTATAACTGCTCAGCTGCAAATCTGCTTTTTGTTTCTCTATAAATATAAATGAACTAAATTAAATAATATTTAAGTTGCCTACAAAAGATAATTTAATTTGCGTTCACAGATATGCACACATTTCAAAGTGGAAATAGCCAAGGTCTTTCTTCTGAACTATTTTACTGGCTAAATAAGATAGCATGAAGTATTAGAGTTTAGCCTACTCCGCTTTAGCAGTACCTCAGAGCAGTTTCAAAGTTACAGTCTTGTTTATTATTACCTTCATGAAATGCTCAGTTTTGGCAAGTTAGTTTCCTGAGACACACGTCTTATAATATGTCAAACTTCTCTTAGCCTTTCAATGTTGGCTGCGTTAAGCGAGTCAGATGCGTCAGAGCAGAAGCTACCAGAGTGCTAGAAATGATGCAAGGATTGTTACTGAAAATGCCTGTTTTTTTTTTGCTGGACCACTCATCATAAAATTCAAATCAACTTACTCCATGTGACAACTTTATGCCTAACACATTGAAGTCAAAACTCGTTTCCAAAATCAATTTGGCTTAGCAAACAGGATTATTTGTGTGCAGGACACAGCAGCACTATGGCTGGCATCTTGTGAAGCTTGAAACTTGTGGAACTTCTTCTCATTAAATTTACAGACAAGCTAGAATTTATAGTTATAGATGTAGCTTTGGGGGTAACATACAGCATGTAAAATAGCTTATTTGCATCACTAAATTAATGAACTGGTCTCTTTTCTGCCTCAAACACTTAAAATAGCTGCACAATTAGATGGCTGTGTTGAAGAGATTCAGTGCCTTCAGTTGGTCTTATGCTTTATCAATGTCCACTCAAACTTCAGTAAACTATTTTAACACTCAGTAAATTGTTGTGTTAGCTCCTACCATACTGACGCCTACATTTCTTGACTGTGTGTCATAACACTGTGGGTCATTTTCCATAATTTGATATTTCTGCAAAATGAAACCTTTGCATAATAAATTTAGAAAGTGTTATGTGATTAAATTATACTCTTTCTGAGACTTCAAGCACTACAAGATTTTGAATTAAGAAATAATTGTTTAATTAGATTAGTGTGTCTACTTCATACAACACTGCATCTTTCAGCTATCTTGTTTGATTCTCGCACTCCCACAGAACACAACCCCTAGGGCTGAATGTAAAAGATGACACCTGTGTTTGGAAGGATAAATAAAAGATGTAGAAATCTAGAAGGTGAATTTTCAACCATAACTCCCGGAGTGTAAGACTTGACCAGGTGTGGATTAACAGACCTGTCTTTGACTCTTCTTCTTCCAGCTCCTTGGCCTCTTCAGCTGTGGGAAGACAGAGGAGCCATTATCAGCAGTGGCCACAGTACAAAGGCAGGCGCCCAATATCGTCACTTCATCAAAAGTCTATGGTGAGCCGATCCTTTGCAGCTCAAAGGACAAGCTTTGATGAGAGAGCTATATGACGATGGAGCTCCACACAATGGTACACCACAGCGCATCACACATGCAGACACACACACAGAGCCGTATCCACCCTTTAACCTCCTATCCAGCCCTTTCACAAAGACAGTAATCACATTAGGCTTTAGCTGCAGGCTTTCTGAAAACCCACTGTCAACAGAGTTAGAGAGGCAACCCAGTGATGGCTGTCACACTTATACACACAGGGCATGCATGTGCATATGCGCACACACACAAACAGGCTAAAAATAGCCTTTGACAGGGTATCCAAGCGGTGGAGATGTATTCTGTGACATGATTCACATCTCAAAGAGGCAGAAACTCCAGTTTAGTGTCTGTTACATGAAATTCAACTGATAATTGAACATAACTAAATGCTGCGGCAACACAATTCCTATGTTTATTTTCCAGCATGTTAGCACGATTTTCCTAGACTCTGACAGCAGAGACTATAATCCTCTGGGGAAATTAAGGGAAAAATGCTTATTATTACAGCAGCAGCATAACGTGCTGTGTGTCAACATTCAAACAGTATGAATACAAGTCTAACCACCCTACATTCCTTACTTTGCTTTCCATTTCTTGTTACTGTTTGTAAAACAACTTTTTTAGAAGCTCATTTTACCACATCAAGCTCTACATTAGATCCCTCTGTGATCTAATGCTAGCAGCAAATTTTGTTAGCAACTTTGAGCTTAACGTCAAGTTTACCCGATAGAAATCTGTACATCTTTGTGAAAAACAAACAAAAAAGAATCCACAAAAGCCCCTTGAAATATGTGATATACACACTACTTCATGTCCTCAGAACTGCAGTGTAAAATCAACACAGATGTGTGAACCCTTTTCCACTTCACCAACCATCCTACTGGCGTGGCAACACTGGAACAACCTCAGGGGACGAGGCTTTGATAGGAAAGTGAGGCTCATTTAAAAGCACCTTTAAGTCAGAGTAAAAATGAGGGCATCCACAGACGAGTGAGTGAGAGCTGTCTCGCTTGTGCGATGAGTGTTACAATTTCATAACCCTACTAGCTACATTCACAGTGTGTGACAAAAAGAAAGGGGGTGGTTATGACTGAAGTGCAAAAGCCGGATAAAATGCATAAAAGATGGGAGGAGTCAGGGACAGAAACAGCTGCTCACTGAAGCCAGAAGAATTTTACCTTTTCTATGACATCCTGCCTCATGTCTCTGTTTTTTCTTTCTTTCTTTTTTATTTATTAACACAGACATTATGCAGTAGTACTAAGACATAAGGAGCAATTCACATAAAAGCAAACTGCCCCAGTGTGTACAGTTTGTCCATACAAACACACATATTTCTTACTTACTCTGCATTTTTGTGTTGCAGTTTTAAATTAAATTATTTTTGTTTTGAATATGAAATATTTCTGACAAAAATCAAATGATACTGTTAATTTGCAAAACAACCTTTTTCATCAGTAATTCGGTCATGGATTTAATAAAGCTTTTTAGGAGCACTCTCCACACAGTTGTGAAGTGAAATAAATCTTTCACAAAGCTGATCAAAGATAGCTTTTGGCCTGGGGTAAGCCTTTTTTACCTGAAGGTTAACCTCTGTGAAACATGTGCAGCACAGTGCTAAAAGCCCACAGGGGAAATGCTGCCTCTCTCATGACTTCCTTCGCTCACACAGGGGAAATCTGTCCCACGTCGATTACACATGATCCCGGGAGAAGGTTTGATTAAATCACATGCTTGTCTGAATGTAAAAGGAGCTTTGTAGGAATGGATCACTGGCTCTGGATAGGATATTGAATGCACATATTAGAATTATTATGGAAAGAAGGCAAAAAAGAGGAATTAATAAAGAAAAATCTTAGAGAACAGAGCCATGATGGTGCTAGGATACAACATCAGCTCTGGATCTAAGCTTTTGCTTCCAACTGCAAAACCACAAGCTGCTCTGCTGTTATGATACACATTCTGGTGCTCCACATACATCATGACAGTGAAGAAAAATGACTTACTCACTTTTCCACTTTTACTGACCCTTCTACCCTTGCTATCCAGGCACAGTAAAGTGAGTCAGCTTCAATCTGACCATTCCCGAGAACACCATTAAAAGATAAGACAGCCACAATTAGGTTGCACATCCCTGCTTCTTGCACTCCCAACAGTTCTGGATATGTGTATTGAAACCCTATTTTAAGCCCCGCTTCTGTATTCATATTCTATCACTCTATCGGCAGCTTAATAGTCTGCATGATATGTGGAGAAATAAGTGTTCTCAGTCTTCACGTTTATGCTTAGAAAACCCTAAAGAAATTCAGATGCGTTACTGGCAGGGGACAAAGTAAGATTTAACATTTCAATAAAGCAGACAGTGGGTGACCACATAATGAATCCCGCCTTCAGTGTTAGGGCTGCAAGCGGGACAAGCACCTCCTCATCGAGCCCAATGAAGAAAAGGGTCCCACAATCCTCTGAGCCCTTTGCCTGTGGGAGGAACTGCATTATTTTTCTCTCTTTCCATTTCATTTGATTTCATATGTTCCATGCAGCTATTTACTCTTTCCTCTGAGTCTGTGTCACTTCCATATTTATTTTTAAACCTCTGGGCCCTGGTGCAGACTCAAGCTGACCTTTATTTAAATGTCTCCTCCACTCTGAGCAGATCTCATTACAGCAGAGCTGGTGGCTTTGCACTATCTATCTCATTTCAAAACTTTCTCTTTTTGCACTTGAGGCGATACTCAGCTATTCCGCAATGCTAATTACTGGACCCAAGTAATGATGCTCCTCTCTGCAAAGATGTGTGTCCCACTATCCGAGATCCAGCCTAAACTCCCTCTAGATTGTCAAAAGTTCCTTGGGCAGTTAACATCTCATCACAGCTTTCTGCTCCATCTTGTTCTCATTGTGCCTCCACATGAGTTGGCAACAAGTTGCATATTGTCTGCTGAGCTGCTGTATGAGGATTTGAAGGAATCATCTCACATTTTAATGAAAGTCTTGAGAAGGGTTATAAGAGCTTTGGAGCATTTTAGGTCAAAATCTATTATTCAGCAAGTCCTTGAACTGTGTATGCATTAGGCCAACGTAATCCAACAAATAACAGGAAGTTAAGTCATTACTGCATTATAGCTCCAGAGTTTCCTCTGCTTTGATTTTCACAGTTCATATTGCTCCTAATAAAGGCAAGACAGCCCCAAAACAAGCTTTTATCAAACTTTGAAGATTTAATACAAAATGTCAAGGGACTCCTCACTGATGAACTGTGAGAAAATGCAAGGGCTGATTGTGCACCTCTTTTCACCCCCTACCTTCTCTCCTGGCCTCCTCACAGCTCTCCTTGATCTTCCTGCGGCACACAGCAGCCAGAGCAATGAGCAGCACCAGCAGACACACGGCCAGGCCAACAGTTACCCACAGAGCCACCGGGGGGAATGCGATGTTCTGACCTGAAGCAGAAAGGGCAGAGGGAGAGACATGGGCAGAGAAGAGAGAGCCTCATTATTCACTCTTGGAGAGCTAAAAATAAGAGTGCAACTGTCATCGCAGCATCCATCACCATTATTCTGCTGTTTGCCAATTTTGCTGTTAAGATGGGGCAGCAGGTGGAAGAGCAGGTTGTACAAGGACCGGAAAGTTGGTGGTTAGAATCCCCCTCCCTCAGTCATCTGTTGTTGTGTCACTGGGCAAAACACTTACCCCTCCTCGGAGAGGCCGTTGGCGCACATCCGCCTGCCCCAGGGTTACACATGTAACTTACCATCACCAAGTATGAATAAAGAGTGAATGAATAATGAATAAAGTAAGTCCTTTGAGTCCCATCAGCAATAAAGCAAAATATAAATCTAATTTTATTATTATTATTATTATTGTTGTTGTTGTTGTTGTTGTTATTATTTTTATTATTATTATTAAAAGTTTCTTGTCATGAAAATTACACATAATCCAGACTGCCAGTAAAGCATAGTGTGATGGCACTAATTGTAACTACTGCTTTCATTGTCAGCATTGTCTCATCCATTCTGTATTAGGCCTGACTGTCAGAGGCAGAGGGACCTGCTGGAGAAAACAGTAATGAGCGTGAACCTCTCTTTAATGTGAACAGAGAGAGAGCTTTTTTACTAGTGTCCAATTAAGACACTTGAGTCCTTCACTTGTGTCCAGATGGCAGATAGCTCACCAGTCAAGCAACACTGTGTTGTCATTTCACTCAGAAAGCATTGGAACAGCTTTCAGGCAATGTTGGCATAAACTGTCACACCCCCTGCCGTGTACTACATATTGCTCAGATGTAAGAAGTTTTAATAGTTTTGTTTTAATATTCTTAAACTTCCTAATATCCCCAACATTATTATTATTCTGACAGTAAAAATTACTTTGACATTATTGTGGTACAAATGATTCATTCAACTGCTTGCATACAGGCACATGCGATATGAGTGTACAACATTAAGATAATCAACATCAAATGCTACAATAAAATCACTTTGCAGATAATCAACCATTCAAGTTATTGAGTGCATTTTGGCAAACTGCAAACTGATGAGAAATAAAACCTGGTCAGCACCACAAAAAAAGAAGAAGAAGAAAAAAAAGTCAGACACAGCCAAATTTCCCTGGAGTATTCAAACTAAGCAGAGGGAGAAGAAAAGAAGAAAACAGCCGAGCCACTAAATAGCTGTGAGCCTGGCTGTAGCACAAACAGTCCTTCAGAGAGTGCCTACTCTGGGCAGCTGAAGAAAAAAGACTGAGAAATGACTGGCACTGGCGAGACATAAGGATGAAGCATCTGTAAGGACTTGGCATAAGCAATGAAGGCAGACAGACTATAATGTGACCCAGCCAAGATGGAGGGCAAATAAAGGCATCTTCCATTTTTAAATGGAGATCCAGTCAATTCTGCTATGAAGCAATTGCACTTTATACTCAAAAAATAAAACAAAACCAAACAAAAGAAAAAAAAAATGCTTAGACTTAGGAATGGCAATACAGTCGATCCGTCAGGTCTACCACCTATTAAATGGACTGCCATGACATTTCTGATTCCCCAACAATGAATCTTAATGACTTTGGGGAGTAAGTGAATTGCCCCTGACTTTTCTCTGAAACTACTGAGTGGATTGCTATGAAAAGCAGCACACATTCATCCCTTAACTTTTCCTCAAATGCCATCTTGAAATCCAATTTTAAACTTGTGTTAAACTTGGGTTTGTGGACAAACACCTGCGAAACCACTAAAAGCTACACAAAATATTAGCACGCCAGAAATATAACTGTGAACATGGTCATCATTATACCTGCTTAACATCAGCATCTTCACAGTAAAGGCATTAGCATGGTGACATTAACATTTAGTGTTAAGCCCAGGTGTGTCTACATATAGCCTCACAGAACTGCCGGCATGACTGTGGACTCTCATTACTGTTATTACCATACTGACTTTTTGTCTTGATCCATGGGGACTTCATTATGCTCAATGTCACTGACAGATGAAAGAGAATCCCTACATGGATGCAATAGTTGCTAAGACTGATAATAATTACATATAACTGAACTATATTAATGCAGTTTAAAGGTCACTGTAATATGTTTAAGCAGCATATTCTATTCTTATCTATTTTAAGAAAGTCTCTCCTCACACACGATTCTATAAAAACGTACCAGTGTTGTTGCTGCAAAGAAGGATAAACAAGCAAATGTCAGAGAGAAAGGATAAAATCTGGAAAGTCAATCTTGTCATTTTGATGGAGCTGCGTAAGCCTCCCCAGGCTAGTCATGACTGATGAGTCTGTGGCTCTCTGTCCACCAGTGCTTCATTCTGCTACATTTAAAGAATGACCATCTAAAAGCCACTAGCAGCAAAACCACAAAATACCATATGAAAGAGGAATAATCATAATAGAGGTGTTCATGTCTTGTGAAGTCAGAAAAGAAACAAATATGTCTGGCTTTTTGTGATGAGTAAAGAAGGAGCAGCGTTCTTTGTTTCCATGGTCTTTCTCATTCCTTTTATTCTCACGCCTTCCCACCATGCTCTCCCTCAAGGCAGACTGATAAAGACAAATGCCATAGTTGGCTATCATTGCAACGCCAAGGCCCGAAGGGCTGCAGGATCATATTTTTCTTTTTCTCTTGTTTGATAATGTGATTTTGTTTCTTGAGAAATAGATTTGTCTCTAATGGCTCTGTTTACCTATCCTCTCTTCCCCCTTTTTTCCTATTCTCTCTGCAGGGAAAGGATGGAGTGCTTTGGGCTCCACTGTCACATTACCCAGAGTCTGCAGAATAGAAAGCTGCACCAAACTGGACAAACTTCAGCTTATATAGTCAGTACTTTCCATATACAGTACATGCAAAGCCTCCATTATAAAAACATTTAATAGTTGCATATTAGAATCAGTGATGAAGATCATTAAATTAATTTAATAGTTTGGAAAATTCCATACTTTTCCAGATTCCTTTGTAGTTTTGTTTTGCATTATTGTTATCTAAGTAAATCCTACAATTAAACTGTTAGCATGTTAGTAACATTCTGACAATGTAAAATATTAAACTGCCAAATTACAGTGAGAAGCCTGCAGATCTGGCTGGGTGTTGCAGTTCAACAACTTCACAGCATTTCATTCTACTGATGCTGGAATGCTAAAACAAGGAAGAGCAAGAGCAAACAGCCAAAATGAAAGTCAAATAAATATTGCTGCAGCATGGATGTTTGCTTCATATTTTGTTTATTTTTTATCTTTAATGAATGAAAAACAAAAGTGAGTAAACTTTAAGTGATTAAACTTTAAGGAATTCTTTAGTGCTGTTAGCAGTGTTACTTGTAGCAGCTGTAAACAGAACATAAGACTTCTTAATGCTCAAACAACGTCAATATTTGGCTAAATTTATGCTATGGATTATGCATCCCTAATATATCAATTTTCTAATTTGATCCCAGATTTTGTGCAGATACAATAGAAGACACTGGGTTGAGATTTTTTCTACTTGCTGTGATGTTGAAAATCAAGCTGCTCTTGTCCCATAGCCTCTTACACAGCAGCCATTTGCTCCAAATGAAATAAAAACAATTGAAAAGCTTTTAAAATATTCACTTTAAAAATTAGAATAATACAGAAAATACACTACCAGTCATAAGTGTATAATACATTTTTATAATCTCATTTCCTTTTCCACACATTTTAAGAGCTAGAACATTCTCCAGTTAAACCCCATATTATTTCATATTTTACAATCCTTTGCAGAAACACTGTATTTACACCCTCCCACTTTTGTTGGTCCAAACATGCAACGTCAAGTTACTACTAAAAAGAATATTTATAGTGTCTTAGAGTGATGTGTTGTTGACAGATGTTTTCTGTCCTTTTCCTTTTATATTAGTACATGAAGATTTGAGACATCAGTAAACTTTATGACTATGCAGGATTTATGAGTTTTGCTTCAATTACAATAGAGTGAAGTACAGCTTGATATGTGTTACTAACACTGTACATTTTAGCAGCACAATAACTTTCCATGAGTTCTTCTTCCCTGTAGCTTCATTTTGACATCATCCATATACAATCGTGTTTCACACGTAACTTCACGATCGTCTTCTGTTCCATAAAATGTCAAAAGTAATTATTCAACATGCATTAAAAATGAAAGCAAGCAAACATAAAGTGCCTTCTTCTGCGGTCTCTTGTTTGGGATGTAGCAGTTTGTTTCCTGTGCTATGTGATCAAAAACCAACTTCTTCTAAGAGGTCTGTTTTAAGCTGGTCAAAAGAGTCTGAACAAGCCTCATCCACTAAAGATAAATGCAGTATGTAAATGATTTACAATATTGTGTAAATGCTTCTATACAATCAGGTAAAGCATTAAAACAACTTAAAGGGAAATAATATAGTTTATCTTCTTGTGGTACAATGTACTGATCGGAAGACATGGATCCTGTCAAACACATTGATTTTTATTTGACACACACAAGCCAACCAAAAGATTTCCTCAGCCAGACAATATGGTCCACCTACACAACAAACTGCTGAGGAATGAGCAGGGACCACAAAGAAACTCCATATGTGAGCTTAAAATGTGTAACCACTACAGTAGCTTGATTTTCTATTGCATTGTGTTTAAAGCTGTCAAATTTATTTGAAAAATATAACAAACATATGACTGGCTGTTTAGAGTCAATATATGTCACATTATGCATCACATTAAAGACACCTGGAGTGTCGTTTTTGCTCTTGAGAATTACTTCGTATGCAATACTGTGATCCATAGGAGGCCACAGACGGTAAAAATAGATATTAAATGGGCACAAGCAAGAGAATGATAAAGTACCACCTCCATATAAAGCCTCTAACACAGGGCACATCGCCAGTGAGAAATGACGCTTCCTTAGTCTCTGGAAGACACTATAGGGGACTCACAAGGGGCCTGATTTGGTATTGTTTGGGCATCAGTGAATGCGAGAGCCAAGTTTTGCAGGCAGTTTTACAAGCCTGAGTGTTTTCTCTCCAGCACCTTTGGTGGAATAAAGTGCTCCTAAGACTCCCTTGTCTGTCATCTTGGTTCTGCAGCATGGAGACAGTGGAGATCAAAGCTACTTTCTCTCCAACTGTCACCCCAGTTTTACCTGCCTAGAAGAAAACTAACCTCCTAAGCTGGGACCAAAGGAGAATAATGTCCCTTGACAGAGGGATGACTTCAGGCTAAGGCGAGCCTCAAGGCTCATTGCAGACGAGCTGGAAAGATGAGGAAGAGGAGAGAGTCATTTGGGTTTTTTCTTTTATTGTCAGGATGAACAACCTGGACTTATCCTGCCTGGCTGTGAAAAGAGAAGAGAGACGGGGTACCCCTCTTAGGGGAGGAGTGTTGATCACACAGGCGTGAGCTGCACTATGGGCTAGCCCAAGGGCTGAACAAGGCCTAGCCTCCTGGCACCTATTCAGCCCTGGAAACCACAGAGACACAGCCAAGGCCAGGACTGCAAATAGGCTTATATCTCTCTAACAATGAGTCACATGGCAGAAATGAAGAAATCTCTTTAGACAATACTGTAAGACATGGAAGAAACTGTAAAGTAAATGAGATGTAAATCTCAATGAGACAAAACAGATACTTTAATCAGATTCAGCCAACACTCAGGAGGTGACTGATGCATATTATTTTAGCAAACGCAAACAGACTCCTTAACAGGTGATTTAGATGTCTTTATTACTGCAGAGCACAGCTGATCTCACAGCAAAGAGACAGGGTGAAACAATAAATCCATGGCTAATAGAAAGAGGATGGCCTCAGTGTCAGAGGACATGGATTAGCTTGAATGGAAAACATGAGTATGAATATTAGTATTACATAGAACAAATTACTTTGAATTTGTTTCAGTTTCAATTATGAGCCTGTATTATCAACCTTGAAGGTGTCCATCAAAACCACAAAAGCCCTCCCCACTCAGCTGCAACAGGGAAGCTTGTGAAAACACAGATGCACCAGCTGTTCATGCAATATTTCTAGGAACACCTCTCCTTGCTGGGAGAAGACAAGGAGCTGACTTGTAGCAAGAAAACTTGGCAAACTGAGATGGATGGCGACAGTATCTGTTCTGTCAGCATCTTTGCTCTGAGTGTTCTTTCTTTTTTGCATTTCAATAAGTAGCTTTTCAGCAAAATGCTACTTGGTTTTCTTACTGGCATGCAGAGAGATAATGCACTCATCTCTAGATGACCTTGGGCCCATTTACCTACACAATTTGTCTGGCATTATTGCCCTTCCTTTGACGCTGTAGGCTTGTGGAAAACACGAGAATATGTTGTGCAGCCTTGCACATTAAAACAGAGTAATAGCTCTGCATTTATAGGAATAAAGTTTCCAACAGCCCTCTTTTTTTCTCAGCAGGAGAACTATAAAAACCATCTGGAGGTGTTGAGGGTAGTGATGGAGGATACGTGGCAGAATAAGGTGGATGAGTTAATGTGTTAGTGAAGGTTGAAAGGAAAGAGGAAAGGTGTGAGAGACCGAGTGACCTGAGTGGGTGACAAAACAACTGGATGAGTGAATTTCTGGGAAGGCAAGCAAGCTCGCACTGAACTGGTGACTGTATGAACACCGGACCGCAACTGAATCACAATGAGGTTTTGTGGTATAGTCTACTCCCACCTTGTAAGCGGTCTCTTAGACATGTCAGGTTACTACTGACCCTTTCTCCACTGGAAGTTTGACTAACAGACCAGAGGTAGTCTGCCCAAAGTGCAGTGCAATGAAAGTTAGACTTTTATCTGATGGATACCTTTGTAAATATCCCCTGCTGCACAGCCACACAGCACCCATTGACATAGAATGTGGAGGCTGGATGCACTTGATACAACTGGAGTAAATTAATAGTGTTCAAAAAGGGAGCATTTTCTAAATTAAAAGGGATGTTCAATTAAATGGCAGCACAGAAACTAGTTGACTTTTTATTTGCAGATAATGTGAAGAGTCAAAAAATGAGTAGTTGAACTTTGTACAGAGACTGGGCTAATCTGCATGTATATCGTTGGCCCCTGGATTGAGCAAAGTTTACCAATTCTAATGTACAAGTAGCTGATCCCTTATAACTTATAGAAAGAGATCTGAGACACTCAAGAGGGTGAACATTAAAAAGCCTGTATTATAACATGGCCAGTCTATAAAAACATGCCAACGCATTTAAGCTAAGAAGGCCTTCGTCAGGACAAGGGGCAAAACGTTTGCCAGTCAGCTGAGTTCATCATTAAATAGATAGTCAAAGACAGCTGCTCAGGGTGAGCAGGTCACATGACCAGCATGACTTGCCAATGACATACAAAGTTAAAGATATGACAGACTCTGTTTAAGTAGTTTAATTCAACAAATTAACTAAAAAGAAAAAAACATATATATATATATATATATATATATATATATATATATATATATATATATATATATGTGCGCTCATGTGAAATATTTTTCTCTTTCAAAGGACCCATCTAAGAGACCACAAGGTTAAACAGGAAACAGTTACAAAAAGGGAGAGAAATCCAGTTCTTTGTTTAAACCTGGGTTATATGTAGCTTTCAATGGGTATATCCAGAATGACTCTCTTTGCAAAAGTCTTTTGAGCCTGTCTCCACCCCTGATTGAGTTTTCAATGTGTTCTATAACTGATATCTTCAAAGAATTACAACTGCCACGATTTTCATCTTTATAATAAACAGCCATAGGATATTGAAGATTGCCGGCTCTTATTGCATGCTTATGTTCAGCCAATCTTGCCTTCAGTTTGTGCTTTGTTCTCCCAATATAAAATGTCCACATGAACATTACTGACTGAAAATTACTGCACCTTGTGTATCTTGGATCATCTCAACTGCCTACAAGGAGAGATACATATCACGAGCTATGATTGCAAACATCTGACTAAGCTAGCTGCAGCAAGAGTTTTGTTTGTCAAGTCCTAGACCTCCAGACTGCAGAAACCAAAGAGAATAGACTCACAGCTGGAGAGAATACTGAAAGTTATAGTTAGTATAAGCATTACTTTTAAGATAAGATTTTGGCATTATTCTTACTACTATAATAATACTGTGTATGTTAAGTGACCCTTTATAAAAAATAAAATAAAAATATATATTTGAACTTTATGTACAGATCAACGGAGTATTGTAAAGCATCTATTCAGCAGTGGAAAACTGGAATTATTGTTTTCACAAGTATAATTTTACAATATAATACTGGTTTTAAGTTTTCAAAACCGCAATATAAACAAGTGGTTAAAAGCCAGGTTTTCCCAATATATGTTAGCAGCTTGTGTACTTATTTGTTACAGAGAAAATACATCCCTATCTACAATGATGGCACTGAAAAGAAGGCAGGCAAAAGTTAAGTCGCAGGCACTTTCAAAAGAATGATTTCAAGTCAAGAATTGGATATGCCTGGGGCAAGGATAGAGTGAATTTTCTCATCTTTGCAGCTAAAGGTAATCCCATACCCAGTAGACTGGCTAATTAACTGAATACACAGCTCAGAGCCAACTGCAGGGCTGTCATGTTAGCAGGGCAAAGGGTACATTACCGACAGACGGGTGTGAGAATCTGTAATATGCTCTAAGCTGGAATATGTTAACACTGGCCTGAGGTAGAGGTGGGTATTATAACCAGAATAAACACACCAGATGAGATACATGTCTTGATGTAAATTTCAAAAACACTATTTGTTCTCATACAGAATGGATTTTAAATGTCACGTCAAAGTGCACTATAAACATCAGCTTACTGGATTTTAACCAGTGAAAATACACTTGTGTTTTACTTTTAAACAAACACATATTTGCATACCAAGAAAAGGGCAGGTGAGGAAATCAGCCCGGCAGCCAGACAGAAGCAAACCATAAGGAAACATGTCAGCAGGAGGAAGAAGTAGTCCGGAGTGTGTGCCAGCTCTGACACAAGCAGCACTGGTGTTAAAAAGAAAAAACACAAAGCAGACAATGTTGGCAGAGTCCCTGTCCTAATGATGAGACAAGTCAGCCGTGGAAGGACATGGTGAAAAAACAGGATTCATGGTACATGAAACAGACTTGGAAGCTACCAAAATGAAATCCCAAATTCTTAGCACAACACTTGGGGAGGAAAAAGACAGTAGATACAAACAGAGTCTGCCAACAGAGTCTGTTCTGCATTTTAAACATATCCTAACAAATTATGAGAAAATATATAACATGTTTCTATCATAATTTGTTAAATTTCTCAAATTTATTGTCAAATTTCAGTTAATATTTATCTGTATTAACTCTTTTGCATGACTCCAGTCTTGCAGGGTTCAGCTTTTGCCTGGTAGAGAAATGAAAGTAGACAACTCACATTGTCTCTGCCCAGCTCATCCAACACAGACCGAGTTAACTGTTTCTCAGCATCTTCCGTGTGCCTCTCTGCCCCACTGGGGCCTCAATTAAAAACTCTTCTGATGTCTAGTAACTGACAGAGAGTCCATCACTTCAGCACATTCCTCTCCACTGAGAGTGGCATTAAGATGTTGGAGGCAGAGTGGATTATCGATTTCTTTTCACTCTATTTTGGGGGGTGGGGGGGTTTGCTCCATCACTTTACTAACCCATCTTTGCAATGAAGGGTACATTCTAGTGCAATAATGACTTTACAACATTCTGTTGTAGAAATTAGCTTTTAAACAAGAAACATGTGTAAGAGAGGGCCATTCAAAAAGTGTGGAAGACAATAATTAGTGACAGCTATCAGGGCTCAAACAGAAGAGCTGGCAGTAGGTGGACACATAAAAATGCGTGTGAAAGAATCAAAGAGATCCCTCAGGTACATCTGGTTCCTCTTACAGCAGTGCTGGATAGATATTTATTGTCATTGTAGGTCTATAACATACAGTATGGTTTTATTTAGTTTCAGTCACCTCAAGCTTTAATATCAGTCATGCAGTCATGCTCTCAGGTTTGCAAGTTCCTTTCCTAAATTTTCAGTATGTTTACCAGCCAACACTTGATGCTACAAGTATAACATAAAGTAGATTTATCAGAGCACTCAGCTGTAAGCTGGAGACTGCACTAATGAGAGAAATGTGACTTAATTTAAAATGTACACATGGAGCCATAAAACCCAAACAACCACCTAAAAGGAACTTAAAGTGCTTCTACTTGAGGGTTTAAAACAAGCAAACTCTTTTATCCTAAATTATTTATATTTATCAATAAAAAAAAAAAACATGGTTAGCCCCGTTTTAAAGTGTAAAATAAATATTTGCATGTAGCATCATTTTATCTGGGCATATTTGCATACTGCTCATGGAAAAATACGATCAAATAATAAAATGCACAGATGGGCTCATTACACATGGAATACCTGGCAGATACAGAGTAGAGAAACTTTAAATAACAAACTGCTGGAATGCTAATTGAACATTGTGAATGAGCTGCAACTCCACCGTGCTTCTTCAAGAGGCTCATTGCACTAAGAACACGCTGCAGCATGAAATTCTCTGCAGACACTCTGTAAAGTGTGCACCTTATTGCTCAAACAAGCCATGTGTTGCATCAGTATAGTGCAAAGTGGGTGTGATGTATCACTGACAAGCTCAAATTTAACATGACAGTCAGTGAGCCTCCTATTCAAGTTGGCAAATCAAACAGTAGTTTGTATCAGCTGTTGCCAATTGCTTTCTGGATCTTTAGGTTGCTGTGAAGCCGCACATCCTAATTGATCCAGCAAAACAGCAATATTTAGTCCCTTAACTTCTGAAAAATACAATTTTTTATCACAAAATATAACCATAGTTCAAATGCACAGGAACAGCTGCTACTCACATGATAACATCTCTTAAGAACAAAATAACATGATGTAAGCTTAACCCCATATCACAAACCAACATACACTCTATCCTTAACATTAAAGAACTGCCTGGACTTCTTCAAAGAACCCAAGTTCTTAGCATGCTTCTCCCTCTGCAGTATTACTAGGAGAATATGTAATGACAGATTTTTTTAAAAGACATGTCTCTGCCTAAGGCTCTCATTATAAAACAGCATTTCTCATTTTCCTCTGCTGCAGTCTTTGGTGGATACGAGGAAGACAGATGAATATTCTCAAAGCACTTGAGCTAGACTGGGCTCAAACTCCGGTGCAGGTCTGATCATCCTTGTAATGCACTCATTTCCTGAACAGAACATGATGACTCTGTGTTTTGATTAATGTAGATGCAAATATTGTCTACCTGGCCCTTAAGTGTTTGGACAAATACATGGTAGTCATGATTGTGCTGCTACACACTGTCATAGTGTATTTATAATGAAGCAATAAACATTTCTTAGAGTTCAAGAACATGTTAGCAAAAATAATGTTTTTATTTCCCACCATGTTTACAGTGAAGCAAACACTTTCCAACAGAATATTTGAAAGATCAAAAGCTTTTACTCCAATCCATCTATTTCATATACTTGCTTCCTTCTGTTCTGTGGTAAAAGGAGTTTGAGTCTATCCTAGCTTTCTCAGGGTGAAGCAGAGATGCACCCTGGACAGGTTTCCAGTCCATCGCAGGTCATAAACCGTTTTTTTACAACTCCAAATCAGGAAAATTTGGAACAGTATGAAAAATGAAAAACAGAAGCAAAAAAAAAAAAAAACGTGCTTTACAAAGCAAAAGCAAGATAAGGACAAACACACCAAGGGAAGATGAAAATCTAGAAGAAAAAAAAGAAGAAACTTAATAAAACTCATTAAATTAGCAGGGGGTCACAATTAAGATAAAAAAGTTAATAGTTTACAAACACAAATAAATAGTAATAAAGAAAGACTGACACACAAGAGACCTGAATTTGAGTTTGATTTGACCCCAGATTTTCAAAGCTTTTTTTCCTTTTCTTCTTAGTTGACACCCCTGACTAGCTAGGTTTTTTAATATTTTATAAATTACACAGATCAAGTTAAAAAAAATGGAATCATTCAGTTGTGAGGAAAATATTATGGCAACCACTTGTGAGTTGAATTTCTAGAACAAAGTATGCTTTTGTTTCTTTACTGAGTTAGCCATGTGCACGTCCAAAACGGCCGGTTGGTACGTGATGCGAGCCAAAAAGCCAAACACAGCAGTCACGTGATGCCCCAGGCTGGAAAAGAAAAAGTTGTGCAGTGCAGTGCCACAGCTTCGGGACAATGATGGCTTCAGTAATGTACATCATTAATGTCAGCGCACCGTCAAAACAAGACAGAAATACAAAGTTTTAGGCCGAAAGTGATGTAGTGTCACTTTAATATGATGTTTTCCCTGAATGATTGACAAGAAACATGACTCCAACAAACAATGTAGTTTAAGGGTATGCAAACTAAGCTGTGAAATGGTTTATTGTGGCTTTATTTTTTACCATCACAACAATCTGGCATTTTAATAAGGGAGTGTATACTTTTATATATTCATAATGTTGGAAATCCCAAACATACTAACTCACTCAAAATTATTACAGCTTACAGATCTGGTGGAATATCAGACAGTTTAGCGCTAAAAAATAAATAAAAAATCAAATAAAATTTTTTTTTTTAAAATAATCCAAAACCTGGAACTATTCTGAAATTGTTTAAAGATAAAGGGAGGATGAATTTAGGAGAACTTTTCACATATATATGATGTTATTCCAATTCCTTTCAACTGGGTTGCAATAAATTAATCGAAAAGAAAATCTAACGAAAACTTTATTATATTACATATAAAACTTTAAAAAATACCATTACAGTGTCTGCAGTGACATTTTATATGAATAATGATGTACCATCTTATGTTATATGATACAGTGAATTAATTCACAAGGAAATGGTTTCATATGACATATTTCATAGTTTCAACTTCACATCCTACCATAAAATTCAAGAATTACTTTCCAGGATTTCCCATTTTAGTAACTGAATAATCCTGTAACTACCTCTAAGTATTGCACAGTGACCATACACAGACCAGGTTTTCATTTAGTCTTCTTACTTCAAACCTTTAACTTTATCACACTGAATAACACTGTGCCAAATTTAGCTCAGTGAATGAAAACACTGACTTTTTCCTGAAATCGTCAGGGCTAGCTTATATAAATATTACAATCTTGAAACCAGTAGCAATTTCCACTGGCACAAGAGATGATTCAAGCAGACATTTCAAATATCTTGAGTCATTAAACACTGAAACAGCGTTACTGTACCTGTTAAAAGCTCTGCTGAATCAATACATACAGCTCCTCTTAAAAAGTCCAGACATTTATTGGGTCTAAATCATAAAACTGTTTCTTCATTCCCTTTTTGATTGACTATGTTTAAAGTCCTAATGAAATAGCTTATAAACTAAAAACCACATTGGTAAAAGTGTGATTTTTAACATCAGAACTGAATTAAAATAGAACATTTATGGCAAATTCACATTTTTTCATTATTGCAGTTGTTTTACAAAAGCAAAAAGCTACTCGAGGCGGGTCTGTGAGCATTTCTTTTACAAGAGTCCCCAACAAGCCTATAAGCTGTTACAAAAATCACTGTCAAATACAGTTTCTCTTGGGTTATTGCTTAAATATACTTTGTTTTCCTGCAGTATGTTTAAAGTATGGTATGTTGGACAGAGTGAAAAGGGGCTCTGTAAAATCTCTCTCAGTGGAACACAGCTAATCACAGACTAACAACTTGTGTGAAGCTTAGTTTTTTAGCTTGAGAAAATTCTTGGCCTCAGGCTAACAAGTCAGGGGCAGTATGTTCATAGCAATATCCCACAAGGACAAGTAACTCCTACAAAACATTAACACAAATGACTACAGCAATGTTTGCTTACCAACAGACAAAGATATTCATTTTTAAAAATGTGAAACAAAACATTTAATCTGATGTGGAAACTTACATATTTTAAAAATGTTTCATGCCCCCCTTGTTGGAAAAAAAAAGGGGAAAAGTTCCTGAAAATGTTCAAGACTTTCCGTTTTTGCATCCCTGAAGAAAGGATAAAACTCTGAAGCTAAAGCTGTAGTTTTGCTGTCCTTAAGGAGATCATTGAGCCTAATAAAATCTGCTCCGTGACTGGCAGATTGGGATTGTGGCTGCTTCCAGGTGTGATTATGTGAACCAGGTCAGTGCTATAAACAGCAGTCATGCTAAGCAAGCGTTTTCTGAATAAAACAAGAGCAAAACTGACTCTTTCACTTTGGCCATGACTTTGAGACAGTGACCACAGGGACAAATTCTTAAACACTAGGTGAACTTTACTTCTCTTGCCAATTAGTTTTTGATTGTATTGCTCTTTTTTTATTTACACACTATACCTACGTAGCCTCACCCAGCTGGCAGAGCATCTAAACAAATGTGATTTTTAAAAAGTAAAGAAAATACTACAAACTAAGTGTGTCCCCCTCTTACAGTTTTGTGACACCATTTAAACAAGTACTACTCGTCAGCAAAGCTTTCTGCCCATTTCTTTAAAATTTATGAAAAATAAGAAAATACTTGGATAAAAAACATTCTTGTAGAGTCAATGGCAGATTTACAATGTGCAGGATTACAACTTGAATCCTATTATATTCTGTAACCTTGACAACTTCTCTTCCTCCTTCGGGGTAGTGACATAAATTTTCCTTGTGGTACACAATACACAACAGGAAATTATTCCTTTCATCTTACGGTGTAAGTCAACTTTTTTGAAGCAGCACCTGCTTCAAACTTATAACTGGTTACATCCTACAGCTCACATCATTATTGCATTATGTCTCATGGAATTACTGCATGAAGTACTGAAATCCAAGGACATCATCAGTCTTGCCCTGCAGCTGAACTCTATTTTTGAAATATTGTTATATTTTAAAGCAGAAGTATTTTACATACAAAAATCCAGTTTTTTTTTAACATATATGTTTCACTGTATTATTGTTACTGAATATGTTAAATTAACAGCTTGAAATTTGGAAACACTTGTCTGACACCACTCTCATAATATTTTCATTTAGTATATGTTAGCCTATTAGTACAGCTTAGCACAAATATCTAACCTGTAGAGATGTGACGTTCATGAATGAATCGATTCTTTTGAACAGCTCTTTTAAATGAACGATGTGAACCGAGTCACAGCTGTGAGTCGTTCATTTTATATACAGATTTTTCCACGCTGCCTTCATCACATTTGTGACATCATAAAAGTCAGATGTCCAACACGGTCCATTCATGTGAAGCATCTATGGGCAGAGAGTATTGTTGGTAAACAAATACTGTGAGTTCTATCCAAAACATTTACTAGAATTTGCACTGACTGCTCGGGTTTATCCTTTTTTTTAATCTATATTTTTCCTATAATTTTTTAAATCTTGTATAGTACATTTTATATAGGTAAATATTTTGTTTGTTTGTCATTCTTAGAAATTTTTGTAAGCTATTGTAAAAACGAACCAGTCTTTTGAATAGCTCATTGAAAGGAACGACTCCTCAAAATCCGGCTCCCGTCAAAGAGCTATAAACTCCATCTACACTAACCTGGCTCCATTCCAAATAATAAAAAAAAACCATTTAATGTAATTTATATATTAAATTTAGAAGTGCTTGGCAGAGTTGTTCCCTTTGCATAGAGGCAGGAATTTTGTGGATTCCCAAGATAATGAATGATTCCCTGAAAGACTCTGACCCAGTTTGAAATCCTTAACCCCTCCAAAAACCACATCTGGTAAAGTAAGTAAGAGGAGGTAAGTGATGAAATTAAGCACAGTTGACAATTTTAATAAGGTAAGAGGAGCAAGCTTGTTTCCTTGTGGACAGTTGGTTTGTAATGTCCCACAACTTGTCAGGCTCTGGGGAGACAGGCGTAGCTACAAAGTCTGAGCCAGTGGGAAGATATTAATGCATCTTGATGTAAATGTGAGTCATCATGAGCCACTGCCCATTCAAACTGGTATCACACAGAGCACAACCACATCACGGTGTAATCACAGTAATTATTATGATATTTGACACGAGGATTTTAAACCAAGGGCTATATTGTGCTGTAGGTGCCTTGCTCATCATGTAGTGAGTAAGAAGTTGCTCACAAAGTTTTAAGTCAAGTTGTCAGTGGAGAGAGAGTCAAGCAGCTCCAAACGTCTCTCCTCAGAGAAGCAGCCACACTCAGTCCATTTCACACTTAGTAATCAATTACTAGTCTCTTGGGGATTTGAAGAAAATAGCTACCTATACCGAGAATAAGTGAAATCTCTCAGCACATCCTAATTGAGGCCACATTAAAGCTTTAGACAATGGTCCCTTTGTGTTACCAGCTACTAATAAGGACTGTTTGTGAATTCTTTTCCTGCAAAGGATGTTTGCAAACCCAGTAAATTGCTTTGTCCTGTGCATGCAGTGTTATCAGGTGTAGAGTTTAAACATCAAATGAATAGGCTGAATAATTAAACAACTAAACTTTGAAGGTGTGCCCAGCGATTTGTTGGTGGCTATTCTCCCAGTAACTCTGAAAAGCTGAAGCTAATATGATTTCATATTGTGAAGCCAAGACTGATGCCAGACCTCCCGAAACCAATCCTTCTTACAGGATTTAGAGGGAGCTGTGTGAAATGTACACTACAGGGCCTCACTGGTCCCGGTGATAGTTCTTGCTGTGAGTCCAATCAAAATTAACCCGATCAATGACAAAAGAGGGCTTTTGTGTGTTTACTGCCGTCATAAATTCAGTGTTCTGAAAAGGAAAGCCAGGGACAACAGAGAGGCCGGTTTCTGCCAGTCTGGGAACAAACATGAAGACATTAGGCTGCCGTTTGTGGGACAGCAGAGCGCAGCACCATGCTGCCTTGATATGATTCTAAAGACAGACTCTCTTTTTTATTATGTATTTTCCTGATTAGACGTCTCACCGGAGAACAAGTCGCATCAGTCATAAAATGCATCATGAAGAGGAAAAATATAAAACAAAAAAAAAAAAAAACCAAACAAAAAACATATACAAGTCAGACTATAAGCCGCAGTTATTTAGAAATTTATTTCACAAAATTTAAGATCAAGGACAAGCACTTGATCTGGAAAGGCAAGTTATTCAACTACACAACAGCACAAGGAACAACAGGCTGAATGTGTGGCCGGTATGTTAACGTAACACCAGGATGTTTTTAAACTTACTCCGCTCTGTCAACTCTTTGCTGCCACTCTCGAGCAAGACGCAGTAGAACTGGACAGGAAGTTGAGACTCCAGTGTTTGTTTTTCAAAATTAAATTATTTGCAGAGCAGTGTTACATTTCCTGAGTACAATCTCACACTCTTACTATGGTCTGTAAATGTGCACAAATATATACATATATATATATATATATATATATATATATATATATATATGTACATAGGTAAACACAGATGTTGAACCACAGAAGACAAGAAACTGCAAGGTGTTCTCATTAAGACAAACAAGCCTTCTTGCACTTATAAATGTACTCTGCAACCACATCTACATGCACGTGCACACACTGTCCCAATATCAATGTAGCTTTTAATTGTGGCAAAGATAATCACTGACATCCAGACGGTGCCAAAAGCCTTCATGTTAAAAGTCAAAACTAGTGGCTGTGAAATAAAGGAAGAATAAATCACATTTGATCCTTCTGATTGCACTGCTCTAAAAGAGCCGCACAGATGAACAACTGAACACAACTGAATCTAACCCAACAATCCCTCAGAGCAGCTGACAGTAAGACTAGGAGCATGATAAATAACATTACCATGGCCATAATAAAGGGATAAAATTTCCTATAATGAAGGCCCAGAAGATGACGCTCAAATGTCTTAAGAGTGGTGACAGCGGCAAGTGGCCCCAGTTAATAATCCTGATAGGAATTAATGTGCTTACAATGGTGCCATTGCTGCCTACCTGGATTTATTTTAGATTGCCTACATTACTTCATCCATCTATTTGGATGTTTTCCCTAGCCGGGCTCCTGATAAGACAGAACAAGCATTCAGCTAGAGAAAGAGGACCTATTTGTGTGCTGGGCACTAATTAATACAGTGCTTGGAGAAAGTTGCCTGCTTGTTGTTCTACTGACAACAGATCCATTTATATTGCTGTTTTCTGTTTCTCTGAAGGCTCTGTTAATTGCATTTAAATTAGTCCTTGTATAGAGAGAATAAGGACCAGCACAGTGGTTTGTTATGGAAGCTAGAATGAAAAACATAATACAAGATAACACAGTTGACTGATTGAACTTTTGATAAGATATCTCAACAGAGAAAATTATTGTTCACATACAATTGTAAAATATTTAATATGTAACTGCATTCTCTGTAATTTCAGCACATCAGTCACACTTATGAGAGAACCTTTGAACCAGTAGATCACTGCGTGATTATGCCTGGCCCTTTGGCAATACTGTACTACAACAGCAATATCTTCATTCTGATTTAAAGGTTAAATAATTAGGATTTTTTCGGTAAAAATAATTTAAAATTTGTTGCGAGGGATAAAAGTAAGCTTCCCTAAAAACAATCTGTTTCTCTACATTAACAATGTTTTTGTCAAGTGTTTTTCTTCTTTCAAAGTAAGAGTGACGTGACAGAAAAACTTTAGTGCTATGTGCAGCTCTTTCCTACTTCCTGGTTCCTTAACCAATCATATGCGACTCCCCAAGGTTGCCAAACAACACAGCGTTTGGTATTTTATGTTGATAAAGAACAGCAGCGTGCAGGTATGGAAGCTAGTAAAAGAAGAGGACCAGAAATAGTTTCAGAAAAACCTAAAAAAAAAGCCTCAACATTCTGCTTAAAAAAAAAGCAAACGACCAAAAATGGAATAAAACAATATTGGAGAATCTTTTGAAAGGTGGAAAAGTCTGAGAGACGAAATTAATTTCAAGATGGAGCAAAGTTTCTCCCTTGACAGGTAAGCACCGGAATTTTGCTTAAATTAACCGAAAAGTTTACCTTGATTTACAAAGATTTTAGTCTAATTTATTTCTTGGCACCCATTAAATTAATTTATGTGACTGTTTGGGTATTAGTTGAGTAAATTGGTGGCCTATAAGTTTACAACAACAAATGTAATGATGTTTTGGGGAAGTGAATAGTGTGTTTGTCCTTAAAAACTTACAAAATTACTATCACTATGCTCTCCGTTGTTTTTCTCTTTCGACTACAGTTCTGATTTCAGCTGTCAATGCTACTTATTTAGCCTTTAAGGGATAATACGTTTTTCAACTTCCACAAAATATCTTCTGATTCTGATCAGATTCTTGGTGGGGAAAATAATGCATTTGAACAAAAAACTGCCAAAAAAAAATCACTAATCAAGACACTTTGAAACAACAGAGGTCTGAGCACTTTATGGGTCAAGAGGGGGTGGCAACAGTTATTTAGATGGCAACGTGATGCCAGAATTAAGCTCTAAAGACATAATTACATAGTCAAGGGAAAGGAACAAGAAACAAGCTGGTAAATATATTGATGACAAAAGAAAAAAACACTGAACAGATTAATGTTCTCACACAGTGTTAGAATCCATCTTCATGACAAAGGTCGATGTTTATAAAGCAATTAAAGTTGTTTTTTAACCTTGATTTACCCAGTGAAGGTTGGTTAGAACACACATGCTTCACAATCACGTAATAAAGTGTCTCCTTGGGGAAATGCACCAGGCGAAAATAGTGTTGCATCTAGAGTAGAACAAACCAAATCATAAACATTTGGGGGTTCTGGCAGAAACTGTAAAAATGTTAGCTTGTGGTCTAGAAGAAATGGAAGTACAATGGAAATGGAAGTAAAAATATGCTTAATTCTCAGGGACCACATTTACTTCTGTGTGAAGGTCTTTCATGAGGATAACAGAGTAGAGTAATCCTTGAAAATGTGTGGGCTCTTAGACAATCAGGACAGATATTAGTAGCAAAGCAAGACCCAGTGAGGGTCTCTGTTACAGTTCATTAAGAATAAATAGATAACAACAAAACAAAAGATACATATGGCATTTTTCTGTAGCGTGACAGGGCTCAACTTCGATTCTTCTCTGCGTCACTTTCCACTGCAGATAGTATTCCCACAACGTGGGCAAGACCAGCTGCTTTTCATAGCAGGACTCGAAACCATGAGTGTCTAGAGTGGACAGCACGCTATATGAGTTTGTGACCAGTTCTTTGTGGAGAGGAATCTTCTGTACAGTGAGTTTAACAAGTGATTACTTCAAAACAGACACATGGTCAGCAAAGAAAAAAGAAGAGCCATTTTATAATAATTCATGCACATGTAGTCTCCATCTATGCACACAGACAGTATATCCATCTTCACAGTACTGTAAACTGTGCACAGTGATTTCCAAATAACTTTTCAGTGCAAAGAACAAACAAATGTGCTGGTGTATGCAGGACCGAGATGCTGATCTGCAGTGTTTTCATCTTGTCTTTAGTAATGGCTCATCTTTCCTTGATAATATACACTCACAAGGGACAGTGTGTAATGAATGGGAAAGGCCAAACAGTGTAGCTCAGTGGTGGGCAACCCTGGTCCTCGAGGGCTGCATTCCTGCACGTTTTCTATGTGTCCCTGCTCCAATACACCTGACTGAAATCAAATGGATCCAACAGCCAGCACGGTGACTCATTAATTTGAATCAGATGTGTTAGAGCAGGGATGCATGGAAAACTTAGCAAGATGAGGGCCAAGGTTCCACACCACTAGTGTAGCTGATGCACAGCAAAAAAAAGACGAACCCACACATATTTATTAAAACAGACATGATGCAGAACAAGAAATCAGTATGTGATGCTTTCACTATTAAGCTAACCACCGATCCAGTCTGTTGTCCAGAAAAAGTCAATGATTGGCAACTAGAAAGTTAAGTTGAGTAGAAAATCTTCTACAGTGGGTGGGTGGATGCCCCTTTCCATCAATGAGCCCATCTGCAACCCGTCATGCCACAATATCACAACTCTGAGCTCAGCAAACGTTGTTGGCTCCATCTTTCTGTCATCCACTTTAAACCCCCCCCAGTCCAGCTCCCTCCGTCTTCATCTCTCTGGCTCATCTCTCTATCTACTTCTTTTCTGCACTCCATCTCCATCGACACACTTTTCACTGTAAATGCTGTGCCAGCAGAGTGGTGCCGGGGAAATGGCACCATCCTCATTGAGACAGCAAGCAGACGGAGTGGGGGTGGTGCTGGAGGGTGGGGGGGGGTTCAGTGACAGGCCCTGAAACCCAGCCATCAGACAACACACTGAAGCAATCACACAGCTCTTTTAGATGGAATGCACTGCTGAAACTCCACATACAGAGAAGGGCAAATAAAAAAAAATAAAGAAGATAGGATACAAACTCTTGATTAAAAAAAGAAAGAAAAAAAAAACAACTCTACTTTTTGAAGAGAACAAAGTGGTCAGAATATGCTGGGAGTGCAGCAGGACAGGAGGGAGGAGGAAGGGAGGGGTGTCCAAGCAGGCAGACAGGGCACGGTTCATTTGAGGACTGAAGCTGCTCCTTTCCATCATTCGACTGTTCATTAATACCAGCTGTTCCTGTGGGTCTCCCTGCATTTAAGCCTGGCTTCCCTCTGCAAATCCATCAATATCCCAGCAACACAAAAACACTCCTTACTCCAGACCTCAGCTTAAAAAACATTACCAACACTGCAGGGTGTGTTCACATGGCCGTCTCTGAGATGTCTGATGATAGTGTGCATGTGGTGTGTGTGGGATAGATTAACTGGTGGTAACTACACAAAAGGTGAGATTAACATGGATGACTCAACTTGCAGCTGGTGGCAGACCACACAGTGCTCTCCTCAGTATCAGTAAAAGGTTCATTTTCTCAAAATTAACCTTGTCAAACTCCTGTTCTGCCTGGGGGAGATTTGTATTACTATTGTAATTTTTCAATCAGAGATTGAGGAAAGTGTGAAATTTTAACACGCTTGTTCACTCTCTAACCACCCCACCGCCCCACCCACTCTCTCTCTCTTTTTTCTACTTTTCTATTTCTTACTGACAGCCCCCCTGGTTCCATAGACCTTTTAAAATTTCTAGTAGGTTTTATTCATTCTCATAACAGGATTCACCACTGCTCGAGTGTGGAGAGTGTGTTTGTGGAGACAGTGTATATACAGAAAGCATATTCGCTATATCAACTCCAGCTCAGCACACTCTGCTTTTCTGGCAGAAGAGTTCTGTTGGGTCAAAATTAATTACAAAAACTGTTAAGCATACACCAGCTGCTGTAAACAAACGCAAACACATTTTCATTTCAAACAGGCCCTCTTGTATCTTGCCACACATAGCACTATAAATCTTATGTGAATTTACAAACAACTTGGGCCATCATCAAGCTGTGCTGGCGCTCCGACTGAGAAATTACTCTTATTCATGTGCACCCAGTTGCTAAAAATCACAGTCACTGCTGTTTTAATTAAAGGTTTTCCCAAGGTTTATTTGTGGATTTGATTCGTTTGCTCTGCCACTTCGAAATCTTTTCCACATCACGCTTTACCAGCTCCATTGCTCTTAAACAAAACATGTTTCCCCACTCTGCTCTTGGTTGTTTTCTTTAACAGGATGTGTCCACTCTGCTTTTCTTTACTTTGTCTTTACAAGCAGCTTTCAATCAACTAATCAAATCGATCAATAAAATTTGATAAATCAGCTTCATTAAAGCTAAACACAAATGTACAATTACTGACATTAATATTATAAAATTAGGTGCAAAGCTAAACACAAACATCACTAGGAAGGCTTTTTGCTTCTAAGCCAAATAAAAAAACAAAAACAAAAGGAGAGTCAAATAACTTGGAGAAAATTGTTTCCTGGATTTAAACAATGATCATTACATCTCTAGGAACTAGAAGCACTCAGAGAGTGCAGACCTCCGCCAAGCCATAGGGTCACTCACCGGACAAAAACCCCAAAAGGCCCAACAGCCCACAACGTCACCAACCCTATGCCAACACCCTTATGTATATTTAAACTAATATCATTATCTATTTCCATCATCAAGGATAGATGCAACATCCTATTTAAAATCCTTGACCCTGGAAACATGCCCTATACACCAAGATGAAGCAAATGGCTATAACAGTCTTGAAGTTATTGAAGAAATTTGTATTTTCTCTAATGGCGGCAAACTGGGTTAGCTGTTAGTGTATTTATCATCTACCAGGATTTCATTAGGCAATAAATTTTTTTTTTTTTTTTTTTGCCAATGATTCTGGGCATCATCTGTTGAGTTAGAAACTCTAATGTGAATATTATCCATATCTCTCAATAGTAAAGAAGTCTTTAAAAAATTCCTGAATCCAGACGGTGATCCGGATCACCTTTTTTTCAATAGTTTCTTATTCGATTTCTGACATTTCCTGAATTTTTTTTCAAAATCTGTTCATTACTTTCTAAATTATGATGCTAATAGACAGACCAACACTGCCGGAAACATAACCTCGGTCTTGGCAGGGGTAATAACAAGATCATGACACTGGCTAAATAAATTAAACATGATTAATCCTATCAAAACAACTGTTATATTATTTTTGATCCATCACACTCTACTCAGTGTGTCTGCTGACTGTGATGCCATCAAATAATAACAAGACACCCATGCTTATCAATGCTCATGTGTCAGTATATTGGCAGTGCTACCACTGATGCTTTCCCCATTCACGTCAGGGAACCAACCTGTAGAGTTAAAAGGTTTGGCTTAACAGGATTGTATCTAATCTCTGTGGTGCTGAAACACCGACTCACCCGCCCACAAAAAACTCTAAATGCATGACCAACTAAATCACCAATGCAGACAGCTCACTCAAAAACATGTCTGAAATGAAAGAGCCACAATTGTAAAAGGGAAATGGAAAACACTGACATGAAAGGTAATAAGATTTTCAAATGCATTTCATCCAAACCTGAAATAGTCCGTCAACCCAGTAAAAAGACAAGAATAACAGCAGCTACACACTATTCAGTTACTTTACAGTCGTTTTTTGTTCTCACCATGTGTTTAATATCATCCCATTCCCCTGATGGTCCTTCTGACTGGTTATCTGTTCTGTTTTGAAAAAGGCCAACCAAACTGTTAGAGAGGCCACCTTCACTCAGCCGTCCAGTCCTGCCAATCGGCCATCCTGTTTCCAGACAGCACAGTGATTTCCCAGCCCAGTGGAGCAGCACTCCCTGACCTCTGCCTCGACCTCCGTCTCAACAGCCTGGGCACCATCACTGGCTACAGTCCAGAGAGCCGGCTTGGGCCACCTCTACTTATTTATGAGCCATTTCACACAGTGGTGCTCCCATTAGAGACCCAGCCTTAGCCCACCTTACACGACATTCTTATTGCATATAACACACAGTACACTAGCAAGGCCAGGGGGACATGGCTAACTGGGGCAGGGCTAGTTGTTGTCATATAGGTACTGTGACACATAGAGCTGAAAACTGCATCAAACAATCATAAAAATGCAAACATCTCAATTTAATTCCTAGTTAAAAGCATCATCTGCAGATAGCTGATAGGAAACCAGTCGCTTTCTCCTTGCACATTACTTTGTTACAGTTTTATCTTTTGAAATATGCAATGAATAGTTATTTGACTTTCCTCAGGGAAATAATCACCCACTGATCTAATTTAACGATGCAGAAGAACTGATGGGTTTTGCTTATTGGACTGTAATTGGACATTTTATTATTTCCTATTCATTTCGTTGTAGCTTTGCTTTGAACTAAGAAAGACAGAAAGAAGTTAAGCCTCCACAGTAGGAAATTCAGCAGACAGATTGATTCACAAAACCATAGAAGAATTCAATAAAACACTTTGTGTATATGCATGATTGAAAACAAGATTAGTCTGAGTTGATAACATTCAATCACTGCAGGAATTTGGTAAAATTAGCTTGTTTACTTTTGTACAAGAATAAAGGTGACAATTTGACAGAAAGACATTTAAATCTTTTTTTTTTTATTTTTATTTTTTTTATCAGAGATGAAAACCCACTCCCACCTGTGATAGTGACAAAGGCGTAGCCCTCTTCGCCAAGTAATGCGTTGATCAGTCGGCAGCTGTAGGTGCTGTTTGGCTCCAGGACTACTGTTAGCACACTGGTCATAGAGAACAGACCTTTCTCATTGGCCACCATTGAAGTGGTGATGTTGTCTGTCAGGTTGCGGCCGCTCCCATCCTGCCATATAACATCACCCTCTGGATAACCTCCATACGCCACACAAGTGAGGGCCACCTCATCGCCTGGCCGCAGGTTGGATTCAGGCTCTACAGTCAACACGGGTTTGGTGTAAGGAGCTGAGAAATGGAAGAGAATCAGGACAGGAAATGGGTGAGGATTCAGAAAGGAAGGGAGGAGTGGGTAAGGATGGGTGAAGATAGAGATGATGGGAGAACAACAGACACATACTGAATTTGCTTAGATTCTCTACAGTGAGTGTCACATTAAGAACTGCTTGACATGATTCCCATTAAATTCTTAATTATATTTAGGGAGCTTAGCATAACACAGTGCTTAAGATCTTCAATCACATACAGCATCTGCAGAAAATAGCGATGCTGCAACCCTTTACTTCATCTAGAGAGCAGGAAGCCATGCCCAGAAAGTAAAAAAAAATTAAAAAGAAATGCACAGGTGAAGAAGAGGAAGGCTGGAGAGACCTTCAGCATCATAGAGGTTTGAGACAACTTAGCATATGGCACATAAAAAAGTACAGGAGGATGGAGGTGAAGGGTGAATAGTCAGCCTCGACTGGTGTCACGCTCACCCTATTCCTGGAGTGAGAGGCTGTTGTATTCCCACAACTACTTTCAGTATGGCAAACAAAGGTGTGGAGACGAGATGAAACATGCTTGTCTGAGCTACTTTTTTAAAGTTTAGCCCATTTAGCATGTGCCAAACTAACTTTTCCAGCTGTGCATTCGACTTACGGATTTCCATCAAGGGCCCCTTTAATTTTCTTCCAGCACAGCATGAAGGAAGTCTGAAAAACTAAGAGTAAATACTGGCTAAAAATAGAGTATCTATAAATCCACACCATGAAATAGAACCAATTTGTCACTGTTGGACACATTGTTTTCCTTTTCCCTTACAGACAAAAAAAGAAAAAAAAATTATCAACACTGCCTAATGCACATCCTTCCAGGGAGAATAGCGGCGCAATCTCACAACAGATATAGAAATGTGAGAAAGAAGGGATGGCACACAATATCATTATCAATAAATAAAAAGCTCTCCGCTATGGAGGTGGGTGATGTAGCTGCACAGGGTTGGAGATGTTAGTGATGGCTGATTGACCGTGACAATGACTAATAATCAAAGTCAGCAGATATTGACCATGACAGGGACCACAATCAGTGCATATTGACTAAAAACAATGCTCAGCAACCCCAAGGAAGCTGTTTATCATCCATTTACATCTTGTGAGAAGAATTGATCCTGAATTACCTCCACTGCTAGTGTGGGTTGTGTCTGATGTGTCAATGTAAATCAGCACGGTTTAAAAAATCACTGACTTCCCCCTTTATTTGTGTTGTTTTAAGGAAATATTGGGAATCAAATTGGCCATCAATCACTGAATCATGATCAATTTTTTTATTAATTGTGAGCTTACAATTGCATCTTTTATTTATTTGCTACGTTTAAGTGAAAACATTATATATATACAATTGTTTAATTGTAAAAACAAAAATCATAGACTTATAATATCATGCAAAGGTTTTAGATCATTTTCCAGGTAGCAATGCCACAAACAGAAGAATGTGATCTGCCCCTGTATCATTCTACAGTTTTGGAACAAACCAAAACACCCAGCCTGATTATTATTGATTATGATTATTTTCATAGACAAGAAGGGCATGACTAATGGACTCTGCTTCACAAAGTCAGTTTGGAATAACATAAAAAGTAAAAAAATCCACACAAAAATAGTACACACAGCCTACTTACCAAAAACCTTAAGGAGCTCCTCTACTCATTTATGGATATTTCTTGCAGCACATAATGTCTGGACCCGACTATCCTGACTTGTCAGTGCAAGATCTGTCCCTTGAGAGGTGTTTTCACTATCTTTTCTAAAGGGGGGAATGCATGTGCACTTCTATAACATCTGGAGTTTGAACACAGATAGTTGGTCCAAAATGTAAAAGTCAATGACTGACTGTAAGCTGTTATTGGCAAAGTGAAAGCGCTAAACACCAATAAGTGATGCCAAGTCAGTCACTGTTGTTTACAAGCTGACAGACTAAACAAGCATCCTGATTACATCAAAACTAACAACATGTAATAGCTACACCTACCAGCCTAATAATATCAGATAAAAATTTTTTGTGTTTAGAGAAGGCTTGTGGTCTGACTGCAGCTCACACATGTAATCTCAGATGATTCCTATCAAGTTGAACTCATGGTATGAATGGACCTGTGAAAGCTATAAAAATTTTACTAGGGCTGACCATCTACACTGATCTCAGGATTCGATTGCAATTATTTTGTCAACAATTTGATTAAATTCGATTCAACGATGCATCACTATGTGTTGCATCCTCAATTTTCTTTGTCATTGCACCTTGCTACTTTCTTCATCAATTAATACAGTCAGATAATTATGAACTCTGTTTATTTAGAAACCAATCCAAATGTCCTGATTTTGACAATCAACATAAACATGTAAACAATTATGTTATTTTCAACTTCATTATTGAACTTTTTTTTCCATTGCCACAACACCATTAGCAGCATATACTGTGACTTTATGTTATCAAAATTGGTTAAGCAGCCCCTTAGTGGCAATATTTCTTGCAGTAAAGCAGTGTGTTTAATCCCTTCAGTCTTTCTGTACTCAGTTCAGACAGAATATAGAAGTTAAGATCTTTTTCACGTCTCCTTTATGGCCAGAAACATTTGACTGTAAGTATTCTAGTCAATTTGTAATTGAACACAGAGGATATTTTTGAGATAAACATTTGTAGATGGACAAAGTAGTTTTAATCCCTTTATTGCGTTCGTGCTAGCTTGATAATGGTATTTTTTATAAACATTAGCACTTAAGTTAACTAATTAGTTTTTACTAGGGATGTGCACAACTAGTCAACTAATCGAGTAGTCAAAACGGCGTGCAAACTCAATGGCCCCTTTAAGAGCTAGAGAGGAGGAGAGACGCACAGCGCATGAGAGGGGAGGGGGACGTCGGAGTAGACATAGATATCTACAACAAAAGCTAGATGCTTTATGGCGGAGCCTCAAACATCCTCACCCAGCGGCCATCTTGCCACATGTTTGCTCTCTCACGGGATCTGTGGTATCTGAGGGAAAGTGAGTGATCTGCACAAACATAAATACTCTTATTTCGTAGAAATCTTGACGGATTTACAAACGGTTTGGTTTCTTGCAAAAGTGTTTAAAGTGGCTATAATTCTGGACACTTGAACATGTTGAAATTGCAGCTTTTGTCTTTGAAAAGTTACTTAAACATGCAGCATAGTTGTGTTCTCCATCAGAAGGCACAATAAGGCTCAGAGAAGCAGAGAGGCTAATTTGCAGGTTCCAGATAATCACAGCACATCAGACTGCTTGAGGTCCTTCACATTGTAAAGAAGAGGATCAGGTCGGAGGATATGTTTTTGCTCGAGGAGCATATCGGCTGCACACAGTATGGCAGAGACAGTTACCACCAAATGCTGCCGACATTAGTTGTGTGTTTTTACTATTTCCATTTGGAGATAAAGTATTTTTTTATTCTATTATTGATGACATCATGATGACATCACAACAAATTAACAAATTAACTAACTAACTAATCAACTAATCGCTTTTGAAAGGCCTGACTAGTCAACTTCAAAAATCACCTAAAATGGCCATCCCTTTTTTTTTCTTTTTACTATTTTCCATCTTTTTCTATCCCCTCCGGTCAGGTCCAGCAAGATTACATAGATTCCGTGATTCAAAGTAAATGAATAAATAAATGAGAAGGGCAAATAAATAAATAAATATAATGGCCATCCCTAGCTTTTATACATTGTCGTGTGATGTTATGTGATTTCACTGAAACAATTAATGTATTTCCAGTGAGATACTGGTGTATTTTTTGTATGTTTGCTTAGATTTACAGTTTTCCTAACACCACACACAAGCGGCAGCAGAATATATACATTACATTATTATAATCGATTATGTTTTGTTGCTGCATCGATTGCAGAATCATCCACGTCTGCATCACAATGCATTTAAATTCAATTAAATTAAATTCAACACCCCCATTGTTTACAAACATCTTTATGTGCACTATTGTTTGTCCTGTCAACCTAGTCAAAGCAAAGGGGATGAATGCTTCAGATGGAGAATTTTTAGAAGAAAAAGGAGTGAAAGAAATCATTCTATTTTTCTTTTTCATGTAATAAAACTTATAGGAATAGCAGTGAAAAGTAAATGGCATTCAGATCAAGTTAGAGTTAGGGATTTGGTATTGTGTGGAATTAATTACTAAAACTTTATCTGACATTACTTTAATCAAACATTTTCACTTTTTAGTTAAAACAATATCTGCTTGTTTCATGTATAACGGACATTATAGCTCAACTCACCAGCCACCTGCAGAAACAAAGCAGCACTGCCGTAGTCCTCCACCCTGACAAAGCAGGTGTAGCTGCCTTCATCAGCTACCACCACTCTGCTTAGCAGGAGCGAAGCGTTGCCCAGGCTCAGCTGAGAAGGGAACAACCTGGTGCGGTTGGTGAAGCTCTCCGCCTGGTCCGCCAGTTGGTCCTGTCCATCCCAGTACCCATGCACACTGCGTTTGGTGTCCGTCAGCTGCCAGAAGATACTCAGATCGGACAAGTTGAAAGAACTGGCATGGCTGAAAGTGCAATTGAGTGTGACATCGCTACCGTGCAGCGCCACCACTGGTTGCTCTGGGACCTGCAATTCCATCAAAGCTGCAAGAGAAGATGTGAGACAAACAGCTAATATCAGATCAAAAGGAAACACCCTTAAAATAAAAACAAACATGATTCTCCTCCGTGCAAGAGAATCTTAATGTAAGCTATCAATCACAAATTATACTATCAACTGTACTTCTATACATGCTTTCTAGGAAACATCTGCAGGACTTTTCACTGCGTCGTCTTCCAGGCTGCCTAAGTATATACAGTAAATAGTATGAGCTGATTTCACTAGGCCCTGGTTGGATATAAACAGTATTCACTGAATCATATCATTAATTCGATGTGCCGTGTTCAAGTGAATGACACTTACTCAAATCTGAATGTCAAATCAAAGAAAGATTTGAAATATATTCTGTGGCTGCTACAGAAACATCTACTTTGTGCAGAAAGATAAGGAGGCGCAGCTAGGATGGGATGAATGAGAAAGGAAAGAAGATGAGGGATTTGGAGGTAAACATTAGGACTTTATTTGTGTTCCTATAGGCTTTGCCTCCTGGTGATGGCTGTAAAACTCATGATGGAGGCAACAACATCTGTATAGCCTTAGCTTAATCTTTAGTTAAATCAAAAGGAAAAGAAAAAAACTCCTGGTCTGTCATGATGGTAAAAGATAAAGTGAATGTGCTTCTTGCTCAAAAGCTGCTGATTTTTCTGTCAACATATATATATGTGTGTGTGTGTGTGTGTGTGTGTGTGTGTATGCTCATATATGTACTGTTTGTCTAGACTAAGCCAAGAGCAAAGAGTACACTGCATAATCATTCTGGATTAGTAGCCATCTCAGGCAGTCTAGAGTACATCCATAGTATTCTCAAGAGTCAGCATTCTCCATTGATCCCTGTCTGCCGTTATAGGACTCTGAGACACTCATCAGCATCACAGGGGAGAAAAAAGTCACTCGGGCCACAGAGCAATACATCCTACTTTATGCTCAGCCTCTCTAATTGTTGTAATCACGGTGGCATTTTAGCCTCCTCACCCCTTTTTTGAGCTCTGTCTATAGCACAGCCAATGTCAGTACTGAATCACTTTTCTGTGAAGGAGATTTGACTGCTAGGGAGGTTCAATAATTACTTCCCCTATTAACAACAAACAAGTCTTTCATCTGAAAGGGTTCATACAAATGGGGATTGCTAAGTCAAGGCAGCCCTATTTTCAATCACATTCAACCAATCCCAGCAAGGTGTCCTCTCCACATCATGTCCCTGCCAACCCGTTCATCTGCAGGAACAGTGCCACCTTATGTCTCACCTCACAAGCGCAGAAAACACAGAAGAAAAATGGTGTGTGTGGAGCTCTCAGCATGGGTTGTTGGGTTTTAATTCAATCTAAATGTAAAAAGGTGAAGTATTGCACACTTGAGGATAAAATGTTACAAACAAAAGTAGAAACATAAAAACTGGAAACAAGAACTATCTGTTTTTTTCAAACACAGTCCACCACACTTGTGCAACAAATTAATAGGTTGGCATTACTTCATTGTCACCAAGTGTGTTTCTCCACAGTTCCAACCTGGAACAAATCACAGTGTTCATACCAACCAAGTGCTACTCACAAAACAATTCTCCGATCCTGACAGTGAAAACGACAGAAGGCTTTTGTTCTAAACTGTGATTACAAAAGCTCTTCTGTGGCTGTGGGGGGTTTTCTATCTTCCCATATTGTGCCTACATTCACTCAGCAGGGCTACACAATACATTAGAGTTATCACAGCAAAACATGGCAGAAGCAGGAGGTATTGTTCCGCCATCAATGGGGATAAATGAGCAGATTTCTGAAGTGTGTACTTTCGCTGTCTTTGAAGTTAGCCCAACCTTCATGGCACTGGTGGATTTTTTTTTTTTTTTTTTTGGTGGTCAGTGACAGCCCACTTCTATACGTATGTGTTGAAGAAGGAGGAGAGAGCAATTAAATCAATCCCTGAGCAGCCTGGGATGACTCACACCACTGAGTTCATACACGAAGGGGGAAGGGAAGAAGGAAACAGAAAGAAGACAGAATGGAGCTCACACTTAAAGATAATATCTGGAAACAAGCCAAGAAAGAGACTGTGGTGGAGCCTCACACACTAATCCGTCAACGCAGAGCAAAGCCATGTCAGAGACAGAAAGATAGAAACTCCTTTTCATTGTACATCTTTGCCTCACTCTTCCTTTTCCCCACACAACTTCTTTCACGCAGTGACCTACCACTCACTGCAAGGCCTGCGGAGGATGCAGCTCTGCATGGGGACCTTCTGCAGAGGCAGTGGCCTGCTCTTGGAAAGAGAACACAGGGCGAGCATTTTATATTGTGCTGCCATGAGGGTATTGGACAGGAGGGCAGGACAAGCGAAGCCAGTTGACGTCATGGAAACGCACATGTGGTGTCCTATTCCGAGGTAAAGCAGCATGATGCAAAGCAAATCACTGCATACTTGGCTGTTTTTGATTTGTTGCTATTTACAACAAGCATGTGGTGTACCGAAGGTGAGAGGTCTATCAGGTCTGCTAAAAATCTGTTTTCTCCAAAGTGACAAATGCAATTCGGAGACATTAAAAATTACAAAACATGTGGTCTAAGGCAAGGGGGTTGTACCACATCTTGTAGGAAGGCCAATCATATCTTCTCAGGGGTGTACGTGAGGATCTATAGTCTACCTTCTCTTTCTCCCGATAAAGAGATGCTCAGAAGCCAAAGAGGGCAGGCTGGGAGACATCAGGCCGTGGGGATTTACACACTGCACTTTGTGTTTATGGGCCTCAGCTCTGTTTGAGTGGCTGTGAGACAGAGACGGGCACTTTCACAACCGACATGAAATAAACTCATTACAGCCTTTGCAAGTGCTGGCAACCGGCCCTGCTCACCAGCCAGACACAGGGCTGGCTAGAAAAGACTGCGAGTGATCTTCACACTGCACTCCACTCCACTTTCAAGACTACCCACCACCTTGTCAATATCAACACCTCCTCCCTTTGTACATTTACAAATACACTATGTTTGTTGTGCTGATGAGATTATGTCATATTAAACTAATGATTTATGACTCACTCGTTTAAAGTTCTTCAGTTTCTTTTTGTTTTTATGTTTTTTGGGGGCATATTACAATATCATATGGACCTGAAAAAAGTAAACAGTTTGAATTTGCTAAATGATGTGGCCACTGAAGCAAGATATATTGCAGCAAGCACAGATAACACACACAAGCCTTTCTCGAGGTGGATATTTTAACATTTAATAATAAGCTATGTACAGGTGCAATTAGTAACATAAATAATGGTTATGTCCTCTTTAAATGTGCTAGTTGTAGGGCACTGACACAGCAGTATGGCATACTGGGACACTACAAAATTAATGAAACCAGGAATATTCATTATGTTAAGTATGTTTTATTTACAGTAATGCAACTGTATTTACATATGATAATGAAAGTGCTGAGGTGGGTTTTCCTTCTGCTGTAATGTATAGGCATGCAAACACTCAATGAAAACAGCAAAAAAGAAAAAGAAGTTTGTTTGATAAGAACATCTTTTTTTCTCTGGATTTGTGGTCTTATGCTGGTTTGCCTGTCTTAGTAAATCTAGCCTTTAAACTCATGAAACCAACCTAAGTAGAGTCACAATATGCTCCAGAGGCAAAATGTTTAATCGAACTGTCAGTTACTGCAAAATACTGCTATTATCTCTCTTCTGAAGAATAAAAAAAGTATTCCAAAAATGAACCAAGATTATTATAGAGATTTAGAGATTGTTTGTGCATAACTCACAGAAAAACTTTCAAATGACCACAGTTTCTTTCCAGCTGTCATTTATTGACTCAATAAATAAGAGTGGTTTCGCACAAAAACTGAGAATTGTTGATGAGCTTGTGCTGAATATTGTGGGAATTCACCACCCTTGTCTCACACTGCATTATTGGAAAAGGGAATAAGTAAAACATACAACTGTGCCTATTGATAAAAAGCACTGATTGCATCAATACCAATATAATGCAAACAATGTTTTGTACCAGAAACACAGAGACACCATCACATACACTCAATTCATACAGAAAGAGACACCCAAAGGCCAGAGAACACATTGATATTCCACACTTGTAGTACTGCTGACAGCTCCACAGCATTGCATTGTCTGAGGAATTGGACATGAGTTACCCTGACACTACAATGGAGATGCTGCTACAAAGATTCTCTGTAGCAGGGAGGTTCCCATCATCACAACCAACAACAGCAGCAGCCACATATACACACATTTATACACAGTGCTACACAGGTGCCTGGGCCCTTGCACTGTCCTTGACACACAAACGCACACATCGCAGGAAACAGCATTACGTTATTCAAGTTAATATTGTCTGTACGAGATATTTTCACAGTCCACTGACTTGTTCAGCTCATATGCTCAATGCCTACTAGCATACAAACATCTTTCAGCACACAATTCAATACCAAATTCTTCCAGCTCAATAAGTAATACAACTTCATTTCAACTTTAACTGGTTCAATACCATTTAGCCACACAAAAATCACCGTGTAGCATCCATTCATGAAGCTCACTGAGCAGAGCCATTTAGACAATCAGTCAAACCATGGGTTTAACACAGTATGCACACATACTGTATTAAAATATACAACAGGGGAATAAATGTTAACAGCATTTTTATGCATGAGAAAAACATCAGAACTTGAGAGCAAATTACAGGGACAAATATAAGTACACAGATGTGTAAGGGGACCTACTACCAGACTGCAATGAAAGAAGGCGAGAAGATGGGCATGAGAAATGCTTTTACAACACTGCCCCCATCTGCTGGGCAATGAAGCTGCAACTCAATACATTTTCATTCTGGACATTCTGCACCACCTGAACATCAAAGGAGTTTGCTCAAAGGATCTGTGAGCCCTTTCATACCAATAATTTTTATGATATAACCAATGCCTGTATAAGTCTGAAGGGAAAGCTTGCTTTTGATTTCATGTTGTCAGGAGCACATGTCCATAATGCTGAGATTTAAGAAAAAAAAGAAAAAAAAAGAAAACAGCTTCTGGAAAACATGGAAGCAGTGAGAGTGTGTGCTTAGTAAGCGTGTTTTGGATTGAAAGCAGAAAAGATTTCAGTCTTATGCAGTGGTTTTTAAATGGTCCTTCAGTCAGTGAAAGAGGCACAATAAGGGTGGAAGTAAACGCGTCTTCTGCAGTGTAAAAGGGGTCACGTTCAACATTAAGCTCTGAAGATAATCTCTTACAATTTTCGCTTCAAGAGGCCATCACGGAGTGTGAGTTTCCCCTACTCAGAGAGAGATGGTACAGGTGATCAAAGATAGGGAAGACGAGAATTCTCGACTTGCTCATTCTCAGCAATCTCATAAATCATAGAGGAACTCATCATAGAGGAATTTCTCTATTTTCCTTTTTTCTCCCTCCTGCTTGCCATTGCTGCTTCCTCTGTCTCTCATCTTTCATGGATATATGCCATCTCATATCCCGTCAATAACCTGTTAATGGATTCTGACGGGAAGAGAGTTGTGTCTGCTGAAGCAAAGTGGGCAGATAAAGGCAAGTCTCTGGCTCACATGCGTGAGGGTCAAAGAGCCTTTGATGAGAAGGACATTAGAGATAGAATGGAGGGCATTGCACAAAAAGGCACCGAAATATAGCAACGGGGTCACCTTTAAGCTGAGTTCTAATAATTACAGGTCATACATAATTTAAATTAAATCTGGTAAGTGCAAATGTTTTTTTTTTTTTTTTTTAACTTGTAAAATTCAAGAGCTTTTTTTATTGGTGAAGATTTGTCATGAACTGTCGTAAGCAACTTTCACCTGATCCCAAAGCTAATAAATCCTGAGTCTTTAGAACTTGCTCTAAAATATGATTTAACACTTTCACAATTACTCAATCATTTTTGCTTCCAGGTGGGGAACTGCGAAAGTCAAGATAAGATCTAGGAGACCAAAGAAAGTTCTAGATGAGATGAGAACTCGCCATCAAAAATGAAGCAGAAATTTTGATAAGTGGGTGGAAAAATTCTGTTTTGTAGTTTCTGAGGCTGTCAAATGACAGAAAATGCTGTACAGGTGATGGAACATTGACTTCTACTGATTATTACCAAATTCACAGCACAACCATCACCAGGACTTGGCTTTAACATCCGATCTACGGGACTTCAAGAACAGTAAGCTTAAGCTTTTGGAGTGTCGTTACAGTCACTGGACTTGAGTAATAGTGAAAAATCTTTAATAATAATTAGGGCTGTCAAGTGATTTTTAATCAGATTAATCACAGCTTACAAATGAATTAATCATGATTAATCACCATGCGCGAACATTTGCTCTGCATTGTATCAACAGAAAGAGCGAATCAAGGCTTGGGTTTGTCTTTTTTGTACGTTAGATGATCACTTTAGTTGTAATAATCAGTTCCATATTACATACAATCAAGGCCTCCAAAAATATATCTCATTTGTATCAACCTTTTCTTGCTCAGTCCCCTGATTTGTATCTCAGAACCTGTTTATAATTTCTCTCACTACATTAAGGGCCTTTAAATGATCAGACCTGTGTCTCTGCACAGCACCAATGATTAGAGAAGACATTACCTTGCTTCCGTCACAGTGACATGGATCCGATTGACATGAGACTGATAAATGGTGCTTACTTTAGCTAGCACATCCAAGAACAATACTTTTGGATAAATATGTGCCAGTGTGAACCATGAACCGCTACTTTCCACCTTCTAAGTTCAACGATAGACAAACACAGACAGTGCTAGCGACAGAAAAGCTAATCAGCTGATCACCGACAGTCGTCATGCTTCACATCAGGAGGGGGAGGGGAAGAGGAGGAGCATTTCTGAACAGAAAACAGTCTGCATCTGGTGTCTTTTTGAAACCGACCTGTGGGCCTGCACAGATTTCCCAATGTGCGTTGGTTAACCTTTCGCTTTTGTACCTTTCTCAGTACAGGAAGCTCATAGCTCCTAAAGCTTTAGATTATAGAAAACCTTGTGGTCCCAATTTAATAGTTCCATACTTTTTAAACTGGCAGCTGATTTTGTATCAGAGCTTTTTAGAATCCTTTTTAACCCGACAGTTACAATGAAATTCCATCGGTATGGAAATCTGCTTTTGTTCTCCCTTTATTAAAAGGGGTGACCCAGCGATTTTTACTAACTATAGACCTATTTCTACCTTATCTGTTTTGGCCAAAATTCTTTAAGCTCTTGTGAGTGATCAAATAAAGGAGTTTTTATATTCAAATGACATTTTATCTAAGTATCAGTCAAGCCCCAGAAAAAAACAGTACAATCAACGATGCAATGAAAAGTGGTAAATGATATTCTTGTTGGACTAGACAAGAAACTGCACTGGTCATGAGCTTTTACTAATTTGTCAAAAGCATTTGATACTGTGGACCATGGTATTTTAAAATTTAAACTATTTGAATCAGGAATCTTGGACCATCTAATCACTTGTTTCACAAGTTATCTCAACAATAGGGCCCAGTGCATTAAACTGTCCACAAGGGGTGCTACAGGGTTCAGTTTTAGGTCCCTTTTATTTATTATTTATATAAAGGGACTGAGTCTTAAATTATCAGATAATTTGCATCTTTTTGCAGATCATACGATTATTTACTGTTTCGGATCAACACTCGTTCAGACCACTGAATCCCTGCAGGACGGAAGAGCTGCTGTCTACCACTGTTTACTTCACCTTAAACTTGTTCTAAATGCAGACAAGACTAATGTTGTTCTTCAATGCGAAGAAGAAGCCAGAAATAATTCCCTGTGTTCATCCTACATGGAAATTAAATAGAGGAAGTTCACATATACCAATACCTGGGTATTTGGATTGATGACTCCCTTACAATAAAGCTGCTTGTGGAAAATCTTGTGAAGAAGCTACAAAAACTGGGTTTTTACTTTTGAAAAAAAATGTGTTTTCCTTTTAATGCAAAAAAAGCAGCTTGTTGCTAAAATTTTCTTGTCTGTGCTGGATTATGGAAATTTGCTCTATATGAACACATCTCCTCAATATCTTCAAATGGTTGATACTGTTCATCATGCCTCTCTGTCAACACACCACTGATTCATACTCTTGGGTTGGATGGCCCACTCTGGTCACCCCAAGGATCTGTCACTGGTACACTATGATTTATAAGGCACTGCTTGGATTACTGCAGGGTTTCCCCCAGGATCTTTTAAAATTCTGGGGAAAGGTCTTGCAAACACCCCACCACAACAACCAATACTAAGTCATTACAGAAATTAACTGATATTGTTTTGTTTTTTGAGACATAAGTGAAAAATGCTGTTCTTTTCTAACAGTAATACCTCAATAAAAACGGGAACTGCAGATGAAGAACGGCATATGTTGTTCTCTTCTAGCGGTTTCTACCGCTCTACAATGGCAATTGCCAGTTAATAACAGCAAAAGCTGTTCTTATCCAGTGGCTTATACCTCTGTACATTAGTTTTGCATTATGTCAAATCATATGAACTGCAACACAAATATTATTACCACAGGCTACAAAATGCATGTAAGCAGGCAAATAAATAAAATAAGCCACAACTCACTATAACCAAAGTTTTAAAATCTTAATTATGTTTGTTGTTTTACAAAAATTACAGTAGTTCAATTTTTTATCCTGGCTTATCTCAGCTCAGCTGGCCAGCGTTTTTCTTGTACCAAAATATAAGTGGAAGCTCCTAAAATGTGGAACAATCTGCCTTTGGACGTCGATTCACATTCACTTCACATGATTCACTTCAGATTTTCCACATTTTACAATGGTATAAACCACTGAAAGAGAAAGGCACTTGTCGCTACTCACCGGCAATTGCTGTTGTACAGCGGTATAAAAAAAGAACAGCAAGCCAATGTCTGGCCAAAGTAACATCTATCCATCCATCCATTCACTGAAATAGATTAACTATCTTTGCTGATAATCTACAGGTCTATCTAAATCTACATTTACATGTTCAATGCAATGATCATTCAATCACAAATTGATTAAACAGCACCGTTGAGAGGCTAGGCTAAAATGCTAAAGCTAAATTGTCCACAAGGAGGTAGACAATTTAACGTGTATTTATTATTTTATTGTTATTATATTACTATCACATGTTTTCAAAGCACATCACAGACTAAAGCAAAAGATGACACTGATTTCATAAATATTGTTTTATTGTTTTATCTATTCCACAGTTGACAGTTCAGATAAATCTGTACAAACCTATGCATTTTGTTGTAAAAAATGGATGGTTGGTAGGAAATGTTCAGAGACATTAGGGTCTAGCACTAATGTGAAAAGTCCACGACCAGCCCACAGTGACAAGCCGCTGACGGGCGGCGATTCCCAAGTGGCGGGAAGTGGCGTTGGCCGTTTTACAACAGCAACAGACCATTGAGGAAACGGAAACACCACTATAGGATCAGCCACTCCTGTTGTAGTGAGAATGACAGGCCATTTATTGGTTTTGGGTCTTGGTGTCTCTGGCTCCATTATTCTAGCGCAACCCGCAGTACAGCTGGACAGGAAGTTAAGACTTCAATGTTTGTTTTCAAAATTATGTTATTTATAGAGCAGTGTCATATATCCTGAGTATTAATATGGCCTCTTATTATGGTCTGCTATTGTGCGTAAATATAGACTTTATATATGATCCATTCATACAATATAATTTACATTAGTAACATAGTTACTAGTTTATAATAGGTACATTACCGTTCAAAAGTTTGGGGTTACTTTGCCATGGGATTCAATAGGGAAGTGACCCCAAACTTTTGAACGGTAGTGTATTACCAACATGTTTCTGCTAAAATAAGTGGACTGAAGTGGCTAGACAAACAACCAATCAGAATAGAGAAAGGGTAAAGCACTGAGCCATTTCTTTAGTCTATTTTGTCTTTTGTCATTTCCTTGGAGACACCAACACAAGCAAGTTTTGCTTTTGAATGACAAGACTGCATGATCACTGACAAGACACTGAGGAAGATGAAAATAAATCAAATAAAAGCAGTCATGTTCAAGGATATGGGAAATAGGATTTTTCTATTTTGTATATATATGAAACATATATTGGAGCAGCAGCATAACAAACCTGTTGCTTTACCAGCAACACAAGCATGCAGTGGAGAGGGAAGAAATGAGCTGATGCACACCACTGCCTGACTAGTGTACGCTTGTGTTGTGCTAAGTAGGCAGAGTCTACATAACATAATGGACACTTCTTAATTTCTACATATGTCACTTGCTCATGCACATAAATGCTTCTGGAGTGTGCAGAAAGCGCAGCTGTTAAGTGGCCTAGGTTTTGTGTCCACCTTTACCGAGGAAATTAGAGAGATGCTGGACAGTTGTTGTGTATTTGACTGTTCTAACTATCAAGGTAAGAAGGTATGAGAAGAGGGAATACATTTTCATAGGTTTCCTGTTAAACACCAGTGAGCAGCCTGGATTTGTGAGATCAGCTGCGCAAACTGGAAGGCAATGCCCTGGTACTGGGTATACACTTCACACACTCTCTGGTTGGTTGTCTGAGGACACCAAAGAAGTGGACTATTGCCCATCTGTGGACATGAAGGGGAAATCAAGAGACCGAGTAGGAGACAGAAAGTACATCACTTTGAAATTGTCAAGGTATACACTGGCACCCACAGTGTTTACTGCATTTCAGTTAAAGCAGCACTAACCCACTCATGCATTAACTCAACAACTGAATGAATTGGTAATCAGTAGCTACGTTTATTTGGACAAATGTGTCATCTATCTGATTCAAGTCAATCAGATCAGAGATTCACATTGACATGTCTACATGGACACTGGAAAAACAGCTGTCTATTTACATGATGGAAAGATTTAATACGACCGTAATGTGAGATTGTGTCATTCAATGTCCAAAATATCAATAAAAGATCTCTGAAATCCACTTGTAGTAGGCAAATGCTAGTTCTGTCCCCTTGCTTCACGGCATCTTTATTTTCTCCTGGTTGTTAGTTTAGCCATCAAAATCGCAACTAGAAGGCTTCTTGGGCAGAATAACTTTTGGCAATCTCTAATAGTTTAGAGATAATAATCAGATCCACTTCTTCATAGGACATTTTACTAGAGTTTTAAAGATGATTCAGACTGATTGGGTGAGAAATAGCATCCAAAGAGCCTGTTTTGCAGTTGTACGCAGGGGCGTGTGATGGATGCAAGTATTTAATTTAGAGTTATTCATTTGGATTTGTTCGCCGATAAATTTTGCCCCGCATGACTTACAGACAGGCACCCACTCTGTGTTGTTGGAGACACTGTAGTCACATACAGAGCATGCATTACTCCTCTCCCACTAGCAGAGTGCTGGTTGAAAGTCTGCTGCATCAGCTTCAGAAAACAGTAAGTTTTAAACTTTAAAAGCATGTTTTGACTGTTAAATTTATTTGAAATATCATAAATTGGAAACAGGAAGTTTTTGGGTCAGAAATGGAAAACAGGAATTTCAAAAGCCTCGTCTATGTTAGCTATTGTATTCAGGGAGCTGCAGACATACAGTAGTTGTAGGATAAGTGTGCACATAGTTACCAACATCGGTCACACGATTAACACTAGAACTTCCAGAGCCACGAAGTTTGTAAGGCGTAAGTGTCAATTTACACTTCTCTTGTAAATAGGCGCTATTAACGCTTTCCTGTAAGATGTCTCTGTTGTTGGCTTTTACTAAGGAAATTATATTTGTTATGAAATATAATCTTGTACGCCATCAGCGTTTAAGATCTCTGACAGTGGAATGACTTCACAGAGCAGCTGATCATTCAGACAACAGTTACCTTCTGCCGATTTGTAAAGTCAAATAAATAATTTTCAGTACAGTAAAAACAGTAAGTAGAGGTGGGGGGGGGGGGGGGGGGGGGGGGGCACCTGCAACACAGGAGGCAAAGCTGTGCGGCAGGAGTCAAGAACTGCCCAAAATCCCATGAGGTAAAATGGATAAAATTATATTTCTTCTGTTCTTTACATACTAAATATTAAAACTTGTTTTAAAGAAAATTCATGTAGTTTTAGGAAAAGTTGGGGACCTAAATTCTGAGGAGACTGATAAGGAGGAGAAGCAGTTCACGAGGCTGGATCATTACCTATGGGAGACGGTACAGGCAACGGGAGAAAATGTAGAGCGTCTGTGTTTCCTCCATTATAACAGTCTCTGTTTCCTCCATTTTAACCTACAATTATTGTTGTGTTGCACACCACGTTCACTGGCAGCTGCAAAAATCCTAAACTAGAAAGATTAAGATCTTTCAAAACTGTCATATTAAACAAATGTTTCTTTTTTCTTTTTTCCAAATATTGGCTCAAGAAAACTGGCAGCTGGTAATGGCCATCAGCTAAGGTTGATGAAAAAAAAACAATACTGGCCCTAAAAAAATGCTTATCGGTCGATCCCTAACTAAAAGGTTTGCACTTAGCTGTAAATTATTGGTAAGGTTAAGGAATTTGTATATTTTCTTTATTGATAAGTTGTGGGTTTAACGCTTTATTTTTGAGTCATGTTTTTATACAGTGTCAGCAGGAGGAGATGTTGGGTTAAATTTTGTGTCACCTGAGTGTCAGAGCCGCCATGCTCAACAACACCACTGCCATGCTACTTACACATCACCCTACAAGGAGGTGTCTCCCGGTGGCAGCTGCTGGGACACTTCAGCAGCAAGCCAGTGGCTGTGATATTTTCCAAGCACAAATCAGCATCCATTCAACCAATTCATCACAGCCCCCTAGACACACAGTGACCAACATAAGGCTGTAGGTCCCTCTTCCCCTCCAGAAATGCAATCTCGGCATATCACCAGTATCAATTTTTTAACGATCCCATAAGGCAGCATTTTTAGGACTTGTTGAAATAATTATGAGGTGCTTGTTGGGTAATCGGCTTCAATGAGTACACGGCAAGAAAAGAAGAGCTGGGAAACTGCGAGACAGAGGCAAGCCAACAGAGACCAGTCATTATGTATTCACTACAGCAAAACCAATCTTTGTTGAGCCTGTCCTCGATTGTTTTTAAAGGATACTTTACTGGACGCAATCAAATTAGAAAGAACATCTCTGATACGGGGTAATAACCCTAAATTGAATTTCTGCACAGGCTAAAGTGTCCCCTCTTTGCAGAATCAATTGCTGTGAAGAGAAAAGGAGAGCAGTAAGAGGGCATTTATAGTTAGCAGACCTTTAAAAAGTACACTGGAGAGGAAGGCATGAGTGGGCTATTTTCACGCTCCGGGGCCTTACCATGATGTGTGCCTGCCGACTATTACACTAGATGCAATCTGTCCAATTATGCTAGTTAATTTGAATGACTTTACAGTTCCTTTCATCGGGTCAGGTTTCCATTTCTGCATTTGCATAAATACTATTCTCTTTTGTTGTTTGGATAGTAAGAGCTGCACACAACACACTTGTGGCTGACTTGTGGCTGTGCTCACTGAACACACGGTATGACAACAGCAAGCAATTAGCTAGACAGCATCCTGTTAGCTCTGCCACCGGCTGACACTGCTGTTTGTTAAGCTGAAGTAAGCCATGGATGTTACTGTACTTAGCTAACTGATGTAGCTCAGTTATTACTATACATAAAATGAGATTTAGAGCATTTTGCTGACACTTGATGAAAAAAAATGCTATTATAAGGAGTTAGTGAGGTCAGGGATTAGAGCTAAAGAGGCAAACTATACTCACTCGTGCTTTTTTTAAACTGTGTATTCAAACAACAAAACAACAGTGCCGATACGCCTCTGTGCAGAACTGTGAGTAACAGGGAGTAATCCAGCTGGAGGTGATCTATCATCTGATTTGTGACTCAGACATTGGATGACATTGTGGTAATGTGTCATCCTTATGACCCCCCCCCCCCCGAAATACACGATAGGAGGAATGTAAAATCATGTCTACTGATATGGGTACTTATCAGTGTCCACGTTTACATGAGAATTCAGAATAAAAATTAAATCCTCTTTAAAATGACTTTGCAAACACCTAATTATGCTTGTTTCCCTTGTCCTGTCGTAATGATGGTACGGTACTCTACCTCCCTTCTCTTCCTCAGCTGACCAAAGTGAAGTAGTATGCTAGTGTCGAGCTGCTGCTTCAAAACTATAATTAAAATCAAAGCAAAAATGGTTTTAATTATTTAATCATGTGTAACTTCCATGTTGTAGCTGTTTTTCTGTAAACTTCAACTCAAAATTACTATTTTAATGTAAAAGCCAAGAACAATACTTTAATTATGAATGATTTAATTATAATTAATTAATTTCAAATTTAAAAAACTGAATTTAACTGTGGCCAATGACACTTTTGAAATCAAGCAAGATTACAGCCAGTAATTCCAGGGAGGGACATGGAGGCCTGGAAGACCATGGATCATATCAGCACAGACACTCTGAGACATAAGGAAAAACAGCTTTTCATACATTTAACAGATTTTTTGTTTTTTTAGCCAAATATAAATAAATAATTTTGACCTTTACTTAAGATCCTCAGATTAATATTTTCTCAGGTTCATGTTAATTCACAATACTAAGTACATGGAGATTTATGTAACATTTAATGCAACACAAATGAAAACTGAAAGATTTATTCTGCTTGTTCTGTTTTGAAAAGAACCTACATATCTATTTCTAAGCCGCTAATCAAATATCCACAATGCATTTTTTCTATCATCACACCATGTTACAAGTACAGACTTTAGTATCAAACTAGACTCCAACTAATTCACTTAGTGCTCCAGTTAGCAGAGGGAAAGTGAATCATTGTGTGAGCTACAATAGTCCATTACCCGTGAGTTAAAGAGCTCCATCAGTCCCCAACACCTCCTCCCCATCTTCCCTCCCTGTGAAGGGAGTGAGTAAGGCAGTTGACGCCACACAGCAAGTAATGAGCAGACCGCCAAGTCCATTTGTGCTGGGAGAGAATAGGTCCCTAATGAACCACTGAAGACACTTAGGACCACTGAGTCAGGACTGAAATGTGCCACTGATGGCAAATACGAGGATGAGCCAGCTCAACCAGAGAGCAGAGAAGCCAAAAACTACCTAATTTGAAATCAGAGTATTTTGAATAATAAAAACTTTTTGTGGACTTTGTGTTTGCCAAAGTATGTTTATGTTTTAATATGATAATTTTAAACTTTGAGACCTAGTTTTCTCCTTCTTCCTCAGGCTATATCGGGGCATTTTGATTAGCATTTGTCAGCTAATGTTATACCAGCAGGGAAAAAGCTGTTGTTTGTCCCTGCATTGGCATGCTCAGTTCCCCTCTTTTATTTACTGTGTCCTGAGATCAGCCCAAGCCAGGCCATTTGCTTCCTTTTTATGGTGACACTTTTTCTTCTTAGTGCACCATTTCTGCTGAAGTAAAACTTTTGAGCGCATGACTTATGAATTCTCAGTTGCAACATCAACCATCAACATGCTGCTTCCCATTGTTGTGAATATGAGAGCATGACTTTCTCGCCATACTCTGAGTCATAGCTAAAAAAAAAAAAAAAACAGCACTTCCAGCATTTTTCATCAAGGGGCTTGCCCAGGGCCCCAAGCTTTCCCCGCTCCACCTGTCTGGATAAAGGTCAAAGCTATTGTGCTTTGCAAGCTGAATTATAAAGAAAATAGAAAATAAACACACCCCCATGCCACATAATCTAAACTCTGTGAAGCCTAAACTCAAAAGAAATTATTATGAAAAATATCCCTGTACTAGCAAAGGCAGGACATTCATATAAATGGGAGGATGCTCTCTGTACGCTTCTGGACAGAATTTAAACAGGGAGGTTTATGACTTTAAAAATACTGGCATATTATTTTGGGAGTAGCCTCATTTGAACTGTTGTTTTGCCCAATGGAGTCTTTGAAGGGAGAAGACTAATAGGCCCTGCAGGGTGTATTGTCTAACAGGCCTCTGTGGTGACTCGGCTCTAGTATTAAGCCACAGACAAGAGCAACACCCACCCATTGCTTGGACGGCCAGCACTGCAGGAAGCAGGAGGGACAGCATGGTCTTTCAGGGTGAATTCAAACAGCAGGTTGACTTCTTCAGACACAGCACTGCAGAGAAAAAACACAGGCACAGGGTCATTTAAACAGAAAGGGGTCCTCTATGTGTTTCTCTGTTTTCTTTTTTAGGCTTTGCTTGGTTTTGCATGTGGGTAAATTATAGAACCCGAGACAACAAAATGCTTCATAACATCTAAAACAGACTGAAAGACTCAATTTTTTCTAACCAAGCAGCTTATCTGAAAGTTTGTGTGAAGGTGACTGTGTCACTCTTTTCTCTGACTTGCTCAAGGCTGTTCACTTTCATTGGGTGTATAGCTGTGATGACAAATGGGGACTTCCAAAGTAAGGTGGAAACAGCCAAGCCATTCTCTTTGCTTTCCAGGGAAAAACATTACTTCAAGAATGGGTAGAGACAGACAAGACTATCTCCCCTCTCCACAATTCTCCCATGCATGCAATATTTATGAGATATTTATCTCTGCTAGATTGGTAGAGGTCACAATTTGTCTCTGCAGCTGCTAAGACAAAAACCTGAATTTGTGTTTCAGATAATACAGAAAAAAAGACTTGATTTTCCCCAGTTATAAGAAGTCACTATTCTACAACCACTGAATATAAATACTTTGGACAAATGAATGCAACAGCATAGCAAACCTTGACTGCTGAAAAGAATCACTTGGTATGCAAGGTGATTTTAAAAATTCCTTCGTCTGTATGGAATGCAGAGCTTCAGAGCCACGTTTCAAAGTGAATTTGTATTTTCAACTTCTTTACCAGACTGTAAAGAAAAAAGTGATCATAACATAAGCTCATTGACAAATACATAAATTCTAAACTATATTCAGAGCAACGGCCTAGCTAACTAGCTCTGAAAATGCAGAGCTACAGTTATTACAAAAATGTCCTCTTTAAATACAAAGAATTTACATAACAGAACCAAACAGAAAAAAATCTACTCTATACTAAGTCTTTAAAATTTGGAAAATACAACCTCAGATAAATAAAAACACATCATATTACATTGTGCCATTACTTACTTAGCAAAACTCAGTAGTGTGAAAAAATCCCCTCACTGCTTCCATAAGAATGCTGGTAGCAGCCAAGTGCTGATAATCAATTCTACTTGGTAAGGATCATCAGTATATTACATCACTTTTATAAAACTTTATGCACTTTTCTGCATAAGAGTATTCAGGTGTGTGTTAACACCACGCCAAGGAGGAAAGACCTCAGCAGTGATCTTGGAGAAGCAATTGTTGTGTAAAATTAGTCCAGTAAGGGCATTCAGGCCATTTCCCAATGATTTGGAGTCCATCATTCTCCAGTCGCAGATTAATCACAAAAAAAAAATGTATGTAGCCAATTTTCCAGGCATAGCTGTCCCAGCAAATTCACTCCAAGGTCAAACTATGCAATGCTGTGAGAAACTGCCAAAATAAAACACAAGAGTCACGTCTCAGACTCTACAGGTCTCAATATGTTAAATGTTTAGCTTCAGTACAATTTTATAAAAAAAACTGTACAACAATGGCTTGTTTTGAAGTTTTCCCAGGAGAAAAACATAGCCGCATGGCTACGACTCACAAAGCTGCATTTCAATAAACCCCAAGACTTCTGGAACAATGTCGTTTAGACCAGTGGTTCCCAACCTGGGGTCCCCTAAAGAGCACAGGGGGTTCCACAATTTCTGAACATTCAGAGCCATTGTGATCAATGTCTACACATTGTCCCTATTTTAAGGGGGGAAAAAAGTAAAGCTATATGTGGTTAATTTAACTTTGGCTTTATTGGGACGATTTTAATGGTCAGCATTTATCTAGTACTCTATTGGCTGGACGATATTTGACAGACGACTCATTTAGCCATCCAAGAGAGAGGAAAAAATATCCAAGAGCAGAAGTGTCTAAGTGTGAGGGAAAGAGACCAAGCTCGAGCGTAGGAGAGTTGAACCGAGAACAGGAAGCAGAGTTTTGAAAAGAAGAATATTTAAGAGCAAGAAGGGACTTTTTGAGTGTGAGAGCAGAGTTTTGACAGAGAGCAAAATATTTCAATGTGAAAACAAGAAAACTTGATCTCAAATCAATTACACTCCAGATAGGGAAATACCCCCACAGGATCCTGGCTCTTTGCTAGAAAAGTCCACTTTGTTTGGAGAGCTGTAGATGTGCAAACAACCTGTGATCATAGAAGTGAACTCTGGTCCGTCTTTAAACGTAGGTCTCAGTCCGCTTTAAGTTACCCAACTACAGGAAGCGGACTACGATACAAAGGGCATTGTGGGTAAAAACAGCCAAAATATACATGTGTTTAGAACAACAGTCGGCACTGGCAAGGACAAATGGCTCATAGTTAGACGAGGAAGAACTCGGTAAAAGTTCCAATAAAAATACACCAAGACCGCTAGGATCTGATGCAGCTCCATGTTTGCTCTGGTGTGGAAACAGAAGTTGTCCTGCATTAACATAAAGATGAGCAAGATTCCTTCTTTGTTGTGTGTCTTTTCCTTCAGTAATTCCTGATGGTGCGCCACCTCTGCTGAGGATAGGAATACATTATTTGAAAGGTCTAGTTTGTTTAGTGCAGTGTGGAAGCAAACTCAGGCCGGAAGAATGTTGCACCCCAAACTGAACCCAGTCCCAAATCGTACTGAGTCTAGCAGACTATTCTGGTGTGAATGCACCCTAAGTCAGCGATAAACACACCCGTGGTTCTAAAGTGAAATGTGAGTCCATCTATCTGAAATATAGAGCTAGGCTGAAATTAAGTCATGCTGTCAGAAGAACAGCAGCAAATCTACAACAAAACATTACATTAAATCTAAAATAGATGTTTTGGGGTGCTTTAACATTTTAAATTCTGGGCATACATCTTGATTTACAGCAGTTACAGATTTAATTGGTGTATTTTCTTTGCATAGTTACAGAGATATGCCATAGGTTTGTTTCCTGACATCTCTCACTTGTTTACCACATAAGAGGGATGTTAGCCAGCACTTACCACCGTGGGAGCTTCACAAGTTTCCTGGAGATTGTTTTGGATGCTGGCCAACACCCTTACAAACAGAAATTCAGTAAACTTTGTTTTCATATATTTTTGACGAACACAGACTAACTGTATACATATAAAAATATATATTATATATGTGTTCAGTATAAATTAAATATTCACATTGTTATGGTTTGGTGCTTTGTATCGTTTGAACGGAGGAGCTCCACCACCACCAAAACTTTTTCTTTTCTTTTTTTTTTTCCATGAGGCTCTTTTATGAGTTCAACAGAGAGGATGTGGGCTGAAATTTTGGGTTCAGCACACAGTTTCCATGACAGCTCTGCTCACCACTTGCTTTACAAACTTGTGGAAGTATAACAAGTCAAGACGTCTGTAACGCCAATGAATCTCCCTAGGTATGTAACCTCAGAGACAGTGAATATGCTATTCACTGACTGTGCTGAGATTCAAAAGTTGGAATAAATATTCAATGAAGAAAAGACCAGACGCATACCACAGCCATCCTCTCCAAGAGGGCAGGATTTCCCTAAATATATTGCCAAGGATAGCAGCAGTGAACTCTGCCAACACAGCAAACCGCCGTCTGACTCAGGCTGCTCTGTCCAGACACCAGGAAGCCATCAAAGGGTTTCTTTTGTTGTTTTTTTTCTTTTTACTGAATGACTCAAGTAATTTACTGAACCCTTCCCAGAAAAAAATACCCTTTTTCTCCTCAGTTAACAATTCATTCCATGTCAGCAATCAAAACAAAAGCAGAAATAACAGCATAAACAATGTAAGAACGATAAAATGAATAAAAATATGGACTTATAATTGTAGGAAGTTATATTTAAAATTGCCTTTATAGCCATGACTATATTATGGCAATTTATCAAAATGCTGCTAGGCCTTTATTGGGATTGCCAGATTTCAGTACTGTTCATGGTATCGGTTTGTAACGGTGCCATTTAAAGTCCATTAGAATCGAGACGAAACCTGCAAGTCACCTGTGTGACAGTCTGAATGCCTTGAATTTCCTTTAGTGAATGGCTGTCAGCTTATGAGTCATAATCACCCGTGTATTTCATTTTGTCCCTATGCTAAGGGCTATTAAATTCCTTCCTGGCGTCAAAGAGAAGAGAAATTATTTTTGAGGCATCACAGATCATTAAGATTTACAGTCAGGCCATGTTAATAACATTACTTCAGTCTTGGGAGAAATCTAAGTCAAAGTGATCCTCAAACAGTTTGCTTCTCTAACGCCACTATTTCTCTTAAGTCCAACATACTTTTCACTATTAAGGTAACGAGTCTGGCTGACCCTCTAGACTCAGAAGTCTCACTGGCTTATTGCTAACTTCATAGCCAAGCTCCTAAAACCACTTGAAACTATTCACCCTTTGAGGATATCTAACACAAAACAAGCTATTTGAATTCAGATAGTGGCAGTATTTATTATACCCTCTTAAAAATGACTGGATTCGCTTTAGTCAAACCATTTACAACTATACTTTAATTATATATTAATTCATCAAACTGGAAAGAAGTGCTTCATAAACTTCAAATTTAATGTCTGAAAGCAGAATAAAATTTTTACTTTTTAGAAAATTACTAAAAGTTTCATTTGCTCTTTTTATTCTTCCTTTTTAAAGTGGGATATGTATTAGTCTCAAAACAATTCAACAGCTAGAACAGACTGTGTAATACCGTTTTAACAGAAGCCATTTTCCACGAATCAGCATGGAAACAGGTTTTACTAATTACATTAATTAAGGCTGTATAGCCGTAGAAAAAAACCTTAATTAACACCAGCTGCTCTTACCTGCAATGTCATGCCAAACTTGTGGCTATGAAAAGATTATTTTTCATTTATCCATGTATAATAAATGAGTGTTTCTATGAAATGGCTGCCATTTCCATTTTGTAATTTAAAAAAATTTAATCAAGGGCAAAAATTATTTTAAAAAATTCACAATATAAAAGATAGGTTTAACCCCCAAAGCAACATATTTTCCCACCTCAGGTATAAAATATTTTAATATTACCTGTAAGATTAATATTACCTATATTTATTCAGACCCAGGAGTCATTCTTGTACCACACAGTCACGGACGCAGAATATGCACAGAATGACCAATAATATATTAAATAATTTCTAAAAATCGTAAGTTTTTCTACTAGTAAGTCGTCCTTTATTAGATATATTAATATTTTAAAACATAATTCAAATTTAAAACAACTTCACAGGTGTATTTGCTTCATAAATACCACCCCTTTACAATGAAAAATGTGACGGGGTGGTAAATTTCAACCATAGTGTGGGAACTTGCCTGCTTTTCAACTTGGCTCTTACAGAGGCTCACATGATGTAATTTTCTGTTTGTGATGCCATGTAAAATAAGAGTATATTGTTATAGACAAAAAAAGTAAGAGTGACGGGATTTTTTTTTACAAGAAATAATATTAATTCCTTTAATAAATATAGTTCATAGTATCAAGGATATCCATTCCACCCTGAAAACAATAAAAGTTTGATTTAAAAACATAGATATACATTTTTTTTATTGATATGTTACATGCAAATTCCTTGTTGGTCATTGCGGCCATGTGCTAATTAAAATTATGGGAAAATTGTATATTTTTCTTTTAAAATCGCATTGTCTGTTTAAAAAAAAAGAAAAAGAAAAAACATCTTAACAGCTTGAAACTTCTGAAATACAGTTGCACACATGACCAAAATATGTATGTGCAAGCAGCAAAGTAGTGTTAAATTACTTTCTAAACTTACTATTTTTTACCAGTAATAATTTCCTTAAAAACACTAATAGAGTTGTAAATAATCCATCATCTTAAATCCTGCAGGAAGATGTAGCATTGCCAGAAAACCCAGCTGCACCATCACGTGATCAGTCGAAAACGAGAACCGTTGTTCAGTCCAGGAAATAGAACCCACTCCCACTCCAGCTATTCCCAACAGGTTTTCTTTGGAACATGAAAAACTACCTCTTCTATTTATTTATTTATTTAGAGGGGAGGGGGTTACCTATCTTTTTTCGGTTCTATTGAACATTATCCAAACACATTGTACATATACCTTCTCTATAAAATTCATTTATAATGGAAGTAAATGCAAGATTTGGTCAGAAGGGGGCGCACTCCCTTTGATTTATAGTGATTCATATGTTAGCTAGTAGCTCCATCTTTATGCTTACTGTGCTCTGTAAATCTTAGCGGGGCCATGATTTGTTTTTACACTGTTATAAACAACATCAGACGGGACTTTAGCGGTAAAATGAGTGTTTAGCGGTATCCTTCCCCTGAGTTCCCGGGGTTCCTCTGCTCCCCAGCTGTTGCTGGTCTTTGTGAATAACCTACATTTACAGTAATGTTTTTATTAGCCTACACTTCGTAATCCCTTGCTGTTCACTGGTTCTCCGTTAATTTTGATATAATTTCTTAATGCTTACCATGTTAAGAGGGCGAAAAATAAAACCCACCGACCGTCCAGCGGTGGTGACTCTTTGCTCTGTCCAGGCGGTTATTTTCCAGGGAAGTTCATTCCTCTCACAACAAAGCGCTGCTAAAAACGTGGCCGACGCACTTTCTTTTGAATGTGGATAAAACTTGTTGGGACCCTGTTGGGATCTCAGTTTGGGGGCTATTCCATTGATTTGGGACGGTTCTCCTTAAAGAAACCACTCCTTGCTGCTTCGTCCAAAAGTGATGTCATGTGGAGCCTCCGTACCGACCCCCACACCGTTTAACTCTTTAACTGCCCATAGGTATAAGTTTATAAAGAAAATCAAAAGATAAAACGATAAAAAAAAATTATAAGAAAACATTTTAACAGAAAACAAAACAGTAAATACGTAGTCAAAACACACCAACAGAAAATTAAGATTTCTAATATTTACCAAAACATTGTATCTTTATATTGGTTTCTAAAATCCAGCAAAACAAGACCAAATATTTCACAACTAGAACAATTACCTTTCAGAAAATCTTCCACAATTCATCAGTTCCTCACAATACAGTCAGACTAAGACAAAATACTAAACATATTTACACTAATCTACTATAAATTCTAATCAATATGTTAAGAACTTTTCTGAATATATTACCAGTTCAACATTGCAACTTTTTTTTTTTTACTTGTCCTGTCCAGCTTTGTAGCAAACAGAATGATGGTCTCTGCTGTGTTGTGGCGAACAAATTTGCTTTGCCAAGGGGAGCTTTATGGGTATAAGGCTCCTCTTGATAATCTCAATTTTTATTTCTTTATTTATTTAAATATATTGTTTTATCTTATTTATTTGGAGTTATGGAATTTATGTAATCTTGCTTGACCTGACCGGAGGGGACAGGAAAAAAGGACAGTAATGGAGAAAAGTAAAAAGGAAAGTGAAAAAAAAGGAAGAGGAGACAAAGATACAGTAGATAGAAGGCAACCTAACACCAGACAGCCAACTGCTACACCTGTACAGAAACACAACAGAGAATTCCATACAGCTTTTACTGGTTAACTAAGCTGACAATCATCAGGAGTTTGTAAAAATCATAACAAAGACAACAACAACAACCAGAACGATCAGCAGCTAACCTGAGGCCACCCCACCACGAACACCACCCAGGACCCAGCCAGAGGGCGGCAGAGGAAGGCCTGGCCAGAGCCCCCTGCGGTCATAAGCCCCGGCGAGCCCCCGACCAGAGTGAAGGGCCCAGAGCCCCAAGAGCCCAGGGCCAATCCCCCGCACCCCCTACTGTCAGATATTGTTAATACCGGCTTGCCGTCAGATATTAATGAAGAATGTGGACTAAAATATTTAAAAAGTTAAAATTACTGTATCATGTTGTAGACACTTACAGAACAGCCAGAGCTGTTTGGTAAAGTACTTACAATGGCACTTGAACTTGAAGTCTGCTCAATCTCTTTTTCTACTGTTTTAATTTAAAATACAATTAAATACATTTTTTCATACATTGCAAGAGCTTGGCTTTGCACTATTAATGTCTGTGACTATTATTTGATTCACTAAAATCCACAAAGATTATTTAAAATTAAAAAAGTTGTTTTTTGGTGCAAATATTGTTATGTGATTAAAAAGCAATCAATCGAGATTAATTATATATATATATATATATATATATATATATATATATATAAATTATTTTTAATAATAATCACTATATTCAAATGGAAGTCACCGCATTAATGGATGCCCATCAATAACGAAATGAAACAGTCTTCAGATTGAAAAAGATCCAGTAACAACAATGCAGCCATGAGGAGAAATGTACAAAACATTATATCAGTTTCTAAACTATTTCAGGATATTATCATTTGTGGTCTACACAGTGTCACCATCTTAAGAAAAAAAGAAAGCTATGTGTTTACAATTTAACAACATGTAGCAATTTATTGTTATTATTATTTTTTTTAATTATTATTATTTTCACGTGATATACTGTTATTTGTCAAATACAGTGTGGGACACAGAGAGGTCAAATTTCCTTTGTTCCGACCGGGAACTAAACGCAACATGTACCATGTGACCAAAAGCAGGAAGCTGACTGAGCGTCAACAGAAGAACGGTGAGTGTGCAGTTGTTTTAAAATTTAATTTGTCTTAAGCTTCTGTTTGACATTTGTTCAGACACTATCGGAAAATTGCTCAAAACGAAACACACTACAAAATTTTTACGTTTAATTTAGAAAATCGCATGTTTCTGTAGCAAACGCAAAGTGGCTGACCGTGGTTTAGCTGGCATGCTAACCCAACTCTTTAAATTACATCAATAAATTAGTATTAAGTTACAAGTGTGTCCTCTGTCGATGCCTTTCTATATTACATGTGTTGCCGGGATAAACGACGTATCTTCAAACGAAGGCTCAATCATAACCTTCTACTTTTAGGTAGTGTGTACCTCAGACTAATATGAGAGTTTTTTTGTTTGTTTGTTTGTTTGTTTTCCTTCTTCTTCTTTTTATTCTTTCTTTCTTTTTCAAGACGAAGATGGCTACTTCAGATTGGCACCTGTCATTGAAGCTGGTAGATCAGCCCAAGTCTACTTTCCACTTTCCGGAGATGATGCCAGGGGATGTCCCACCTGGAGGATACAGAGTTGCCACCTTAAAACAGCTTGTAGCAGCTCAACTACCAGACTCCATCCCAGACCCTGAGCTAATAGGTTTGTCAATGTTATAGACAGACTGTGAATGAAATGTGTGTGAAATGCACCAAAAAATTGTAATTGCAAGTCTGTAGACATTTCTCAACATTAGGGTTATGTTTAATTTTTCCTTATAGTGGCCTCTCTGTGTCTTTGTTTTTTCCAGAGCTGGTTCACTGTGGACGGAAGCTGAAGGATGACCTGACGCTGGATACCTGTGGGGTTCAATCAGGATCCACCTTACATATTCTCAAAAAGACATGGCCAGAGCCAGAGAGTAGCCCAGGTCTGTCTGGCAATCATATAAGTATTGAAGTTATTTAAGCTCTTTTGTAAGTAAAAACAAAAAAATGAAAGTGAGTCTGTATGCCTTTTTTGTTTTACAGAGCCTGTCAACAGAGCGACTGCAGCCAGGGAGTTCAGGGTGTTTCATGCTGCGCTTCATTCTCTCAACTCTGCCTACAGAGATTCTGTGAGTACAGGGCTCATTCAGACGCTGTCAGCTGTTCGTGGGATTTCTGTCGCTATCAATATCTTTGACTATGTTGGAAGGTGGAAGGTATTTCAGCCATTTGACCAAAAGAAAAAAAAAACTCACTTCTTTTACCATAACATATCATACTAACTTTGTTTTTGCTGCTTTATAAATAAAGTGCAGCACATAGCTAAAATAATTTTAATCCCAGGGACTTTTTAAAGGAACTTAATAGCTTTTTTTCAAACTCTGGCTGTCTGTATTTCCATGGATATTGGAAACTTCCTCACCCTAAAAGTACTGATACCCTTAAAAGAACTACTTCCTAATTAGAGCAATTTTGGGGTGTAAAATATCTCCTAGTACTTTGTAATTTATTTTTGGTATTATCAAACCGAATGACAATGATCAGTATATTTCTTGACTTTATTACGGACATCTGTATCTGAAGATAATTATAATATAATATTTAATATTTACATTTTATCCACAGTCAACCAAAATTAATCTTTTATATGTTGCATTTTATGGCCTCTTAATTTTGAGATTAAACTGTTCTCATTGATATGGACAAGTCTGAAATGATGACAAAAAGTACCTCAAATGTGGGTCTTTATGATTATATATGAATCAGCATACAAATATGACAAACGGGCCTGTGGGTGTACATTGATTTGAGTTGCATTTGCTCATTAAATGATTAACTTGAGAGGTTAGTTCACATGCGGTTTTCTGCTGTGTGGTCACCTGATTTTACTGCTGCCGCTGTTTGAGCAGGTCTCTGGCTACTTTTAAACTGGAGTGTCTGGAGATTGCCCAAAAAGTAACTATTTACATCTATGTGTGTTTAACCAAAACTTCGAGCAAATAGATAATAAGTTGGCAACAGTGAGTAGCCATGAGCAAGCTTGCAGCACAACTGGTTTGCTTACAGAGTAAAGACGGGGTTACATGCTTAGTGTTAATGGAGATATGTAGACACAGACTTATGGAAGAAAATGGTTATTTCAAGCAACATGAAATGAAAAATACTTTCTTAATCCCAGAAGGAAATTGCTTTGCAAATTAGAGTTTATTTTAAGTAAAAAAAATAATGAATTAAATGATAATGCCTTGTTCAGAAGGATGATGAATGCTAGCAGGAATGATCTCCTGTCCCTTTCTCTTTTGCATTGGACTTGGTAATTCTCTCACTGAACACGCTTTGTTGTTTCCTCACTGTCTTGCGTAGAGGGTGTGAGGAACCGTCCATTATTTTAGGAAGCTGGTGCAGCATCGTTTTCTGGACAGTCAGCATCAGTGGCTCCAGAGTTATCCCCAGCACAGAACCAGCCTTCATGATCAGTTTGTTCAGTCTCTTGAAGTCTCTGGCTCTGATGCTGCGCCCCAGCAGATGGCTGCAAAACTAATTGCACTTTCCACAACAGACTTAGGGAAGATATGCAACATCTTGGTGAAGACATTCAATAATCTCAGCTTCCTTGAGAAGTAGAATTTGCTGTTCTTTCTTGTGGATTAAAAAAGAAAAATAGCAGTAATATAAAGGTCTTCTAGCACCTTAACACATAGAAACAAAATAGTAGCAATGCACATCTCTTATGGTGTGTTTACACATGAGTAGATTGGTGTAACTAAAATAAAATTTTATACACATTACCAGTAACAGTTTTGGACACATCTGCCACAAAATGAATGAGTAAATGTGCCCAAATGTTTGCCTGGTACTGTATATTTCAATAGCTCTCTGCAACACCTCCAATGGTAAAAACACTACTATATTTCCAAGAATCACATTTATCCTTATATTTAGAACATTTTTAAATCCCACCACTAAAATATCAGAACCACCCAGTCATGATTTAAGTTCATCTACAGGTCTTTTATCAGGCGTCTGTTGGCTCGGTGAAAGACAGTGCCATGGTTACCATTTGTCAATCAAAAAGCCTGATGATGATAATGCTGAAGAAAAGTTTATCCCATTACGAACTACCAAGCTGAAAATACTTTTATCAAATGTACATATGTAAAAGAATAACGAGTGGCTCTGAAGATCAATAGTTTGAAGATAAGATGGAATGAATATTGAATTTATTGCTCAGTCTTTTTTTTTTTTTTTTTATTGTGGGGTGTTGTGGTGTGGGGGTTAGCACCATTGTCTCAAAGCAAGAAGGTTGGAACCTCATCTGTGGCTTTTCTGTGTGGAGTTTGCATGTTTTCCCTTTGCATATGTCTAGTAGCAGCCGTGATAGCCTCCACCTAATTAGTAAAACAATAAATGGAAATCTAGATGTGCAGTTCACATCTATATCTCAAATACAGGATGAACAAGAGCGGTCTGCTGAGGCTTAAAAAAACCCAAAACAAACCATTTTTATTCCATCTCTTAAAATGACTGTATCTCATGCCTTCCAGTTAAATATTAATTAAGTGGTCCATGACTGTGCAGTGCAGGGATTCTGTGGGAATCGCACACTTCCTTCTATTAAGACACATGTTGTTGGTTGGGAAACTATTTGGCTTGAGCGACTGGAAACTTCCTCCCTGTCCTTTGGGAGCTATCACACCTGTGTTCACAGCTGTTGACACCTGATTAGATCACCCTCGATGCCTTTCATAGCTACGGGTAAATGAGACCTCGGACAGCTAGAGGCTGGTCAGAGAAAAACCTCAACAGGAACAGGTTTAGCTGTTAATTCTTGACAGCATTTCGTGGCAGAAACATGTCGACATGTTGGCTTGAGTGACAAAGAGATAGAAGATCGATTCCTAAACATATATAGAATTCCTTCACAGCAGTGTTGTAATAACACTCATATCTACTACCATCCCTGCTACATTACTATTCTTGTCTCAATTCACAGGTATATAAAATGCTGACAAACAAAGAATCTCTTGATCAGATCATTGTAGCTACACCAGGGCTCAGGTCAGACGCCGTAGCTCTAGGTAAGATCATGCTTTGTTCTACAAGCACACTTTTTTGCCACCCAGCATCACTGCACTGTGATAGTTTGCTAAAGGTAACATTTCCCCTTCAAGGAGTGCTTCAAGACAAAGATCTTTTTGTGCAGTTCACAGATCCCAACATGCTAGATGTGTGAGTATGGCTTTTTTTTTTAATGGCATTTGTTATTTTGTTCTCTTTCCTATCTGTTCTTACACATGTGTGAGTGCAGTGCAACAGTCAGTCATCTAAAATCCCATTTCCCCTTACCTTTCTTTCTGATAGACTAATCACTTCACATCCGGCCCTTGTTAATGCCATCATCCTTGTCCTGCACTCGGTGGCAGGAAGTATGCCCTCTCAGTCCAGTGCCAGCTCCTCTCGTAACGTTTCTGCCAGTTCTTACAGTGACATGCCAGGTAAGCAAGCGGTATGGTTCAGTGATCATAGGCAGAAGTCATGAAAAGCAAGGAAACATTAATTACAGGGCACCACCCAGAAAAGACTTTGCAAACTAGAGAAACATCACTGTGTGGAGATTTCCTCATAGTGTGGAGCTGTAAGGAACTAAAAGTGGAGTGTGTGTTTTTCAGGAGGCTTCATGTTTGAAGGCATGTCTGACGACGAGGAAGAATTTCAGTCTGTAAGTCTTCACTCTGTATCAGATATAATATGCTGACAAACTGGTGCAGTTAATGAGCGTAAGCATCATCTGATGTCTGCGGATGTAACAGGGAAGCCCAGCGGGCCCCTCCAGCAGAGGCGGGCTCTCAGCAGGAATTCGACCCGTGTCTCTTGGTCACAGTGGAGCGACGGGCCCGCGACCTATAACGCAGAGCGAGCTTGCAACTGCTCTGGCCCTCGCTAGCACTCCTGACAGCAGTGCTGTCACTCCAACAACAGCAAGCCAGGTGTTCATCATTTTATAAACTATAAGTTGTAAAATTTATTCAGAATTTTGTCATTAGTGACTTTTCTCTAGTTTAAAAATACAACTCTTGCTACAAAGTCTGGATCACTGCCCTCTTTTTATTCTCTTTCCTATCATTCTTTGATTAAGTCGGACCCCTCCAGTGGTGTAGCCCCCATGCCAGCTGGGACACCAGTCAGTAATGATCTCTTCAGCCAGGCTCTTCAACAAGCTCTGCAAGCCACCAACATGTCTGCTCTACAGGTGAACTGACTAAAACCTACATGTTCAGTTCTTCAGCAGATGATGATATATAAAAATGGTCAGGCTGCAATTGGATAAGTGATTACTCTGAATGTTTTATTTTTCTAGGGCCGATGGCAGTCCCAGATGCAGCAGCTCAGGGACATGGGGATCCAGGATGAGGAGCTAATGCTGAGAGCGCTCCAGGCCACAGATGGTGACATCCAGGCTGCCCTCGAGCTCATATTTGCTGGAGGTCCTGGACTCTGAACCCAAATCCCACAGACGGAACTTCTATAGAGGGAGCAGGGGAAAAAAGCTGGCCTAACTGCTGACCGCAAATAATAAGGAATTACTTGGACTGTCTCTTATCCAGACCAAATGTTTCAGCTGAGCACCACAACTTTCAGCTTTTTCTTATTAATGTGACAAAACTTGTAATAAACTTAAAATATACATCATTAATATAATCCATGCCCTCTTGGATTTCATATTTATTTATTTGCTTTTTAATTATAAGGGTTTCTACAGGCTTAATAGAGACCAAAAAAGCAAATGGTGGTAAGGAGATATAAATACAAGTCCCAGATTTACTTTTAAAGCCTTTTTAAATTAAACAACAGTATTAGTGAAGACAGATTCCGCGTATTTTTATCCAAAGGGTTTTTGAACTGGCTAATTCTTGCACCAGTCCAGGAATGTGTGTATAATGGGTTTCTGAATACCATAGAAGTATCTTCAGTTACTTTACAGACATTCTTAAATATAGTGATGTGATATATGTGATAATGACATTTAAGCTGGTTTATACCGTAGTAATTAGAAATTGTGCTTGAATACCGGTCCATTGTCTGGTTAACCAGTGTAATTCCCCTGTTTGTACACTAGATGGCAATACAGTACTTGATTTAAATCTAGACACAAGCCAGCATTATCCTAGCAAGGGGATTGCTTGTATATTTATAATTTTTTTTTCTCAAGTGTGAAATCATGTTGTTGATCTGCCCTCTGCTTTACACTTTTTGCTAAATGCTTTTTAACAGAAAGTGGGGGCTTAAATTTTTTGAAGAGAATAAAACGCTTAAAAAGCCTGGAACATAAAAGAGGAAGCTGCACAGATATGGTGATAGCTTTATTACCATCCACTGAAATGTTGCTGTGCTTGTCAGAGAATTGTAACCATTATTGAAACCCCAGTTCTCCCCCACCCAGCTTTATTACAGACGGATACATTTGCTTTGTCTTGTTGTCTCCCATTAGGAAATGTGAAGGGAGGACGAATTTCGTACCCCCTCCCTTCCCAATGTCCTCCATCTACAGTAATTGCCCTGCTTAGTTTTATTACTGCATCTGTGAACGTGACAGCTCAATCAGCGGATTGGCCTTTCATGAGCAGAGCACCCAAACAGCTCTTTGTGTCCGTCTGTCCTCGTTACCATTTTATATGCACGCACACCTGCTGGCAGTTTCCACCTCTAACTGCCTCCAAGGGTATGTTCAAAATAAAGCTTTTTCATTGTGGTGAAGGAAACGAACTCAAGCCTTGACAGAACAGTAGAGGAAAGAAAGTGGCAGTGGCTGCAAATTAAAAAGGAGACCGTTGTGGCTACTCAGGGAGACTGGGTAAGTAATATTTTAAACTAAGCAGTCATTTGACTTGGTTTTTAACACCCCAGTTGCTTCTAAGCTGTGAAAGAAGATGTACTATTCAACTTAGTATATGACAGATTTGGTTTAGTGTGCCTACACTGCATCTTTCTACTAGTCTATCTCAAGTTCAATAAACACAGCCGTCATAATGTAAACAATTTAATCTGGCAAATCAGCATGTGATGTTGCCATGGAGACAGTCAGTGGTGTGCAAAATCCTGCCAAACATATGGCATAGTAAAGATGTTTTTACACACCATATTAAGATTGCTCTCAACTGCCAGAGGCGTATTGACTGTATGAAATCTGACCGTACCTGATAACTGCAATTAAAACCAGCATTGGACTGTTGGCGCTTCACCTTTCTATCTAAATATGTCCTGGCTATTCCAAAAGAATTTGAATGCCACATTCCTCTAAGTTTGTAACCTTTTTGCACAGCAATATCTGCAACTGAACATTTATAGTAACTTGATCAGTCCTGCGTATGAGCTTGGAGGAATTTGAACAAATTCCTCTGGACAGGCCAAACTTAAGTTTTGGATTCTTCATAAGAATTGATCGCTTTAGGTCAGTCCCCAATTTTATTAATAGATTAAGGTCAAGAATTTAATGAGGTCATTAAAAAACACAAACAACTTTATTTTAAATCTTTTTTTTTATTTATTTTTTTGTGGAAGAACTTAAGTGCTTCAGTTTGTCGCCTTCCTGCATCATAAACAAATGAGTTGACATTTTCCTTTAGAATTTGCTGATACCCTGTAATCCTTAATTTACTGTTTCATCATTGTTTTTGTGAGTCTTACCTTTGGAGATCCACAGGTTAATGTTAGCTGAACATTCTTTGCTGAAAGCAGGCCACAAAGATACTAGGACAACAGTTTTTAGCATAGCTCATTAATCTGTGGCTGCTGACATTAGGCTGCTTGTTTTCTGCCTTTAGAGGGCCCGGCTTACGCAAAGAGAGTGAAACTGATTAGTGATGTCCAACACCTGTGTTGACCAAACTCACCTGGTGCTGTTCTCTTAGCCACATTCTGCTATCAAACAATGATTCTACCATTACAATGTTCCTCTGATGAGATGAGGTTCTTTAGTTAGGATGGTTTCCCTCTTTCAAGCATAGATGTAAGTGAGAAGTCTTAACATTTTTCCAACCCTGTTGGCTTGTCTAGTTGACATTAATTAGTGTTAACATTAGCTAATTTGATAGAGGCTTTTATTTTGTAACGTCAAACTGTCACTGGGCTGCCTTGTGGTTTTTTCATGAAGGAATCTTTGTTGACTCACTCTTGGCAATGGTAACAATGGTCCAAGCCCTCCATTTGAGCACAATCTGTCTGGCAGTATATTCGGGGAGTCTAGACGCTTTAGAGTTGGCTGTGGAATCTCTTCCATCCTGATGAGCATCTGCCACAAACAAAACTTTTTTTTCTTGTTTCTTTTTTTTCCTGAGGGACTGAAATAACTTTAAAAAAATTTTATAACATGGTACAATACCAAGAGTATGTGATGTTAAGGTGGTAGTAGGTTAAGTCCTACTCCTCCTGAATTGAGTTTTAAAGCTTTTAAAGCTTTAAAACTCAGCTTTTTTTTTTTTTTTTTTTTTTTAAAGCTTTTAACATGTTAATAAAATGTTTTTGACTGTTATAGTACACATCACGAACAAAATCAAGGATTTTTGCTTTGAATCTGTAAAGTACAAGTCAAACAGCCTGTATTTCCTGCATAGACAAACCGATCTTAAATACTTGCAGGGTGGGGCTATACAGCTTATATTCCTACAACAAACAGATGAAATGAGAAGCTAGCAAACTGAAGAGATGCTGTTAGCTGGGAAATTTGGCAAAGCTTGGGAGGTAGCAAGAGGCTTCCCAGTTAGCAAAAAATACTGCTTTTCACAGCAGGGGCACTTTTTCGGAACGACACCGGTCCTGTTCTTATGCGCATCAAGCCTAGTCTTACTTACTATTCCTTGCCTAGTCATGGAGACTTTAAAAACCAACAAAACAGTCAAATACAAGAATATTTAAAATAACAGATTTCTATATTTGATTTAATTTTAGAGGAAGATAAGATAAACACTGCTCTCTCGCTCACACAAACATGAATATAACTTTCTCGCATCGCTTAACATTACAATGAGAACATATAACATTTATATAGTTTAATAATATTGAGTATATAGGCTACACATGCATTCACACTTGAAACTGGCTTCACACTGTTATTTTCTTTATACATCACTCACAAACAGCGCACACACTGTACACTTTTTCTGTGCACTGTCCACACACTGGACGTTGGCACAACACATTCTTTGGTTGCTTTGTTCATTTTGCACTTGCGTTTCACATCATAAATGCACCTCATCTTTCCCCTAATGTGTCGGTGTCTTTGCTGGCCTTGAAATATGCTCCAGGTTAAAGTCCCATCGAGAAACGTGCGTCCTGTGCAGTTCCGGTACAGGACCCACGTATTCATGTAAATACTGCAACTTGTCATCTCCTGGTTTTGGCTCAGGTAGAGTACTGCCTCAGCATCTGGTACAGCACGTCAACTCCTACTTTTGACTTGTTATAATAGGGGACTTTTGTGATGGAAATTATTGTGTGAGCTTGGCCTAAATTTTATTAGAGCTGTCATAATTTGAAAACATAATTGTAATGCTTAGGATATGATGATCATGTGGCTTTTCATCATCATGTGGCCTCTTCACACTAAAAACAAAACTTACAGACGTTGGCCAGATTCTCTTGTAGCTTCCCCTTTTTCTGTCTACTAGCGGGGTGAAGTAAAAGGCAAAGGATCATGAACTGTCTCAAAGTTTGTCTAGTTTCATTTTATGTAAAACTCTCTCCAAATAGTTCCGCTTTACGAAGAACTCTCTCTACGTTGCCCCTAGCAACAGCTATTGATAGATATCTCCATTAAGTCATGATGATGATGATGACAGTTGGTAAAGGCGTGATTAGAAATCTATATAACTTTGTGACACTTCCTTGTTTAGGCAGAGAGATCTCTCTGCATGCTTGACTGCATGATTTTTTTATATTTCTCTTTGCTATAATAAATTTGTAAAAGACAGTTTGACTCGGCATCATTTTTGATTCTCCCCACGAAGATTTTTTCCAGCACACTTTCTCTAGCGTTCTCTTGGAATTGACGTGGATCTCCACCGATGTGTGCGTGGTGTTGAGGATGCACACATTCCTCCTCTCCTTTCCCTGGTAGATCGTGAGCTTTATGCTGTTGCTCTGCAACAATTTGTTGTCATGCACTCCAGCTTCAGGTGCGCAGAGGGAGACAGGAGGCACTTGTTTTTATTGATAGTCCCCACCAGGCTGGTGTTTTTCACCAGAATTTTGTTGGCGAGAGGGAGAGAAAGAAAAAAAGTTGTCTGTGATGACATGTCTCCCTTTCCACAAAAATGGCTCGTGAGTTTGTGCACAACGCTCTCCCCTAGTCACCAAAAGTCAGGGCCTTTTCCTTGGCCTGCGATCTGTCTACCGGGCCATCTACATCTTGTTACCTCTCCTACCTCTGACCCACCAGCACTCAGGTCTTGGAATTGTGATCAAGCTTATTTGGCATTCATCCACCTTTTGTATTTATTAATATCTAAAAATTAGCACCAGATTATATGATAATAAAACTACTTGGGCTACTCACGCTCTGACTATCTAAATATCTGTAATATCTTTGTTTTATGTAAAGCACTTTGAATTGTCCTGTACATGAAATGTGCTATACAAATAAACTGCCCTTGCCTTGCCTTGCCTTGCCTCTGACAGCTGACAAATTCACGTGCGTTACTAAGCAACCGAGAGTGGCGTGAATGGGTATAAATAGTCACATTTCTTTTTCTTTTGATCACACTCTCACCAAAATTTCCTATAAGTTTACTGGATCTATTTTAGGAAAAGTTATGAATTAAGTGAAATTGGGGTTTCATTTTAAAAGAGATACAAGCATTTGAAAAACCAAGGTGGTAAAAAGGCTTCTTCCTGGCAAAAGGTTAAAAATGTACAATTTGGAGATAAAAAAAAATAAGACTTGAATTTATTCATTCCTGGCTATAACTTTCACCTTCAAAAGAACTCGTAATCCCAGATATTTTAATAGTTTTCCCTCTCACAAACATAACATGCAATCATTTTGAAAAGTATATTTTGGTCTATTAATTTGAGTTCTTGTTATCTTTCCATCATTCGTATCACTGGTTGCCTTCACTGCACTATGATAAAAGCAAACAGTGATGGTTGTGCATATCTGTGGGGAGTCACATCATTATACAGCAGTTAGCTTTCATTATGTATTTTCATTTTTCAGATGGTGCCACAATGATGGTAGTAGATTCATAACTGTGAAAGGCCACATCTGAGCAGACACAGGAAATAGCTTAAACAGCTAGAAAGAAACCTCTCTAATGAAACAAACCTGGAGCTTTGAAGCTAGCACAAATCTGCCCAATTACTCCCACAGCACCTGGGATTCAGGTAATGAGCAAGATTCTACACCATGTCATTACCAGCAATATATTAAGGCCAGTAGAAATCATCAGCGCCAGGTCTGTTGAAACTGTGGAGAAGCTCGTCTAATCAAGCCTTCGCAGACATGCAGGACAATATAACACTTTCCAGTTTGGATGAAATCCTCAAGTATCTCCAAGCAGGAGCAAAGGACAGAGATAGTACAATGGGTCCATACGGTTTTGTTTTTCTGAAAGGAGGCAACTCACGTGTTATTAACATAAGGTCTGTTACCCGAGATTGCTTTCTGCCCGACGTGACTGAGAGGAATATAAAATGAGCTTTTGATGGACACAAGGCTATTTTATACCCTTGTTGCCCATTCATTGCTTTCAAGCCATGCTTTTTTTATTTTTTTTCTCCCTCTTTTTCAGCACTCTCTTTGTCCACAAAAGCTTCTTTGATGCATTTCATCCCAGGTGCTTTAACCCCTGATGGAGCTTCTCTGGAGGAGAACAGAGCTACAGCAGAGTGAGGGGCAATGGCCATGCCCTTCAAACTGAGGGAGTTACACATGAAGCTTTAAATAGCTTCTCTACTTGTTCTGCCTGAAGTTTAATTAAGTTATGTGAGGCAAGGAAATCAGATACATTCCTAAAGCTTCCACTTAGTCCTCTTTTTTCCTTTTTTCTTTTAAATCTAAAATAACATTTGTCTTTTCTCAAGGCGCTGCCTTGAAAATATCCATTTTGAGACACAGTCATATTAGCTGTTAGCTGTAAATAATGCCTAGCCTTGAGATGTGTGCAGTACAGATGTTTGCAACTCAACAGGCTGTGAAGGTTCAGTGTTTTCTTTCATCAGCCCCCTGCCTGTGCTCCTTCCGAATGTCTGCGAGTTGTGGCCAAAATGTGCTGCATGAAAACTGTTTCTGCTTTCACAATGCAATGGTCTGAGAGCCATTTTAGGGTAAGCCATCAGGGATTTCATTGTTCAAATTGCCTTCAGCAATAATGATTGCAGAACCCTGAGCATATAGTGGTAATGTAACGGTGTATTTAGCTGAAGAGACAAATGCACTGAAGACTGTTTTTATCCTGCTGTTACTTGGAGCACTATGTCAAATAAGAAAATGTTCCCAGAAATGAGCAAGATATTATTTTATAGACTAATGAAATAAACTGCTGTCATGGTTATGGACTTTGTTTTTGGATTTCTGGTCATGTTTAGTTAGTTTTCCCTTGTGTGCTGTGATTTTCTGTTCCTGCCTCGTTAGTTCACCTGGTCTGATTAGTCATCCACTTCACCTGTGTCTTGTTGTTCCCTCTTAGTGTAAGTACTCCTGGTTTTCTGTTGTTCCTGGTCGGATCCTCACCATTCACTTATGCCTGTTCCCCCTGGTTTAAGTATTCTGTTTTGTCCTGTTTTGGATCCTGTAAATAAACCTTCTTGTACCTGCACCAATTCTGCCTCCTGCCTGACTGCCTGCAAATGGGTCCTCACCTCCTCCTCCGCCCGCCATTCGTGACAGTAGGATCCGACCACAATTGGACCCAGCAGGTTTGATGGCTTGGTTTCATTATTAGTTCTGAGGTTGCTAACTGGTTCCCTACGGTGGAGGAGCCAGATCTGTCGTTTCTTGATCCTCCTCCCACAAGGAGCAGACGGAGGAGGACGTCCAGGCACCGGGGGCGGCGGCCCCTCGAGATTATGACTTCGAGTGAACTGGTGGGAAGGCTCCTTCGACTGGATACGGAGTTGGAGCCGCTGGATGATCCAGAGTGGTTGCCAGTCTGGGGGACCAGATTGGCTATTAGCCCCACACCACTGGGGCGGGCTGCATCTCGGAGGTCAACACCAGCTCCAAGGTCCACGTCTTGGGTGACGCCATCAGCTGCACTGTCACAGTTGCCGCCACCAGCTCCCAGGCCTACGTCTTAAGTTTCGCCTCCAGCTCCAATGCCTCAGCACCCCACGCCAGCTCCAAGGTCCTGCCCGGCTCTTCGGCGTTCCACGGCGGTGTCCAGGTCTTCTTCTCCTGTGTCGGCACAATTATTGTCCACAGTTCCTGTTCCCGAGGGGGTCTCAGGTCTAGACGCTCCTCACCCTGCTCGAGTCCCTGTTCCCGAGGGAGTCTCAGGCCAAGACGCCCCTTACCTGCTACTGGTGCCTGACCCAGAGATTCAGTCTGCCCGTCCGCCGCCGGACCTCCAGTCTGCCCGTCCGCTGCCGGAGCTCCAGTCCGCCCGTCCGCTGCCGGAGCTCCAGTCTGCCCGTCCGCCGCCGGAGCTCCATACCCCATCTCCAGGTCTGGCTCCAGAGGGGGACCCCGGTGACCCACGTCTAGGAAAGGGAAACCGAAGTCCATGGTTTGTCGTCATCATAGGGGTGTTTTGATGACCAGTTCACAAAGCATAAAATATCTGAAGCAAGATTTGTGCATATAATTTGTTTGACACCATTTAGAGTGGAAACGGAAAAAGATCCCATGCAAAAATGAAGGCAAGCCAAAAGATTTGAGCTTCAGCTTTTATTTAGCTAAAATCGATTGGCTTGGAAGGGTTATATCTCATTCATAATTATTGATAGGAAAGGTCAGATTAGATCCATGAGCCAGCGGCCTTTAGCCAGTCTTTGCAACCTTGGCATGAACTTATAATGTATAAGAAACTTGTTCTTAGGTAGAAGTTGCCTCAGTTTGCTATAAGACCATGAGCTTGTGAAAATATAAAGCTGACATTTGGCTGGAGTGAATTTTGTAACATCTCAACTTGCATTTTCTTGTTCCAAAACTGTAGAATTTGAGCCAGAGTAGTCCAACACGATCAGTAATCAAGTCTATTGTGTAGATCTAACTTTTTGTTCTTTGTCAGTGCAATTCAGTTTAATCTCTTTTCCAGTCTCCATCTTTCCTTCAGCAAATTTAACTGTCTTGATCAACTTTTAAGCTAAATTAAAAAAAACTCTAACCAGTCAATGATGGTGGTAGGTACAGATAACAGTACAATGTTCTTTAAAAGATGGCACTTCTACTCAAGTTTGCAAAGCAATGTGATGCACATTCCCATTCTCCATAGGCTTGTTGAGGTTGAGATGAAGAAAACATTTCATGAAAACCAAGGACTATGAAAAGATAAATGAAAGAGTTTAACTCACAATCTATATCAGGGGTGTCCAGCTCCGGTTCTCGGGGGCCATAATCCTGCAGGTTTTCGATGTGTCCCTGCTCCAAAACCACCTGACTCAAATTACTGAGTCATTGTGCAAAACTTAATAGGCTGTTGGATCAATTTAATCAGGTCAGGTGTGTTCAAGCAGGAAACACTGAAAACCTGCAGGACAGCGGCCCTTGAGGACCGACTTTGGACACCCTTGATGTATATCTTAAACCCTTTGAAATGTTGGTAATCTGACAAGAATTGTTAACCAGTTGCCCAAAATTTTGAATGCCCCTGTTTATGATGTACATTCGATTAAATCTACAACATAGATTGAAAGAGCATCCCTGCAAGGAAGTACTACCTATAAAAGGTCAGAAGTGTTACAGAGAACATAAAAAAGGGCTAGAAAATGCTGTTAAATAACATGTGCTACTGGGATGAACAACAGAGAAAAAAATATATTACAAGACTGTGCTACAAAGTGAATCAATGGAGAACAAGTGCTGGAATACTGGCTTGAGAATGGCTCCAGCAGTCTGTCCTTGACTCACACAATGGTCGTTCTTCCTCACATATTAAAGGGCCTCACCATGGTAACTGGTGATGGTAGAGAAACTGGAAGTGGAGGAACTGGAAAGGGCTTTTTCCCTATTATATAATAACTCTTTCCATTATAGTTAGTGTCTGAACTAACAGAAAAAGGGAGAAATCAAACTGTCAAGTTGCACGTTAAACTCATAAACCCAACTTTTATTTATTTATGCACCATGATGCCTCTACGTCCCCAAACAATACATTCAGTATATACATTTGGCCATGAGGGACTATACAGAGATGTGTTATAGTAGTGCATACATACGTGGCACAAAAAAGTACACAAAGAAAACTCATACATGCCACTTTACCACAGTAAAGCAATACACAAGATACACTTGGGGCAAGTCAATGGCTGATGGCTGCTTACACCAGTGCGCACACACACACACACACACACACACAGACATACAATCACACACTCAACAAACACTGCTTCATATATGCACAACCGTGTGTTTACAGACACGCAAACACACACAAGCTTTAAGACACTTCTGAGGGAGGTGGAAGGCTCTTTCAGGGTCTCATAATAGAAATACAAGGATGTCAAGAGTGTGTCTGCTGACTGCAGCAAATCCCTCCCCCTGCCACATCACTCTTCCCTTTGTCTCTCCCTTATTCGTCCTCTGCATCTCTCCCGTTTTCCTTTCTCCATAGATAAGGCTTCTCTCCAGGCAGTGTGGCCATCGCACACAGGCTCTTTCTTTAAGTTGAGTAACACTCATCAGCAGCAGTAACTAAATAAAGAGCCTCTACTGTCAATCACGCACATAATTCCTGTTTCTGTTTTTTTTTTTCCCAACTTTGCACTTGTTCTTCGGATTTTCTCTCAAGGAAACATATAGGTCCACTTTGACAAAGTATTGTTCCTCAATAAAACATAAAGAGACACCCTCATAAGACACTGATCTGATGACAGCACTATCTGTCTGCTCACTTACTGCACCACTAATCACGCCACTCTGTTGATAACATCTCCTCCTGGTGGACATGTTGTACCATCATATTTATCATAAACCTTTTTTCAAGGCACACACTACTATCTTTTTTCCCTTAAATGACTGCAGTTGATAGTTGCATAGCACACAGTGGACTTAAAGTCAAAGCCAAAATGCATCTGACTTTGAGGTCATGCTTGCAAACTAAAAAAAGAAAAGAAAAAAGATTTAAAGTCATTTCTCATGGCTAGCGTCAGTCCTTTATCAGGTATGTCCACATCCTCCCCCACACACAACTTACATGCTCATTTAACCACTGTATTTGGCAGCTCCTAAGTCATGTATTAGGCAGTCTCATTAGACTGATTCATGATGCTGCACTAATAGCAACTCAGCTTCTTCTGGATGTAACTGGTCAACATAAATAAAAGCAGGAAGGAGGACAAAAAGCAAACAAAGTATTGGGAATCAAGCTGCCAGCACATACCAGTGGGGTTGGAAACACACTGAAACTTACAATCTGTGCATGGATTCTCATATGCATTCAAAAAGCGTACACACCTAGACTTGACACACTCGCATTCACACACATATGGACATCTGGAGGATTTAATGTGAAGTGGGAGCATGACAGGTTGAAGGTAGGTGTTTATCTGGTTCGGACAGGCTGCACTGTGATGGATGTGTTGGGGGGGCTGGGGAGGGAGGGTAGGGTATGCCATCGCTTCTCACAAGTCTTGGCAACCACGCAAGTCAGAGTTAGGCTGTCGAAGCAAGGGATTACTTAGCAGAACAGGAAGCAACAAAAATTCAGAGAGCCACAGCTAAAGAGGCCGGAACAACACAATCACATCGGCACAGAACGATGAGGGCGAGCGGGCCGATGGGCCAATCACAAATGAGGAGCATGTCAGTAATAATTACCCCAGAATAAATTACAGTTACAGAACAATCGTTAAAAGCAGGATTTGAAATTAGCTGATCTAGCGGACTGATTTGACCCATGCATTATAAGGCATTAACAAACATTTGTTACTGACATCACATAGTAATTTAACAGACTATACATACAATTGATGATCTGGGAAAGAAAAACAAGTCTGCTCATTTTTTTATCATTCTGATGAAGTGTATTACAAAAAAAAAAAAAAAAAAAAAAAAAAAAATCCTAAAACCAACAACATAGTTTTAAGGGAATTGGGAATGTCATAGGGAGAGCAGATCGATATCTGCAATCTCATTGTACCTATTGATCTGCAGATGGGCGAATGAAATTGATTTTCTGAGGTAGACAATGCAGGCATATTTCATTCTCCCGATGCAAAGCCATTCTTTGCAGGGGTAGTTGGGGTAATTTGGCCCATTTGGACAGGCTCTGGTCTCCAGCCTCAGCCAATTGTACTGTGTCAGATGGCTTGACCCATCCATCATGCTTTCCTGCCTGTCTCACCACTGTGGTACTTACACTGTCACTGGTGTGATCCACCCACTCAGTGATGGATAGCAGACAACATGCACTATGACAACATAGAGAGATCACTCTGCAAAGCACACAGGCCAGTTGTTGTCGCGCAGCTGGGGATGCACCATTCATATTTGGTCAGTTTATTCAATATTCTGGCCGCTGTATAGGGCCCGCGTGGACAATATCGCTCAACATGCATCACAAATGTTGCTACCTTTACATTCTTCAAGTCCCCTAAAAAAAAAAAAAAAACACTACAGTATGAACAGAGCCTATCCATGAGAAGCTCTAATAGTTGCCAAGATGTGCACACACGAAAAAAGGGTACAATAGTTTGTGTTCAAATTTAAATCCCAGTGACTAGATGATATGTTGTACCTCTATTTCTTTGAGCATTAAGTGCTAAAGGTAATCAGCTCAATCAACACTGAAATGATGTTCCTTAGATCATCAGTCTCTCTTTTAATGAATGGATGTCAATCATAAATAAAATATAATAAAATAATAAAACAATTGCCACATTGACTCTATATGTGATGCAGTAGGCCTTCAAAACAGGTCTAGAAGCTGTCAGCCAGTGAGGTGAGTTGGGATCAGCAGTTTTTGATTCATCTTCCCATGACATGAGCCTAATGGGTTCTGTCCAGAGGGATGGGAAGTGTGGAACCACGAGGTGGCCCAGTGAGTTCTGCATGGGCGGACACCTGCACACTACCCAGACCACTATAGTGTCCTGATGGCTACAGGGTAGAGCAGAGACATATGTTCAGCACCCTTGATAGGCAGCTTGCGGCTGGAGTAGAAATGGATGATCTCAGGCACGCTGTCAAAGGGGCAGCTGTTCTGGCCCAGAATGTACTTATTCTCCTTCGTCCGCGACAGCTTCATGTGCATGAAGCCCTGGCTGCTCCTGGAGAAAAAGGATGACAAAAGAGACAGAGGGAGAAAATGTTTAGCTCAAGTAAGGTGAACTTTGGAATGACACATGGGACTTAAGCAGAAAAACTGCACACTATGGCAGCCATGTTAGCTCAGGTTGTCAGAATGGCAACATTTTAAATCAGGAAACAATCAGAAGTTTTTCAGTTCATCCTGTTGTGGTTTTCACTGTTTTTGTCCAACTAATGTATTGACTTTTACTTAAAACCCCAACATCATAGTGAGACTAATTTATTTAAATAAAAAATATGCCAAGGAGGAAGAACCAGCACTGCCCTCACTGCCTTCTCTGTTCTGTCTGACTCACACACACCAATAGACACATTTAAATTCAGTACTGGTTTTGGTATATACTTCCTGATTCATCAGGCGGCAACTTGTAATAATGATGTTGACTGATATTTTTACTTAAGTAGTAAGAAACTCATCTTGGACTACATGACCTTCAACAACTGGTAACTCTAAAACCACCTGGGAGGGCAGACTAAAAGCAAAGTTTCTCAAGGTGCTTTCATATGCAGTGTATAAGGCTGCAGCTGATGAACCCCCCTGATAAATCACTTAAGCTACAACGATAAATGCACAGCAAATGAAAAGCCCCCTGTGTGTTTCTAGGAGTCTTCGATCGATGCATTTTACAGCTTGCCAGTAATCTTCTGCTTTAAAATAGAAAAATACTTTTTTGAAGTTAAGTGATGCGACAATAAGCTTAAGTGAAGGGGTGCTGATACAAAACAACTGTTCCCCATGGCCTGTAAATATACACTTAGGATAAATTTTCCTTACAAAACACATTAACATAATAGCTCCTTCAATCAGCGGCTAATGCTTCGAAGATTGCCGTTGGGTAAAATAGCATTCACAGACATTAAGGCGCGTCACTGACTTATGTACACAGCTTATTTCCAGCTCATTAAACTCCCACCTGTTCTGCATTGTTTTGTGTTATTCTTTTTTAGTTTAATTGATCTAAAATATAAACTTTGTTGTTGCTTCTTGGTTTTAACACCGGAAAAAGAAAACAATGCCATTCAGTAAACATAGCAGCACACCTTTGCTAATATAACTAGCTGCACTTGCCATTAAATGTGTTCCAAACTTGGAGAATAACCCTCTTATGACTGAATATACGTGCCAGGTAAGTGCATGTGAGGTTTTAAGAAACAGAGATATTCTCTATACCAGTAACAAAAGTCAGAAATAAATATGTGGATGTTGTTGTGTCAGCACATATTTCTGCTTTGGTAAGATTCAGAAAAAGCAAAACTGTCAAGACTTGATTAAATTTACAACATTTGCCACATGTATTTGTTTCTTTTACTGATTATAAAGCATAAAACCATTTTTTCCCCTTTTACTACTAGTGCCAACATTTCTGTTGTAAATACATGCACACAGTTGTAGCATGTTGTCTGTGATGAACAGGAGCAAAAACTTGGCTTTAGGAACCTTAAATCTAAGTCCATTTTTAACTTATCACGTAATTGCATTTGTAAAGCTGATGGTTATGTTCTCTCCCTGATGCATAGAGAGAAACCAGGAAAAAATAGATAACACTGGCATGAGAAAAAACAGAATCTACAGGGTTCAATTAAAGGACATCTATCAAGAATGAGAATACATTAATACTGATTTCTGCAAATGAGACCAATCCTTCTTTAATGATCCAGTGATTGTTAATTTAAAGATAACAGAATAAAAAATACATGAAGCTTTGGACCCTTCTTGCACTATATATCAGAAATCTGATAGGGGGTGGGTTGGGTTGGGTTGGGTTGGGTTGGGGGGGTTGCTGATGTATATCAAAGCTAAAAAGCTTTTTTTTTTTATAGATGAAATGAGGTAGAGCTCTGCTGGGTTGCTGAGCTATAAAAGTGAAGTAAACAGACTATCAAACCTCTCCATTACGGCAGCTCTGGCTGCGATATCTGAACACATCATTAACAAGTTTATCATGATATGAAGAAAGCAGGATAAATTTTCCCCACTCCAAGTCTCTCCAACTTGATGATTCTGCAAGTGGTGCCACCAAATTAAAAAAAAAAAAAAAACTCTCTACAAAGTTAATCTGATGAATCTTCACCAGGAGAGCTGGGAGGAAGGCGTTAGGTTACTCAGCGCCACACTTAAAAAGGCAAACACATCAATGGCATCATTTTCAGATTCCCAGCTGGTTTTCCAGTCTGTGTTCTGAGCTACTTATCATATTACAGTCCTGCAGAGACAGAAACCAGGACAACAGAGCAACACAGTATTGTTGGTGATAAAATGAATACAGGGCTATTTCTGAGTTGACAAGCCTTTGTGGTGCTATCATACCCCGTGTTTGTGGACCTCTATTTGTGTAATCAGGATGAATCTCACTGGGGAGGTCTGCTGTCGTGTTTATTGAGGTTTATGACTTTGATTTGAACGGAGCAGCACTCAGAACAGGAACAGCCTGACAGCTTATCTCCATCGTCAACATATCGGATTGCTTTTGTTTGATACTGAGTGTTATGAATCCAAGGCAAAAGCATCAGCTAAAATTATAATGACCTGCTGCAGGAGCTATGACCTTTTTAAGCATCACAGGATATCAGATATTGTGTGTGTCCATTATTTAATATGAATGAGCCTGATTAAAACCAGCATAATTACATGTGTGAAGCACCATACTGAGTTTATAATCAAACAGGTAGATGAGATCAAAGTAGTCAAAAATACATTTTTGAGGAAGTTTTTGTTTTGATGATTTCATAAAGCAAATTTTACTGAATACATTTTCGTCTTTCTCCAGGCCTTCACAGAGAGAGCTAGGAATTAACTGCGCAGAATTCCCCTGTAAGGGGAAAACAGGATGACACTGACCTCTGGGTTTAATATGTTTCAGACACCAGAAAGGGAGGGAAAAACGAGTGAGAGAAAAGGGGTGATGTAGCCCACAGGGACATCAAAAAGGCAGGTAATGGCAAAACAGAAAAAAAAAAAACTCTTTGTTCCAGCCAGAGGATTCAAGAGGCTGGAGGTCTCAGGGATTTCTGTCTTTATCAATAATGCAATACACATTTGTGCCACCTCATGGCCTCATGCATTTTTCAGCAACCTCATACATGGAGGCTCTTCACCTTGGGTGTCCACTCATTTTCTGGAAACACACATGCTTCTAGGGACGCTTGTGTGTGGAGGCTGAAACTAGTGCCACTTCTGCCTGAAAGGTGGCAGGTTCCGTTATTCCCATGAATAAGATTCTTTCTCAGGGGTGGGTAACTGATGCCATGGGGACAAGATGATGCTCTGCAAAACCCAAGAGCTTTCTTACACAATAGAAGAAACACACCTTTGTCACTGTTCTATCTAGACAACAAGAGAATATCAATCTGAAGTAAACTGTGACTGTCAATATTTAACCAAAAATTCAGTTTCCTAGTATATAAAGTTGCCACATTTCTAAGCTGGAAAAAAAGCTCAAATCAAAACCTTTAAAAGGTGCATAAAAGTGAGGACAATCTGCTTTAATTGAAAGCTGGATTCATCAGTCAAGTTACCGGGGAAGGATCAAATAGGCATTCTGGTTGTCAGGATTTTTACACATTTTACTTTTAACTGAGCTAACAGTGCATGCTTTAATCAGACTTTGTCAATTAGTAGACTCATCAGAGATTGGCTGATTAAAAGGCTGGAGCAAAAATCCAATTAAAATATTACAATTACATGAACCAAAAAGAAAGTGATTTGTACATTTATGACTTCTACCCAAACATCTAACACACCTGACACATTGTTAATGTAAATTTAGCTTTCTGAATCAGGAATCGTCTTTATGAATTGCAGCAATTCATTTATATCTCTTCTTTTTATTTTCTAGAACGTTCCTGACTCCTTTTTGAGCTGGTTGGTACACAAGTCAATTACACAATCTTCCCCTTTTCACATGTATATTTCTGCTGTCTGAGAGTCCAGATGAGCGTATTCTACAGTCTCCAGTGACTCACTGAGATTAAGCAGTTTCGATGGATGGACAGAAACAATTTTCTTAGCATGGCCTCTCTCCTCTTACTCTTCTCTGTGTGACAACATCTATTACTGATGTCACAACCGTCACTTGTTTTCTGTTGTTAAATAGAGCAGGTTTCACAGATAAACTGCTGCCTATTAGCAAATCACTTTACTAACTACTCCTGTGGTATTTGCTCTAACAGTGCAGCACACTAGCGAGGGTCATCTTGACACCTTTGCAATGCAAATTTTTCTAACAATACAATCACTGAACAAGAATGTTAGGAATGCTATAACTTCGTACTGAGTGAAATATAACTTCTGTATAATATAACTTGTCATTGCCTGATTGAGTCAGTCTGGAAAAAATATACTCCAACATGAAAGTAAATCACATAATCTAGCAATCAGCTTTTTCATTTGGGTGGTAAAACCCTCAGCATTAGCTTGTCTCTTTTTCATTGTTACAGTAAAAATAGGTGGATTAATTCTCTCTAGCTTGGCAGCTTTACCAACAAAAAGAAATTGATGTTCATCAAGTACACACCTTGATTAATGTTTCATATATCACAATCATTCTGCAGCAAAAAGCCTTCATTTTCATCTAAATTGAAGTTACATGACCCATCTTTGTCACTCTTTAGGCCTGCACGTCTGATTTATAGACTACATGTACCAAATGCACTTTATCCTCAGTGGATATCCCTGCTGGTATTTGTATTATTTAGATGCTAAATAACATATTTTTATCTATCGGATTTAAACTGATATAATTACATGTATATCCTTCCTAGTTCCAAGGAAGACTCTGAGCCAGCATCTCCAAGCTCCATGATCCTGTGCAGCAGTTTTAGTCCTTTTCTGTAAAATTTTGAGGAAAAATTCAGTGTAATATCTTTTAATCAATATTTATTCTTTGTTCTAATTTTTGCTAAGTTTTTTATGCATTTTTACAATTAATTCAACCTCTTTTATCAATCTGAATAGCTCATTCATTGATTGAGCTTTGTGCATATGAAAGGAATGGCAATTAGGTGTGGACACAGGTGTGAGTTATTCCTACGTAATTCTTCATCAATTAAAACGGTAACAGGTTTGGAGTGGATTTGTAAGTGTGTCATGAACATTTGGAAGCTGTTGCTATGAACCCACAACATTCTGTCACAAACTGCAAATCACATACAAAGCACAAACATAAAGGCGATACTAGATTTTGCCCCCCCCCAAAAATTAATTAATAATAATAAAAAAAAAAAGATCATCTAAATCGACAGAGCAGGTCTTAAACAACCTTCTTTAGAAAGATGAAACTAGGATCAGCCCATACAGGAATGAAGGGAAGAACACAAAATGGAAACATCTTTGAATGGCTGATGTGCAGCAATAAGCCAAGTTTTATAAAACACATGGAGGATTCAGCAAGTCTTTCAGTGGTGCTAGGTGATGTGACAGACGAGGCAAAAAGATGAATGAATGGATGGATGAATGGATGGATATGCAATACTGTCAACAAGAGTCAGGCTAATTAAGCCAAGTCATTATACAAATGGAGTACGGCTTGAAGCATCTTGCGAAAGCAGCACTTATTGAAGGTAAAAAGGTGGAATATTGAAATCATTTGACATCAGTCTAATCAAACTGCATTTTACTTGCTGAAGACTGAAAATCCTGAAAAACATTGACATAAGCTCATGTCATACATGTTCAAGACCCTTAAAATAACAGGAATATCATGAAAATAATTTCAAACCCTGAAAACCTTTAAAGTGTTTTTTTTTTTTTTGTCCACACTGTACTTACATTTTCTTAGTTTAATTTAAAATCAGTGGTGTCACAGTCCGAGCATTGCATGACTTAATTGCGTGTCATCTAAAATGACACCTTCTAGGTTTGTAGCACTCAACCAGCCAGATGTGCTGGTTTGTGGTTGATCAAAACCCCAGTTAAATGAGTTGGTAAATCTTTTCGTCTTACCAGGAAGATCAGCAGCGACACAAGAATAAACAGAGGATCATTCAGTGAGAAAGGAAGCGACAAAGGCAGAGACAGTTGTGTGAAGAAAATTGCATGAGTAGTGAAGCGAATTACATTTCCCTTTCAAGGCATATACAGTAAGCCTCCCGATCTGAGATCTGCTGTGATAACAATCAATGTGGCTGCATATTACTGTTTCATCTCATTTCAAAGTTTGTGCAGAGTGGCTGAGATTTTTCTAAATGTCATGTCTTCAGTGATGGAAATAAGCTGGTGCGGGTAAAAAGTAAATGTGACACATAACAAGTTTAGACATAAAGATTTCATAGCTCAAGTAACTTAGCCACAGTTTGTTTTGCAAATATTTTGGACAGTTTCAAGTTTCTAGTTTTGTTTCTGACAATATTGCCATGGCACCTGGCTCTGATACCTTGTAGCAAAAATCTAAAGCTACACATTCCCATCAAAAGATGAGGGATGTTATTGCATTGCAAGCCTCGATGCTGATGTAACCTCTTTCAAATGCCACACAGTAGGCTAAACCAATCAGAGTGGCTCTTTTAAACCCTTGGCTAGATGCAGCAAGAGCAGAGGTCGCCAGTTAAAGGGCACCATTAACCAAGTTGTGGGCACATCAGCAAGTCAAGGAGCCCACGCTGTCAGATGGGGGCTACCAAGGAGAACTGGAGGATGATACAGAGGGTGGGACACAGGTCAAAAAGGTGAAAATGATTACCATAGAGAAAAGGCAGCATCAGCAGACTAATAGGGAACAGGTATACAACTTGTTCACATTGAACAAATATTCAAGAATATCCTTGACTGACTTGAAGAGACCCTTCACTCTCCTGCCTTTTATTATCCAAACATGGAAGACTGTGTTCAGCATTTGGGGTTATATTTTCACAGAGGCTTGTCATGTGCAGCTGCACGTCTGATAATCCTATTTGTGGTTTTCTGTTTCAGTGAGAAGTGGATTGTTCTTACTTAAGGGAGAGGGAGTAGTCATTCTTGCTGGTCTCGCTGTTTCTTACAAGGTAGCTGGCTTCCTTGCACAGCCTGAGCAGAGACTCTGCGTCTGTTCGGCTGATGGCTCCGTGGTACCAACTGCAGTCAATAACAAGAAATAGGGATGAACAAAACAATGGTAAGGATGCAGACATAAGAACCAAAGCATCTGAGATGTTTATGAACACAAAACAAACTTGAGAAGCACTGAAATGAGACTCACAACTGGCTTTCCAGCGGCATCGTGGGGTCAATACGTTCCCCAAGAGAGGAGCTGCAGTGGTCCAATGAGGTCATTTTGGTGTTGACCAGACAGCCACTGGAATGTCGCTGCAGCGGGCGAGTTTTCCCGTCTTTGGTGGGCGACATTCGGGGCTTTTCAACCCCATCAAATTGGACTGTAATAAAGGAAAAGAGCTGAAAAGAGTCTGTTCTAAAAGCATGCCATGTACAACTAAAAAAAATAAACTATTTCTAGCTCTACAAATAATACTGCTCATTGTGTTCACACATCGCAACTAGAAGTCAAGTTCAGGTCAAGAAGAAAAAAAAGGTGTGTGTGCTTAATGGGCAGTATTTGTTTGCAATTCTTACAACATAAATTAGTATCACATTTGTTGAACTAGATCAGCGCAAATGTGTGAGAACCAAAATCCAGGCCTTTACACACACACACACACACACACACACACACACACACACACACACACACACACCCACACAATCACTTTGTGTAACCTAGCCAAATGAAGGACAAGTGCACACAGAAGGAGAAGCATAAATCAATCCATCCCCGCTGTGTACACATCCGCTGAAAAAAACACACATGGATACAAACTTTTTCCAAAACATATGAAGCATGTGCCTGTAAATACAATCAAATCAACTAGATTATGTGTGAGCATGTTCTTTTCTTTTCGTACACAAATCTGCAAAAAAGTACATCTGAAAAAATGATATGAGTAAATAACATTTGGACACACACACATACAGACACAGAAACATACAGTGCAACTTCTGTAGGTTAAACATTAAACTTGGCTTTTCAAGCTCCCACGGTCGACTGCGAACAGGACAAGCTCTCTTGGCGACCTCACAGGGAAGTGTTTGGTGGTATGCAGGAGGGAACAGACTCAGGCTGACCTGTGCTCATGGCATGGCAGCTGAAGGTCACCAGGCTAATTCTCAGCCAAATAATCACACACAAAAAAGGCATGCACATTTATTTACAGAAACTAACGTGAACAAAAGAGAGAAAAAGATTCACAAGGACAAATGAGGGTATATTTGCACCCATAGCAAAGGGTAACAGGCTGAGAGACTGTAGGGCTAAACAGTGGAGGCTGGAGCTGTGATAATGAGAGGTGGTCATCTGTGTGTGTGCAGTTCAGCCATTTTTCCTCTGTCATCCATCACTATAATTGACATCAAAACACCCCTTGCTTTGGGAAAAGAAAACTATTTAGAGCCACTGACACGCTTCTCAAGCAATAACAGAGGGCCAATTTCCAACATCAGCTGTATGACAAGCTTTAACTGGAGATTGGTGGCCATTTTGAGGCTTCGGGCATATGGAAGGGGTTAATGCAGCATAAAACTACACTGTCTCTGCTTTGCTGGCCTGAGTCACTAATGGCCAATCTTGAATCCCCCGTTTAATTACACAGGCTGAACAGGGAAGGCACTGTACAGACAGACAGGCACTGTGATCTTCGCAGCATGTCGATGGAGATGGACCTACATCTGTCTAGACTGCATTATACTCAGAGGATTGCATTACACTGCACAGTTTGTGAGTTAGCCAAGTGCTCCTGTATCACACTGAGTTGAAGGGCTGACAGTTTTAATCATCAATTTAGGTAGCACGAGACAGCCAGGAAATTTTAGCTAGCTTGAGGTAACAGCTAAGAGGGAAAACAGATCATCTCCTTCAGTGAATTACGCAACATATACAAATTGTGCAAATCAGGAACTCATCAGTGCCAACAGACATTGAAGGTATTATGTAATCCTTAAGGTATGTAACTGGGTAGTACTCCTAAGCTAATTTACATATGACATATCGAGCTCAAAGAGGACTACACCGGTTAACATTTTCATCTTTTAATTTTTAAAAGGAGATTAAGCTTAAAAAATATATGCTGGGCTTTTCAAATGTACTTAAATGTAATAGATGAAACTCAAACTGTACTTTTTGTAAAAAAGTCCAATCAATAATGATGTCTTTGTGTAGCAGAACTTATTTTTTTTTTCCTATTACAGTACAGCTTTTTTTTCTTTTTTTCCTGAATTTTCAATTTTCTTGACATTTCGCAGACAACCTAATGAGACTCTATGAATAAAACACCACATTCAGCTTTAGAACTACAGTACAAACTGTGTACATATCATAGTTTCAGAACCAGCTCTGTCTCAGAAAACAGTAAAATGCTACTATTACACTAGTATCAGTGCCAGTGATCTAAGTGAGTGTTGTATTTTTGTTTCTAAAACAGAAGAACCTTTTCTTCTCCAACAATGCCTAATGAGCATTAAATATGATCAAACCTGTCAGATTGCTGTAAATCCATCTACCACCAGGGGTTCCCCTTAACCTCCATTTTTAATCCCAGGTTGAACTCGTTGGCCTTAAACTCACTGATGCGTTGCGCTAAACATAAACTCATGGAAATGATTATTCCAACTGACTGATTGTTATCTTGGCCTCTGTACTTCTGTTCGTTATAGAGCCATGTCTGAGTCCTAAAATGACATCCAAATTGTACTGCTGCATGACAGCTGGGTAAATTGTGGGTCTAAAGTCGGACTCGTGGACGAGTATGAGCTGCAGCTCCATTTCCTCTAGCCTGATTTTTGGGCTGTGGGCAGTAAATGATGCTCCTGTGCTTCATGCAAGTGCATAATATGAAAGACATTACAAGTTCTCGATTCTTTCATACAGTCCATCTTAACCTCTTGCTGACGACTGGGAATACAAAACGAGTCAGATGAACATACAGTACATGTGTTGGGGTGAGAAACAGTGTCACCATGGAAACTGACTGAGGGGACACAGGAGATGCATGTTTGCTCCACTCAACTCCTGTCAGCACTGACAGATCACAACATGAAGATGCAGCCAATTTCTCTCCCTCCTTCGCTTTCACTTTCTCTTTTTCATTTTGCATGGGCTCGACCCTGCTTCTTCCTTTTCTCTTCTCCGTCATACACTCCTTTAATGTCTCCATCTCACACACTGCTGCATAATCTCTTGAACTCTTTGTCCTTTTCTCTTCTCACTCTCTTGTCAGTGATAGTGAGAGATAGAAGAAGAAAATGGACTCTGGAGGAATGTTTCCAGAAACAGAAAAAGGTTCAAATGATTCCCTTTATAACAAAAACTCTCCTTACACTTTGTCATATACAGATTGCACTTTCAACATTACATGATTTTTTTTTTTTTACTGACTATCTACATAAAAGAGGCGAGAATAGGTCTTTGTTTTATGGCTTTTCCCACACAGTCCATCTCTGTATTGTACATCTGCAGCCCACTCAGACAACCTGACCTCAGCTCTACACATTTTTTTCATTCTCTTAACACTAATCCTTCCTCTCGCCAAAACGCAGCAATCAGTGGCGTGTTTGACTTTGACTTTATTTAGTCTTTTTTTTTTTAAATTCCACCAAGAAGGATTGGGTAGCAGCTCTCAAAGGCGCTAACCCCATCACCCTTACCTGTCAGAACCTTCTCGGATAACTCCAAATGAAACATAAGCCTTCATTTTATTTGCTCAAGTGTGAATGAACTCGTGTCTGCTTTGTTTGCCAGCCACTGCCCCTACACCAGCTTCAAACTGTTTTAAGGACTAACATAAGTGGAAGTGAGGCAAACCAATTCACCTTTATTTCTCTGGAAAGTATGGTCCAAGACATTGTCGACAGGAGATTGACAAGAGGATTGGCTAGCAGCAGAACAAAAGGCAGCTTAAGAGGGATGAGAGAGTAAAAAGAAGCGCACACACAGGCACATGCACGTGCCTACCCATAAACACACAGTCACACTGAAATGCACAGGGGCATCTGGGTGTGTTATCAGTATTGTTGCTTGTAAAGCGCAGCAAATGGAATCTGTGTATCAGATTGAACTGTCAGTCAGATGGTGACTGATGGCTGAAAGACCTGTCCCCTTCAAGCATGCAGCTTACTTCAGAGATGCTACAAGGAAACAGAAAAAACACAGAGGAGAAGGTGGAGGGAGTGAGTCTGGCTTTGACTTAGATAAAAATAAATGTCAAAAGGACATTTCAATGATTAAAGCACAGCCAATCCACATGATGAATGCTGCAATGTAATGCAGCACAACAACAATAACCCTGTTACATCGATGAGAATATGTCTTGCAGTTACCAAGTGCACAAAAAACTCTTTAATATTAAAAGCAATGACACACTTTTTATGATCCGTACCAAAGACAGATGAGTGACATTCATATCTGAGATTTCTGAGCAACCCGACTTCTCAACGTCCCCAGCTGCACACACTCCTGAGCAAATTTCTCTAATTAAGCTGGCTAATTAATTCTCATTTGCTCGTGATAGTACAATCAAAAAAGGATGACTACTCTGAGGGGCGACGTGTGTCACCGACTGCTGTATTGTAAGGTGAAAATGAAGTTTTCCAGCTAGGATACGTGGAATGATTTACACATTTGCATTTCGTTAGATGAAAATTAGTGCTATGAATGGTCTGGTACTCAAATAATTGGTAGCTTTAAAAAGGTTTATAATAATAAAAAAACACTCAGTTTTATTTTGATCATAATTATTGTGCACCAGCAGTTTGAATACTGATTTGTTGGTAGTCTGTTAATATAGTTTCAGAGCTGCATTGCTGCCGCTGCTAAATCTATAAGTTGAATCTCTGAAAACTACCCCATTTGAAAATACGCTTTATTCTTTTATAAAGATTTCAAAATGAAATTCTAATTAGGTTTTCCAAGACAAAGGAATGAGGCTCCAGAGAGCCAGCTAGTGAATCTGCTCTAAAATAAATCTTGACATCTTTCAATTACATTTTTGTACTTTGAACATCAGTAGCAAAATTATGTAAAATAAATGCTTCAAATGGTAGATAATTAACTTATTTAAAAAAAACCCCAAAAAACAAGGGTTAAACCTCTTTTTTATACTCAGACTAATGTGCCCCTCTTTCATATGTAGATGTGATATCTACTCCACTAATCTGCATTTCAGTTCTGATTGTGTGCTTGACCTGATGAGGCAGATTTATTAGATATATCCTCATCCACAGTCTGTCCTCACAAAACTATAATAAATAGTCTTCATAAACACATAGAAGACCATAGCTATTTATCTTTTTAAGCCATTTAAAAAACACATATGTAACCCTGTGTATGATGGATAACTAATGTCTTGGTGTGTATGTGAGGGTGTGTGCACACTCAAGGGTCAATAGAGTGCATTGTAACTGTATTCACAAGGGTCATGGAGGGCATCCAACCCCCCCATGCACGTCTGCCACATGGACCTTTGACCTGAACGATGTAGAGTGGGGCCGTACAAGCTGAGACAGAGTGAGGATCACTTTACATCTGGACGCCAATCCTTAAACCCACTCACATCACACAGGGAACCAGAACCTTTCCCATGGATTTATGGACATAAATCAACTCCTTGCCCCGTCCTCGACTACAGCACACAGTGGTGTCCTCTTACACAGCTTCAGTCTAAGTCTTCCCACTCTGCCTGGGGAAATCCCATTCCTGGCATTAGTTCTGCAACATGTCCTTCTTTTCCCTGGATAATTACAGCAGTCAGAGTATGAGTGCATACCAGGAGATTCAAGATTCAACTAATGGCTCTCCTGGTTAAAAATAGGTGAATTACCTTGTCTGTTGTGTCCTTTATGATGATAAATAAGGCAATAAGTCAACAACTGAAATTGCCTCAAATGAGTTTGATATTTCTTACTTCACATAAGCCACTTGTAGAGAACAGCAGGTCAGGGGGACATCTGGGACGGTTATGAGTATGTTGACAAGAGGAAATGGGGGTCACAGCGAAAGGCAATTACGCATGCAGAAGGCAGTTCAGCACAATTAAAACTAATGAGGCTTCAGCTAAAAACCTGCACAAGAGTTAGTGATTTTCTGCCACATGTAATCCAGATGGAGAGGTGCAGTCATTACAGAGCTTATACCTAAAGTTATATTATTCAGTGCATCTGAAAGCTGTGAACTCTCTCTGTGAGTCATCATCGAATCGAAAATTCAAGACCCCCGTTTCCGGATTAAAGCCACTTTTTTTTTTGTTGTACAAGCGTGACTGGAATTTTTTTCTTTTTTTTTTTTTTTTTAGATTGCCCCCTTGAACAGATCTGGCATTAACCAACATACTGAACTCATAAGATAAAGATACGCAATTTGCAAATTAAGTGCTAGACACATGCATAACTGGTCAAACTTTCTCCATAAAAACAGACAAGTGGATGGGAAGACGAATGGATGGATGGATGGATGGATGGATGGATGGATGGATGGATGGATGCACAGACTAAAGATGGGAAGGGGTTGGTGAAGGAGGCAAATAATAGAAAAGAAGGACAGTGTGAACACCAACACCCACCATGGTGGTGCTGGTCACAGCTCGTCTGTCCTGGCAACGGCTGAGCTGTCTGGGAAGGAGACTCTAGCTCCTCCGCCAGGGGAGGGCTGCTGTTGAGTTGGCCGACAGGAGGGGGCCACGGTAGGTCCTTGATCACTTTAATCTCTACTGCAAGTGTCCCCAGAGGAGAGATGGCGGGAAAGAGAGACAACAAGAGGACAACAACAAGGGGAGTGCAGAAAGGGAAGTAATGACAGAAGAGAACACAGGGAAAAGAGAAAAGGTACAAGTTGTAAGTGAGATTTACAGTAAATAAGAACAGAAGCTTGCAGCCTTGAGAGCAGGTTTATGCTGTGATCAAAGAATCAGCAGCACCTGTGGACTAGAGGAGGAAGAAATACAAGACTGAAAAAGAAATGCAGTTAGATCTAAAAGTAGAGCTAAAGATTTTATTGCTTCCACTTTTGATTAAGTGCTGGTTTCAACACATAGACTGCTGGTACGGCCTGAAAGATACAAAAAGGATCTAAAATTTTCTATATTCATTAAACTGATTTAATGCTGAAGTCAAAACCAGCAAATGCCTACTGAACAAAATCTCCAGCAGTGAGAGGGCATTTACCTTCTCTACTCACCTCATTAAAACAATCTGAGACACAAAAGACCCAGCCTGAATAACTTCAAGTGTTCCCAGTGAAATATGAAACATGAAATATGTTATTACAAAGCTCTGACTTTTTCAGGGTCTAATTCATAATGTGGTGCATGGCACACTTCTATTAGGCTGAGAACCCAAATAAAACAATGCTGTGCTTTAAAAGTGCAAGCTACAGACGATAACTGATGCAGTGCAGAAACACACTCTGCTGTTATTCTGACCTTAGGCCTCTATATTAAGATAAACGGTAATGTAGATAATATCTGTCACTGACACGTACCTCACAGCAATCCATCCAGGCAGTAGACATTACCCGGGCTATGCACCTCACATAATGTATGCCTCATGTCCAGTTGAGACATTAGCAGGCTAAATCGAGCACTCTTGCAGCAGCACATCTGTTTCTAACGTTGGCTCACTTGTTAAATAGCTGGGAATACTGAATAAATGAGATAAGAGAGGGAGATGGAGAGATTTTTTTCCCTCTTCTGCTGAGACACCCTCATCTGAAGCCAAGACATATAAATAAATAAATGTAGTCAAGCAGCAGTAGCTCTGCAAAGTACTGTATCTCCAGAGGTTGTGTTATTTATGGGTTTATAACAGGTTATCTAAGTAGATATCGAAACAGTACTATTAAGAACATTATATCACTGTCCATGGTGCTGGTGATATCACTTAAGATATCACTTGTGCTAACATCAACCCAGCTGCTACTTATAGCAGTTTGTGCATTTTAACACAAATCCAAAAGAATCATAACAAGAGATTATTGTTTTAAATACCTGAAGGACACACATACACACTCCAACTAAGTAGACCATTCAATAATCTCCCAAATCAAACATATTCAGTGAACAACTGAGAAGCTCCCTCAGTGGGTGGTTTAGGCACTACACATCAAAAGCACTGAGATTTCAGATTTCTGTGTCAACACAGTCCTAAAATGCTTTCAAATATGTGTCAAATCAACAGGAAAAAGAGTCTCTTCAAATTGGCAATGTGGATGTAGCCCGGGTGGCATTTATATTTTGACTCATCTGTCTCATTAGTCATAAATGGGTGAGGACACCGTGATGTGACTGAGCAGCATAAAGATGAACAGAGATTTGTGTTCATCATTTGGATAACAGTTTCTTTTTATTTACTTTGGCAGGGAGCTGTCTTTAACAAATTTTAGTCTAAACAACTTATTTTAGCTGGTTTTGGCCATTCTAGCATATTTACGATACTCCATTAACTAATTTGGGGGATGCTGCAAAATTTCTTATAATACAAAGTAAGTCAAGAATGTCTTGATTTCTCAAAGACAGCAAATATTTTCTCAGAGTAACTACTATAAGATTTTTAATGGGTAATCTCCCTTGTTAAAAAAAAACAAAACAAAACAAAACAAAAACCAAACAACTTAGTGATGTTGCTGCTCACCTCATAAGTATTTGTGTGTTTTTATTTGGCTGATTTCCACTGGAAGAATCGACACATGTTGAGTCTCCTACTCTATAAGGAACTGCAGCATGGTGGTAAATCCAGGACATTAAAACGAGAAGCAATATCTGCAAGCTAGACTTGATGGGGGGGGGGGGGGGGGGGGGGGGGGGGGGACTGGAGAATATTTCATCTGACATGCAATTAAATAGATGGGCTGATGGTGTCAGAGGGCTAATCTAAAGAAAGGTGGCTGGGGGGGAGGATATACATGATGTCCATCATAACAAGAGAGGTGTCAGGTGGTGGTGAAATGGAGACAGAAGGTCAAAAAACTCTGGATGATATAACTTCCTCTATTTTTGTGGTGTAATATGGGACTCTCTTCCTGTGAGATTAAAAGCCTAATACTCATTTCACATTGCAGATTAGCGTGTAATTGTTTAGGGGAGCAGAGGGATGCCTGCACTCTGCAGCATCACTGTGGGGATGAGGAGATTATTTGGGTGAACGTGGCTCAGACTCGCTTGGTTGCACAGCTGAATAATAGCCTTTAGCACTGTGAAAATTAAGGAGAACTTATTTGTGCCCAGGTGTTCGAATAAGTACATAAAAATCTGGATTTGTCACCTTTAAACGCATTCAAAAATATTGCCTATTACCAAGCCATCGCTTGCTCCGAGTGTTTGTGCCTTTCCTTCTTGAATAAAGATGAATGTCCAGTCTTCTTTGCCATCCAATATGATTGCATGTGGATCAATATGCCATTTCTCATTTGCATAATCCCTGATCTGTATTAGTAAACATCAACTCCTGTTGACACAGGAAAGGAGGCCATTAATGGTAGACACAGCACCTGTCACTCAAATTTAACAGCACTAAACAGGCCGTGTAAGGAATGTGAACAGAAGATATAAAAATCTGAAAACCCATTTCTATGCCTCACTGGCTTTGAATGTTTGTTTCACAGCCATCTCAACCAGCAGTTCAATGCAAAGACTTAACTCCCCCCCCCAAAAAAACAAGAACAAAAAAAAGAAAACAATAAATAAAGGACAAAGGTCTCCTTTAAATTTGTATGTACCTTCTCTTTATTCTTCCAGGAGCATCTATTTTTAAAGCCAGCTGTTTGTTTACCCGAATTTCTCATTAGCTCATGGCACTTCATAGCTGTAAACAGTACAGCACCATAAATCACTCACTATGCTCGTTTCCACCAATGGCATTTAATTTAGTTCTGCTTAATTTGGTTAGCTAATTACATGCATATTCACAACAAGCTGGGAGATTGTGATGTTTATGCTGGGAATTATGAGCAGAGGCGCTCGGAACACAAAATCGGGCTCTTCTGAAGACGCGTTTGTTGTATCGCCACTCAAAACGTTACAGATAACAACTGCGTAATGCTCCGGGGGAACTGAAATGCCATCTCATTCTCTGCATACTGTATCCATCACATTATACGGTCTGGCACTTTTTCAAAGCGCACCTTTTCTGTTTTTTTTGGAGAAAGTGTGGTTGTATTAAGGAGAAAATGGCATAAAAAAGGGATGATGGAGATGACAGTAAGGCCCTTTTGTTTCCCGCTCCTTCAAATAGAGAGAAGGGAGAGATACCTTACTGACAGCCGACCAGCAGGAGCTTCCATGTGTGTGTGTGTGTGTGTGTGGGGGGGGGGTTACAGTGATGATGTGTGTGGCCAATGTGTGTGAGTGAAGATAAGACCAGTGGCAGTGCTCTGTGGAAGACGGCAAGACACGTTTGAGGCTCATGAAAGACGACTGTCAGGAAGGTTATCAGCAGGGTGTTGCAGCACAGACCAGCAGGACGAGACTGAGCTGCACAATGACGGACAGCGTAGGGGGGAAATAGGATCAAGAAAGTGGTGAGACACTGAAATATGGCACCCACAAAACAGCTGCCTTTAACCCTGGTCCAAGCCACCAGTGCAGGACTGTAACTGAATCAATTATTTATTTAAGGACATTAAATTTGAGTCTCAGATTTCTGGGTCGTTAAACCCATGAAGATTCATTAAAAAACCATAAAGCTCTCACAGACCTGGAGAAGAAGGCAACACCGCCGTCTCTGATCTCCTGTATTAAATGCATGGTATCCTAGCTGGCTAGAAGCCAAGTGAAGGGAGTTTCTAGTAGGTAATAGAGGCCACGGAGATTAGGTAACAACAGCTCTCTGCCCCATTCCTGCTTTGACGAGGCTCAGATTTCCAGTGGCGGGGTGTCCATGTCTGGGTATGTGTACACAGAACCAAACAGACGTAAATACACTTTCTCTTGTCCTCACATAAGCACTTCTCAAACATAGTCAGATTCTGATGTATCTTCCTCACTCTTCACCTACAGACTCATCCATCACCTTCTGAGCAGCCTGGAGGGAGGCAGGAAAGAGGGTTGTGCTAAGTGTGTGTGTTCAGTAGGGGTGGAGGGGACCAAGGATGAGTGATTAACCAAACCGCAAGTACACAGCCTCCCAACACCCTAACAAGGCAGGGAATTTACATTCCATTGCATACCTGTCAGGAGATAGTCCAGCAGTGAATAATAACAGCAGACCAAGTGTTGTGGAGAGGCGAGCATGCAGGCCGTGATAGGAACAGCTAAGAAAAAAGGGCTGCAGCAAGGAGCATTACTCTGCTACTCTCACACTATTGTTAATGAAGACAAATGGTCTTTAATACTGATTACATTATTGTGATATACCACGGCAGGGCGTAGGTAGCGTTTCCATAGCTATTAAATCCTTTTCTTTTTTTAAACACCTACTCCAAACTTTAGTAAGGCTGTACATCTTCTTTCATTATCTGTCAAACTTTGTTTGGAGACACCTTAATTTTCCCCCATAATTGCTGGAGTATCAACAGTGAAGGTTTCGATGAGTATAGGAAAGTGCTTTTGAAAAAAAGCATGGTGAACAGTATCATGAATCATTGATATTACAAAGCTGTGAAATGCTTCAGCAACTACAGGAATGTAACTGAGTAAAACTTCTATGTAGGAACCTAAAAACACAAGGAGATGTTAGATTTACCATAAAATAGGCCACATGCTTACAAGAATGCCTGGATCAGATCTAATAAAGCAACTAGAGGTTTTTAAATAGCTGCTGGAGACTGCAACAAAACCACAATGGAGTTAAATAAGGAGTTTAAAAAAGAAATCCAGTTGAAACATGTTGGCAAACTACAGCAGTATACTAGTGTCATCATCAACATAGTCTGCACCACTGATTAATGCCTGTGTATGATTTGGGTTGTGAAGTCAAAACTAGGTTTTCAGAACATTATAAGATAAAACTTTAACCCCTAAGTCTCTTATGGAGACTTTTCACATAGAAAGCTCCAACAGCTGAAAGGTCTGAAAATGTAGTATATAACAGAAATACAACGACTCCAGTACAATATCACTTGAATGTCAAATGGCTCAAAAATGTCTCACCTCTTAATTAATATTCCTGGGAGTATTACTACAGTAATTCCTTGGGGTATGAAGGTATAAACTTACTATCACAAAACAAAACATACCTGCAATCACTATCACACATGACAAATTATTGAAGTAAGAAAAAAGGACACGTGTGATTAAATTTGTTAATTTAGCCCATTAAAACAATAGTAGAATAAAACCACAACCAGATGATGAAGTTGGTTGAATGACTCCTGTCTGTGTGTGTGTGTACTCTTAGCTAGACTCAAACGGTGTTTCACATATGCTTCAAATTTCCCTATTCCTGTACCTTTTTTAAACATCTTTTTGTATAAACAGTAAAGTCCAAGTGTATATGAATTTAGCTAAAATCCCAATAAAGCCCCTGCCATTTCTTTTTTTAAATTTTACATTGCGATAACTTAGAAACAACATACAGTATGTGCAGAATTTTTTTTAATTTCTTTTCTTTTTTTTTGCCAGACAGTGCAGATCACTGACTAGCATAAATTCTGAGAACAAAAAATAGCTAGCATACTTTTCAGCTTCATTGAAACCCATAAAAATACACCTAGTGAATACAGGGAGCAAATATTTTAGTTAGATAAGCTTAATATCACATTATCTGAGTTCCTGTCGGTTTGGTATCTATCTGCAACACCTTCACAGTAAATGCAAGGTCCTGACTTTGAAACACAGAGGTGGGAGAGTGATGATATGGGCTCTATGAATGTTGGGGAGATGATAGAGGATTGAATACAGGTGAACACCTTTGGGGCCCTTCGGTAAGAAAGACATAATCACATGACCCTTCTTCAAAGAACAGCTGAAAAAAATCTCAGAAGAGTGACAACACATCTGTACAGTTACTTGTATAATATGTTAAGGAATCTGAATTTCTCATTACAAAGTATTATGAAAACTAGAAAAACTGAGTCATTTTCCTGATTCTTGACTTAATACATTCTGAATGTCTATTATTTAACACAGTGAATGGTGCTGAAGACTGATCTGGAGCTGCCGGAGCTGATGTTTAGAGGAGAATGCTAAACATGCTCCTAAACATAATAGATGACCATTCTTCACATACAATACAAATGACAGGAAAAAGAAAAGGGGTGACTGGTAAAGGAATTTGCTCACAGATGGACTTAAACTCTGAAGAAGTGTATAACTTCTTCAAATTGTAGTTAAGCTGTTTGCAAAGATCAGAGACTTTGAAGCAAGAAGACATGGTCACACCTTAAAAGGTGGGAAACTTTCGCTAAGCTCCTTGATGTCTGGATCCAAGGCTGGTGCACGCTGACACCTGTAAAACCAACAAGCCCGTGTTGACAGGGATTGTCCCGCAGACGGCTTTCTCAGCTTTTGATAAAAGACAACATAAAGACTTATCTTGTCTCACTGAATATTAAATGAATCATTATCACAAGAGGGTTGCTGTCTGTTATGGAAGAGTTGAAAGAAGAATGTGTTGGTAAAGAGTGCCCTAAACTAATTGTGATGCTTGACAGAAACATAAGTAAGGAGAGAAGGAAAGTGATTAACAAACCAGTGTCCCTTCTGAAACTAGTCTCTGACAAGCAAATCACTCACACAAGTTAACTGAAGAGGAAAGAAGTCACAAAACAATAGACTGACATGATATTTTATAAAAATGTGTACAAAAGGTTTGCCTTAAGACTGTCAAAATCCCGATGAGAAAACTAGCTTTCATGATTTGTGTCCTATATTTTTCCTAACTAGTTACAAAACTTTCAAAAGACTCCCTGTTTTTGTCCTGTTAGGTGATGAGTGATACCATCTTTAAGTGATGCTGACTGGTACAGAGTGCTACTCTCGTTTCTTTTAGATATGCACTGAATACTCCCTTGAGCCTCTTTCTTTCTCCAGAAATGAGATACACTAGCTTTCTATCATTCTAATGTCATAAAAGACACAAAAATGTACACCTTTTAACGGAGAAATCTTTTCTTTCATTCTAATTAAAAAATCATTGAGCTATCCCAGTGATTTTGGAAAGCTGTTTTAAAACATTTCCAGCTATAAATAAGTGCATCAGAAAATGACTTGATAACGTCAGAAAAGGTGAATTAATTAATCTTTGTATCACTGTGGGAACACTGAGTGAATCTGGGGGCTCACTGAAATTAAATCTGGGTGTCAGATGAAAGAGGGCTGAGGATTTTGTATTAACTGTATATTTTAAAGCTGGACAGTAAAACACTGTTCTACATCAAATTAATGTTTCAGGGTATACTTCTCTTTTATTGCATGGGAAGTTGTTATTCCTCTCTGGACTTCTCTAACAATCTGTAATGAGTCCATTTTAATACCCAACACAACACCATAAAGGAGTATGTTTTCCCTCATCCTCTGCTTTATAATTGTTTGACTTCACTGAAATACAACAGATAGATGACCAAAACTGTTCAAAACCGTGAGATGGGAAATTAATGACAAAATATGAATACATCATTTTCTACAGGATTTCTTTGCACTCTTAAATTAAATTTATAACCAAATATTGTCACAAACCTTTAAGCGTTGCATGTTCTTGATTTGGTTTTTTTTCATTAAGTTGTAAAAAAAAAAAAAAAAAAAAAAATCTCACCTTCAAATCTCCCTCTCTGAATCTTTACTCCAACATGGATCTACCTTTCCTTTGTGGTCTTTTTTTTAACTGTGATGTTAAATATTCCCTTTTAGCTGGATGAGTGCTTCACCCAGTACACCCATCATCTCCTCCCTCATCCCTTCTACTTCTGAGCATCAACAAGTGTTAATTACACTTGCTACACTTGTGCCTACTGAAAAGCTCATTTCAAGTATTTCTATCATGCCTTTGCCTTTTTGAATCTCTTTTAAGTACTGGGAAATCATGCAAGTAGCATCTTGATAATGTCATTCAAATTAGGACAATTTTCAAAGCATTTTCGGTGGGTGATCATAGGTTTGATTTTGATTAAATAGCATTAAGGACTTAAATGTCAAGAAAATCCTTAAACCATGAGTAAACTTTTAAAGAAAAAATGCTTTTAGTACTGGTATACCGCATTTTTAATAAAACAGTAAGAATCAACAAGTTCATACATCAGTGGCAAAGTTATAAAAACAGACAGACAGTCCCCAGCCCCATCTCTAATGGTACCTGTGAGGGATTTAGAAGTGGAGTCCTTTCTTCTTTGGGGATCTGATCCAGTGCCACTTACAGAGCCCTCGTAGCTAATGCAGTCATAACAAAGCAGAGCTGTTCAAGGATAAAAAAAGAAAAAATATATATATAAAGAGAAAACGGATGATGAAATAGTCAAGATTGTTGATTTTCTTTACTCCGCTTGGCACCTTTTCCTTTTTATAATTTTTAATTTTTATTTTGAGTGCATATCTGTGTTCCAAAGCCAAAGAACAGCCCTGCTCGATGTTATGGCTGTGTTAGCCATGCTCAGCTGTCAAACCACAGTGACTACCTGCACCTACATGCAACCGTACAACCCATCATGCCCCCTCCCCAAGCAGCTGAGCTATCAACTTAGTTTAAACTAGTAGGAGCTGGATCAAAACAGCAAACAGTAGCCCGGACACCTGCAAAATGAATGTAGCGGGTGCAATAAGAAAGAAGGGGAGAAAAGGAAGCGTAAACAAACAGTTTAAAAATAGTTTCAGAAGTATCATGACTTGGTAAAGGACATGAAAAACTGTTAGAGCTGGAAAAATAGACACCAGGGTTAGTCAAGTAAAAGAGAAAGTGTTCCTGATTTAAATGTATTAAAAGAGTGGCATGTCAAGGAAGCAGCCCTTACATAAATACAGCCTCAGCTAGATCAAATTTGATCATTTTCAGATTCTTTGCCTGATATATTAAATTAAAAGTGTTCAGCAGGTAGTGCAAATTTTCTGACATTCAAACATCTTTTAGTTTGAATTAATATAAAAAAGGTGGACGTTCTAATAGCATTTTCATGTTCCTGTAATGTGTGTAAGCTCCTGCGTGTGCATCACAACATGTTTTATTTTTAATTAATAAATAAAGGCTCACTGGGACTAATAATGTTCAGATTCATACCTGCAAAGGCTTTGGAAATCCTTTCCTTCTTCCACTCCCATGGCTGGTCGTACTCCTCAGGGGGCCGCTCGTCATCTTGGGGCAGTCTGCTTTCTCGGGGGCATCGCAGGCGCTCAGGGTCTGAGTCTCCACCGTTCTCAGCTGGCTCATATGGTGTGTCATACAGGGGCAGCTGCCTCACAGATCCTTCCTTAGGGACTCGCCCGCCAGACCTGATCTCTGCAAACAGGAGGAAAGACCAGCCATTACTGCCAGGTTTCTGAAATAATATCTTAACCAAGGCTAGATTTTTTTATCCCCAACATACACTTTTCTATTACAGCGTATAACAGGATGAGTATGAGAACGTAAAACAGCTTCTTAAACATCAACATCTTTACAAGTTCAGATATCCATAACTTTGTTAATATGAGGCTGAAACTCAAGAAAAAGGCATCAATTTTGAGGCTAAAGGGTACAACATCGTCATTTAGGATAAAGAACTGGACATAGCCAAAAAGCTGTTCTCCTCTCAAGTTTCTCTGGCTCGTGGCTAAAAGTTTCAATATAAATTTGCTATAACACATAAATGTTGCTTCTAATACAGAAAATAGAAACCTCTATGCAAGATACCATCAGTAAGAAAATCCAGGCATTTCATGATCCAGTAACAACAATGTACAATGGTTGCAGGTGGTAGTGGCTGTGATATCAACAACACATGACAAGAGACACTCTCACTTGTTCTGGCAGTGTACGATATACTCTAAGCCCATTCCAACTCTTGCCTTACTGATTCTCTCAGAATGACAGGGTTGATGATTCATGTTGATGTGCCACAGTAGGATAGTTTGGGTGTTTGTAGCACAGCGGGCGTGCCTCTCTGTCCTCCGTTTGCTGCAGCTTTCACAATGACTGTGAAAATCCAAGTGCTGTCGCTGACCATTCACGGTTTTTGAATAAAGCAGACACAAAAAATAATGCATTAAAAGTCTGCTGTTGTAACAATATTCCTAAACAACCTCATATATGAGAGTGATTAATTTTGTGGCAATCATCTTGGTTTGACAAGAAAATTTAATGCATTGATAAGAGGGTCACAGAAAGGTCTTAGCATTTGTGGAAGCAGGACATTCTGGTTTTAAAGCAGCAGTGCTAACAACCACTGTATAATAAATTATCTACAATGGCCCAATAATTGCTATAAGTGTACCAATTGTCAACAACCTAAGAAAAGAAAAATCTATAAAAACTCTATAAAATCTATGAAAAAAACAGAAGGAAAAAACATAACAGAAGAAACTATAATTTTACTGAAACTGAAAATAGTTTTTACTTTGATTTTGGCAGTTCATAGTAATGAATGTAATTTCAGTATAATACTCTATTGAGTCATGGATGCTGTGACAGCTGATGTGGTGGCAGTATGAAGAAGTGTCAGAGCTGGAAGGAGAGGTTGCAAAAACTACACAGCTTCGCCTCCGGCTGCACATGCCTGCACTGTAGAAACAGAGGTAACGAGAAACTATCAATTTACGTTTTCTCTTTAACCTTAAATTTCTATCTTAGACCAGCAGACTGCCAACACTCGGTACCGGTACCATGATAAGGCAGCCAATGCTGTCCATTTCTTCCTGTTATAGTTATTTCTTCCTGTCCACCATCTACTAAAAATAAATACTTTTAAAAAAGTGAATGTTTAAAAAAAGAGAAAAAGGTGCAAAAACCCTAAAGATTTTCAAAACAGCCTTAGTCTTCTTTAATATAACTTCACAACTCAAGAAAGGTGATATAAATATAATCATGATCCTGCTCATCAGTTTTTAATGACACCCTGTCAGGGGCATTTCCTTTGCAGTGCATGTCATTCATCCAACAACAGAGAGCAAAAGAAGGCTTGCAGATCCAGAAGAGTCAAACGATTAAAAGGAAAAAATAAAAATAAAATAAAAATCTGATCTCTCAACATGGTGGGATTTTTTATCTATCATAGATCATAGTGGTTGTGCAAAAACAAATTCAGGCATACTGGCTTTTCATCTTGTGAAATCTTCACATGGTGCAGAAAGAACCCACATGTTTTGAAACTTGGATGTAGCTTCTCACATAATGGAACAGTAAAGAGTCTTTGGACCATTTCCAGACATCTGACTTATCTGTGGTTGTTGATTTTGAAGTGTACATACTTTCTAGTATAAACATATGAAATAACCAGTAAGATGAAGGTTGTCTGGTACCTGTATCCTATGAGATATTTCTGCTCTTACAGCAGTCAAACTGAGCTTTCTGCTTCCCAGAAAAGTCTATTTTCTTTAAAGCACACGTCAGTGTGTTGCCTAAACATGGGTTTCTTCATAAAAATATGGCTCATAAAAAAATGTCCATTCACCTTGCAAATCTGTTTAACATTAACAGGTCGAAAATAAGGTGCACGCACACCCTTTTGCTCTACATGTATGGTGAAAAAGACCTGACTGCTAATGAAGCATCATGCCCTTGAGAACTTCCCTCTCTGCCCCTCACAACTCCTCCTTCCCTCTCCAGCCTTCCTCTACTCACATGAAGTTGTTAGCAGCCTGCACCCTTCCTCCTGGGCCACATGAAGCTGTTAGTGGCCAGCAACACCATAGAGCAAAGCAATGTGAAGAGAATGAAATATTATGCCACACTGCTGCATAATTGCCTCTTAGCCCAAGGGAGCTCTTGCGGAAAAATGAGCAATGCGTTGAGCCTAATGGAGCTACCCACTGTTGGTGGTGGTGGAGGGGTGGAATGAGGTGAGGCTGCCAGGTCCCGTATCTCCCTGCAATCCTGCATAAGGCAAATTTGCACTCTTTGATCTCAGCAGTTAAAAAGCTTCCTATTATAAGATTGTGGCATCATTAGGTTATACCAACCCCACAGGTGAACAAATAGGTTTAGAAGAGGGTTAAAGAAGCTAACTGAGGCTGCCAGAGGGAGCAAAATTAAGCAGGTTTGGGGTAAACTGTGCCAATGGATTGAAAATCCCCACCATCTCTCAGGAACTAAGCCTTGGTATGGAGATAACAGCTTTGTTGGCCTTATTTAACTGTATTATCAAAATCTCATTCTTTCTTTCAGTTTTCCTACTTATCTTCCTTTCTTTTTTTTATTTCACACATCTGGCAAGTTATAATGATGGACATGGTGGTCATGTTGTATGTTGGAACACAGCTGCAGTCTATCGTCTGTCTCGGGGGTTAGAGGTCAAGCACCACACCCTCCCTTGATGTAGCTTCCCCTCCCGGATGTCCCGGAGTTCCTCTCCAGATGCTGCATTTCCTCTTTGTGACTTTTTACAATTTCTAAAGTCATGGCTGCCAACAGCCTGCGAAAACCACATTAATTTCCTTTTATTGCCAGTTATGTGGTGTATGGAGAGAAAGAAGAAAGGTCAGGGTGAAACCTGTAGCTAACAAAAAAATGTGAGTATTTCAAGAAACAGTTCATTTTAATATATGTGCTTTACTCAGTGGGGTGTCAACATACATATAACCACACCAGTCTCACCTATCACAGCCATGCAACAAGTACCTCCAAATTTGCTTGTATGGGTGCAACAGAGAAATCTGCTAAGAACCAAACAGCTGCAACTGAGCCTCAAACCATTTTTTTTCAAACAAGACATGGACTCTGTGTGATGTAAAGTTGGCTTCTATGAGTTAAAAAAAACTAAATTGTGAGAACACATTTCTTTGTTGTTCATAAAGTAAAGAATAATGAAAAGGAGATAGAAGACATATTTCTTTAAATAAATTCAGGGATACTCTGGCCAACTCACAGCAGGAGCTGTCTGGGCATAATATCATGGCTGAGCTTGGGCAGGCAGAGAGCTCTGGATTAAATCAAAAAACATTAACTGCAACCAACCTGGCAGCTGCATCCTGCTGCATGTAAATATCCGACCAAGCTATCTAGTCCTCATCATCCAGACCACTCCTGGCTCACTCAGGCTTATTTTCCATTATTGCCAATCAGTAAATTGAATGCATTTATCAGAAAGAGGATAACAATTGCATAGAGGTGCTGTGATTGTAAGGCTAATGCTTCTAACATGTAAAGCAAAAGCCCATTTGTCTGTGGCTCTGGTTGACTGCTACCCACCTACGCCTTCAGGGATAGAGATCTGGCTGCACCGTAGTGCTTGAAAGGGCATGATTTGACTTGAGTGTGTCTTTTGTGTGCTTGTGAAGGATTAAATGTGATTTGACTTTACACCCCAGCAAAACAATGGGCAGAAAATACCCAGATCACAAGGACTCTCTCAAACTATTCCAAAGGTTTCTGTCCTTTAAGGAAATGATTATCAATTGAGTTAACTAAAGTATTAGCAATATGAATGTTGGCAGTAATGAAACTCTAAAACTAATGCTAAAATAGCTTGTTTTATGGCAAAAACACACACATTTTTCATGAACAAAGGAACTACATCAAGGCTGCGTAGCAGTGAGACTTTTCTGCACCTTTGATTTCATTCTGTCTGATTGCCCACGTCTGCAAAGAGTGAACGGAGTTGATCTCGCGGAGGCAGCTGGGGATTTGAGCTTTATCAGGTGCCATCCACAGATAGTGTGTGTCAGTCAGCAAGCTGGCTGACAAGGAAAGGTGTTTGCTCCCTGACCCGTAGCAGCTCACTGTTGAGTGTCATTCCGCTTAGTAAAGCAGAGAGGAGGCTCTCATGGCTGGCTGTTCCCCACAGACCTCTGGGAAAAAACAGTTAAGTTATGATAAGCAAAGACAAAACAACCCCGTCTGTTTTGTGCTCACTTCTAGCTCCAATTTGAATTCATTTTTCTGTCTATGTGTTGACGGATCAAATGCAGCAAAGACGAAAAGAATAAATTAGCATGTTTGCTGCTTATAGCCAGCACAACTTCAAAATTCCTCACTTGATTTATTTAAAAGTAATTTGTGTCTGCTTTCTGCTTTTCACATTTCCAGCTATGCTTTGCTCCTGCTTTTCGATGAAGGTGACCGGTTTGTCCATCTGCAAGGATGATGTGTGTCCGCAGGCTGCTGCGTCTTCATCACCCTCCTGCAGACACAACAAAAACAGCCATCATCTACTTCCTCCTGGCTTACACAGTGCCAAGCTTGTGGTGGGTACACACTATGGCCTCTGCCTGTCACACGTATGTGCAAATATATTTATAGGAAGCCTGCAAGCCAAGTCTCAGACCACGTTTATTCATGCCTGGCCCAGAGAGAGAGTATTTTGGGACTTGTGCTATTTTTGATTTGAGTTTTCTTAGAAATGACTTTCTGTTTCTGCTGGAAGCTGTGCTTCCTGACAGACAGATGACACAGCGAGAGGCACTTGCAGGCAGACCCACGGACCCAAGTCACCTTTGTGAATGTAAGAGGAATTTGATGGAAATGGAGTTTCACAAGGCCATAGACTTTTGCACATATAAAGGATACAAACAACACATATAAGAATAAAAGAAAGGATAAAGAGCTGTGCAGAAAGGCCTACAGTGATGGCATGCCTGAGCTGATATGTGAACTTGTGTATGGGTGAATCTGCTGTTTAGTCTGATGACTGGAGGAAACAGACACTGAAAAGCATTTTTCACAACATGCTGACATGTACATAGATTCATTTCTTTACTGGGCCAGAGAGTAACCCTACAGAGACACTCACACAAAGCAGTAAACAAGAAAGAGGTGGGTGATGACGGAAGTACGCCAGACTAACAGGGAGAGAGGAAAGGGAGGGAGCGTTGGAGAGAGACAGCAGGGATGTAGAAAAAACAAAAAACAAAAACAAAAACATAGAGCAACAGGGGTGGAATAGAGAAAGGGAGGAGGGAAATTGAGAATTAGAGACAGGCAGGTGATGCAACTTTGTCACTGAGGGAGAAATAAACAGAGACTGCGACAGGAAGGCGAGGAGAGTGATGGGAAAAGAAAGAGGGAAACACAGGGAATGCTAATCAACACACATCACTTGAAGCCTTAATGCAGACAAAAATAACCATCACAGACTTATGAGGTTTAATATTACCAGATACAGCTTCAAAGTGTAGTAAACTTTGATTTAATCAGCAAAACTCTCCATTTCTGACATTGTTACTGAAATAATTTTACTTTAATGCATGCATAGTCTTCTGTAACCACTGTTGCCCATGTCTGGTTTGCTATGCTTCATTCATAGTCACATAAACACACACATTACTGTACCATTTATGGCAAAAATCTATTCAACATCTCATATTCAATTAAAAGCTAGAAAACCAAACTGCCAGTGTTTTGCTCTCTGAAATTAATATCTGTACAGAATTAGTCCAATTTATCAATGAGAACCAATATTTTACAGGATAAATGCAAACACTGACCTGTTGATGCCACCAGATGAAAAGATATGGGTTCACCAAAGTCATTAATAATGCATTGTCTAGCAAAGTTATCTTGGCAGATTTAGTAGCAGTGTATCTCATTATTGTCAACCTGAACACAATCAATTAACCCCTTACGATGCAGACGTACCGGTCCCGGTACATGACTACTAATCAACAACATTGCAGCCATGTGTGCAAGCCCCTCCGTCATGAATGCCCACAATATACACATCAAATGAAAGCTCAGAGTCTCGTCTTTCCGATGATATAAACCATTTTGACACGCAAAAACCACAGCGCTAACACTAAAGCCTTTTTTACAGAAAAGCAGAAAGTTTAAATGTTGACTTTCATTACCTTTGAGGGCTCTCTATAGGTCAAACATCAATATTTCCCATCAAGATTGGTCTTATTCTGTCCGTACAGGTTAGGCGAGGACAAAAAAAATATTTTTTTCTGCGTGTTCTAAAGTGTATAACTTTTTATCAGTAATACTTACAGTGATTCTGATTGCTGTGGGTGAAACTAGAGAGCGTTACCTTTACAAAGAGCCCAAGCCTGTACTTACAATCCAGAGGGTTCAATAACAGCAGTAATTCTAATTTGGAGAGGTCATATTACAGGCATTTTAAACTGGTGGAAACTGCTGTAGATCCATACAAAAAGTAAAAAAAAAAATCAAGAGGTCAAGTACTAAAAAAGGACAATCTGAGGTTTACACCGAGTTTCTTGTTATCAATTAAGGATTACTAACTGACAAAGTCTGGCCCTAACAAGTGATTGACTGGATTTGCTGTTTAAGATGGGATAATGTCACAGTATAGAGTTACTCCTTGTGATTTGTGATTCAATCCTGCCTCAGTGTTTCCACTACTGTAAGTAAATGTCTGTTCATTGCAGGGCCACTGCGTGGATGATGGCATTGATCTTTCGTGAAGCACAACTACAATTACAGCTCCTTAGGACTGAGGTGAAAGCTCATTAATAGAAGATGAATTGGAACAGAGATTTGGAAAGGTGCCCATCTACCTGCATGAATCACATAATAGTCCTCGCAGCTATTTAACGCAGCTCCGCAGTGAACAAACAAAAGACAAGCTGTAGATCAGCACACTGACATGCACAGACAGCGAGCACAGATATGATTAGTCATTTGCCGTCAGTTGCATTGCAGCAAAAGAAACTCCATTTGGACGACAGTCAAACACAAAGAAGCTGGCATCCTTTTCCTCACACAAAGAGAGAATGACTTAATGTGAGGCAGTGACAGACTGCTTGGATGATGCTGTTGGATGCAGTGTCTCACAGCCTTGTGGGAGCAGAGCGATTTTCCTGCAGGCTGCAGCTCTGAGCTGTGTTCGTTCTGTAGCTATTGTTCCAGTACAGAGATAAGACTGGCGGTGGATTAGAGGAGAGTGCACCCAGAGTTCAGGTTGTGTATAGCTGGTGAGAAGAGACTGGAATGCGATTGGTTCTTGGAAGGGGAAGCAGGAAGAGTGGAGGAGATAAACACAGTACAAGAGAAGGGAAAGGAAAGGAATAGAAAGGGAAGGAAAGGAAAGGACAAGACAGTGGACGCCTGTTGTCCTGAGGCATAATCTCCGTGGGTGGTCGCAGAGGAGGGGGACAGGGGAATCTGACGACACATGGACGTGGCTATGATGAATAGCCACTTCATGCCTCCACCCCAATGGGGGTCAATAGCCCATTAATAGTGATAACCCTGCAGCAAGAGTCAGCAAAGACCCACTGATACCCCTCTCTGCCTCCACCCTCAAACACCTTAAACTACCCCCCCCCCCCCCCCCCCCCCCCCCCCCATTAAAATGGAGGAGATGACAAATAAAATTCTATTTATGGCGTAAGAGAAACCCCTTACAAAAAGTGCTTCAACAGAGACATGGATCAGACACGGGTCATGTGTATGAACTTTAGGAATTGCACACGATATTTTACCTTGAAGCTGTTGAGTAAGAAAGACGTCAGCTTTATCATATGGCTGGGTAATGTCAGGAACAGCTGGAGGAAACTGAGCTTGTGATCTTTCAGTATAACTACAACATCGTCTTTGTGCTTGGATTTACAAGCCAAATGGCAAACGGTGAAGGCACAAGAAGCTATATACTTGTAAGTACTCAGAGGAAGTCGAATCTCATAAAAGGAATATCATATCAAGTCTTCTTTTACACTTTTTTTTCCTTTTGTGTTATAATCCAGTAATCTCTCCTTGCAGCACAATGTAGACCCAAGCTGCAGCCAGGAAATCTAATGAAAATTAAGTTTGTCATGCTTTACTCTTCTTAGGCTGACTCTCATTAGTGCAGATGGATGAGTGCTGAGATGCTGATATTTTTACGCAAAAAAACTGGGTTGCAAACAGAAGACAGCAGCAAAACTGTTTCTTATGCTACCATTATACAAACTGAACTGTGCATGACCTCAGTTCTACTAATACACAAGCAAGTCTAAACTACAGAAACTCACCACGGGTATTTGAAAAATAATGCTATTCTTATTATTCCTTGTGAGGCACAAATGAGAATAAAACTCTAGAATAATTGGAAAAACTGGATAATTAGTCCTAAAAAACGAGCATTAACATTTATTTTATTAAAAAAAAAAATAAAAAGTGGTGAACCTTCAAGGTAAAAAGGAGACAGACACTGAAGATGCCAGAAAGCTTGATATTGATTTTTTTTTCTCTTTATCTGAGATGGCAACTTCTGCTGGAGCACCACTGCGACCTGTTTACCAATCTGTCCAGTCCAGAGACGAGCATATCCTCAGGGAGACGTGAATTAGAAATGCTGGGCCAGAGCAAATAGTTACACAAGCAGTGACCACAATTCTTTGACCCCAGTGCCATTTTGACCTTCAGATGAGTGAGGCCTTGTTGTTGTTGCACCCTGCATGATTATACATGCAGACAGTAAATACAGTACGGCTGGATTACATTAGTAAGCTGCTAACAGTGTTTACATGACTGTGCTTGATCTGATCCCAGTCACCCTGCTTTAAAATAAATTAAACACAACACGACAAACACAGTTTAAACAAAAGGAAGCACCAGCTGTTTTTCACAGGGGAAAGAGAGGTTGTGAATGTTTCTGAGACGTATTGTGCCAGTTCATTCATCAGCAGACTTATTAACAGCAGCCTTACATCTCATTCAATTCATTTTCCCCCAGTCAATCTGTTGTTGTATCCTTAGGGAAGACACTTCACCCTCCTTCCTTCCAGTGTTGACATCACTGGTGTATGAATGTGTATGAATGTTTGGGGGTGGTTGGAGAGTCCATTAACGCGGCGTGGCTGCCACTTTTCTGTCATGTCTGCCCTAGGGTAGCGGTGGCTACACTTGTAGCTTACCGTCACCAAGTATGAATGTGGAGTGAATGAATAATGGATTCAGTGTAAATCCCTTTGGCTGCCTTGAAAAGTGCTATATAAATTTAATCCATTATTTAAAAAATAAAAATAGCACTCATAAAAAGGTACATCTTGTTTGGTAATCCATTGAATATTTGGTGTATTACACTAAAATGTAAAAAAAGCATCCAGATTTGATGAATTATTTTATTAAACTTGTACCTCAATAGCAAGCAGAGAAAACACAGACAGACAAGTGGCTCCAACTCTATTTTTTTATTACATTGTTTTTCATGCCCAATGCTCCTTCCATTCACACACATGCAAAGACAATGTATGGCTCAAGACCTGAAATATATTGCATCTGATCCCATTATTAGACATGAGACTCCACAGTTAACCTCAGAGTAATTCAAATGTGTGTTACAAGCATTTGGCTACAGCTTGAGACTGTGCTGTTGTTGTTTATGCTTGCTTACCTTAAGTTCAAAAGCATAAATTTGTCTGCCAAAAAATCCAAATCGAACATGTAAGGCTTATAAGAAATGATGATTATGATAAACTTCAATCTATTGCTGCTCTGTCTGAACAATGTCTACTCACTCTGATCCTACTCTGTGTGCATCTCTACCAAGTAAACTGCATAAAACTAAAATATTATATACTTGAAATTGTTTGTGTGTGTGTGTGTGTGTGTGTGCGTGTGTGTGTGTGTGTGTGTGTGTGTGTGAGTTGACATGTCTTGTCTGCTCTCTTCAGC